>NC_090754.1:51837108-51839608 GCF_036898095.1 Palaemon carinicauda
CACCGTAGATTTATGTAAAGTTTATTATGCTGATACTCTTAGATATTGATTAATTATACCTTTAAGTGGTTTACCCTCATAACCGTCTAACAAGTTATATATATATATATATATATATGTGTGTGTATATTATATATATATATATATATATATATTCTAGTAGCATTGTGTACGTTGTTGAAGCTGTCTAAGGAAAGAACTGCCAGTGATATGAGCCTTTTGGAAGGGTTGTAGACGATGTAGCTGCTGTTTAGTGAGTGAATGTGGTGTGGTAGCCAATGATATATATGTGTGTATATGTGTGTGTAAGTGTATTTTGTGTATAGATGTATGTTTGTATCATATTCAATAATTCATAGTTACTGGAAAGGTTATAGTTTCCTAATTAAAGTTTCAAGACTTGTAAGTTTAAGGATCATCATCATTATTATTATTATTATTATTATTATTATTATTATTATTATTATTATTATTATTATTATTATTATTATTATTATTAATATTATTAAGAAATCCAGTCATAAATCGATATAAATTCTATGACAATAGCTTTGTCACTTCTTCTTCTTCTTCTTCTTCTTCTTCTTCTTCTAATTCTTCTTCTTTTTCTTCTTTTTCTTCTTCTTCTTCTTCTTCTTCTTCTTCTTATTATTATTATTATTATTATAAAAGGAAGTTGTAATAATTGTAACACATAAAAAATAATACTAAAAACATCAGCATTCCACTCAACGTTTAGCCCCGTCTCCAAGATGCCTTGCTATTGATTGGCCGAATGTAAACAGACATTGTCCTCACCCAACCCCTCCCTAACCCCTCGTTTCCTTTTGGGGAGGGGAAAGGGGGGAGGGGGGCTGTAGGTTTCGGCTTCCTATTGAGGCTAGAATCGTTTATGAGACCACTCTTATTTCGTTCTTTGTGATACTGGTAGAACTTGTAGGAATTTGTTTTGTATTTACTTTTATCCATGTTTATTACCTTCGCCAACGAAGTTGGAAGGAGGTTATGTTTTACACCTTTTTGTGTGTTTGTTGTGTATTTACTTTTATCCATGTTTATTACTTTCGCCAACGAAGTTGGAAGGAGGGTATGTTTTACCCCCTTTTTGTGTGTTTGTTGAGTATTTACTTTTATCAATGTTTATTAACTTCGCCAACGAAGTTGGAAGGAGGGTATGTTTTACCCCTGTTTGTGTGTTTGTTGTGTATTTACTTTTATCCATTTTTTATTACCTCCGCCAACGAAGTTGGAAGGAGGTTATGTTTTACCCCTGTTTGTTGTGTATTTACTTTTATCGATGTTTATTACCTCCGCTAACGAAGTTGGAAGGAGGTTATTTTTTACCCCCTGTTTGTTTGTTTGTTGTGTATTTACTTTTATCGATGTTTATTACCTCCGTCAACAAAGTTGGAAGGAGGTTATGTTTTACCCTTGTTTGCGTGTTTGTTGTGTAATTACTTTTATCCATGTTTATTACCTCCGCCTACGAAGTTGGAAAGAGGTTATGTTTTACCCTTGTTTGTGTGTTTGTTGTGTATTTACTTTTTTCGATGTTTATTACCTCCGTCTACGAAGTTGGAAGGTGTTATGTTTTACCCCTGTTTGTGTGTTTGTTGTGTATTTACTTTTTTCGATGTTTATTACCTCCGTCTACGAAGTTGGAAGGTGGTTATGTTTTACCCCTGTTTGTGTGTTTGTTGTGTATTTACTTTTTTCCATGTTTATTACCTCCGCCAACGAAGTTGGAAGGAGGTTATGTTTTACCCCTGTTTGTGTGTTTGTTGTGTAATTACTTTTATCCATGTTTATTACCTCCGCCTACGAAGTTGGAAAGAGGTTATGTTTTACCCTTGTTTGTGTGTTTGTTGTGTATTTACTTTTTTCGATGTTTATTAGCCTCCGTCTACGAAGTTGGAAGGTGGTTATGTTTTACCCCTGTTTGTGTGTTTGTTGTGTATTTACTTTTTTCCATGTTTATTACCTCCGCCAACGAAGTTGGAAGGAGGTTATGTTTTTACCCCCTGTTTGTGTGTTTGTTGTGTATTTACTTTTATCCATGTTTATAACCTTCGCCAACGAAGTTGTAAGGAGGTTATGTTTTACCCTTGTTTGCGTGTTTGTTGTGTAATTACTTTTATCCATGTTTATTACCTCCGCCTACGAAGTTGGAAAGAGGTTATGTTTTACCCTTGTTTGTGTGTTTGTTGTGTATTTACTTTTTTCGATGTTTATTACCTCCGTCTACGAAGTTGGAAGGTGGTTATGTTTTACCCCTGTTTGTGTGTTTGTTGTGTATTTACTTTTTTCCATGTTTATTACCTCCGCCAACGAAGTTGGAAGGAGGTTATGTTTTACCCCTGTTTGTGTGTTTGTTGTGTATTTACTCTTATCCATGTTTATAACCTTCGCCAACGAAATTGTAAGGAGGTTATGTTTTCTCCCCCTGTTTGTGTGTTTGTTTGTGAACAGCGTCCTCGCCACAATTTTAATCGTAGAGTAA
>NC_090754.1:51844608-51845672 GCF_036898095.1 Palaemon carinicauda
GAAAGATTACTGTCTGTTTGGACTTGTTTAGAGGATGAACAACACGAGTTTAATTGCAGACGCCTTGTTTTGGGAAGTGAGGTTTGCTGCTGTTCGAGTTTGCGTCACTTGTTTTACAAGTTTTTTTTTCTGCTGCTGTTCAAGTTTGCGTCACTTGTTTTGCGATTTTTTTTCTGCTTCTGTTCGAGTTTGCGTCACTTGTTTTTGGGAGTATGGCTCCAACGAGGCTTGGTGCTCAAGGTGTGTGTCTTGCAATGGTAGAGTGGCTCATTTGTTCTTAAGGACTTGTCTTAATATCCACTATTACTGCAGATTTCATTACTTGTTTATCTTACTATCCACTATTCCAGAAGATTTCATAACTTATAAGTTAAAATTTAATGTTGTTTAGGGTCGGTATACTGCTGATGAGCCTTAGTTTAGGTCCGAGAATGTTTGTATGAAACTGGGGAAGTTTATTGTACAGTTGTCTCATCATTGGAGTAATCTCATTAAACTAATCGTTGTATTACATGTATTTTTGCTTATTAACGCTTACTGGAAACGTCCCTCTCTCGCAATCTGTTAGACGGGAGTTCGAGACTCGCTCAAGCTCGAATGTTTCTAGTAGTGTCTGCAATCTCACCGTCTTTGTGAGCTAGGGATGGGTAGTTTGGTGGAGCCTGTCAATCTACCTGAAGAGTCATCCGTAGCCACTGCCCGGCCCTCCCTGGTCCTATCTTGGGTGGCTTAGGCGCTGATTCATATGTTACATATGGTCAGTCTTTAGGATATGGTCCTTTCCCTTGCTTCCGTCACTCATGAGCGAAAGAAAGACTGGACGAGTTTGTCATGGATGCTCATTTGGGTACTGCCCTCTCTCTCTCTCTCTCTCTCTCTCTCTCTCTCTCTTCATATATATATATAATCAGCAAGGTGTACTTACCATGATACTTATTTTTCCTTTACTCATTGGGCCACTTGAGGTCCCGGAATCATAGCCCCCAGCTAATTTAAATTAAGTTCGGTTATTACATATAATCTTAGCGATCTTACACAAGCTTTTATACATCATTAGTATATGC
>NC_090754.1:51848672-51851172 GCF_036898095.1 Palaemon carinicauda
ATTCTCACTAGATCACAGTTAGTAGATGACGTAGGTCTTTGAGAATGAATGAGGACAGAGCTGTATGGCTTCCAGAACAACATCAAAATTTGCTGTAAAGAACGGAAAAAATCCTGGAATAAATGTTGTCAGGCATTTACCGTTTTAAAAACTGATATATTGACGTAAACGATTAATATTACGGTCACCAGCTCAAATATTTGCCGTAAAAAATGGTAAAATTCTTAGGAAAAATGTTGCCAGGCATTTACCGTTTTAAAAATAGATATAATGACGTAAAGGATTGATACTAAGGCTACCAGGCCTAATATTTGCCGCCAAAAAAAAACGGTAAAAATCATGGAATAAATGTTGTGAGGCATTTACCGTTTTAAAAACTGATATATTGACGTAAACGATTAATATTACGGTCACCAGCCCAAATATTTGCCGTAAAAAAATGGTAAAAATCCTGGAATAAATGTTGTCAGGTATTTACCATTTTAAAAATAGTAATAGTGATGTTAAGGATTAATATTACGATTACCAGCTCAAAAATTTGCCGCCAAAATTTTTTAAATATAATGGAATAAATTTTGCTAGGCATTTACCATTTTAAAAACGGATATACTGACGTTAAGTTGTGATATTAAGGTCACCAACCAGTAAAAGATAATAACAAAGTAGGGTAGAAATTACGGTCGCCTGTATTTTACTGAAATACAGATGAGAACCGAATATTTCTACCGAGAATTTCCGATTAAGAATACGGTTTTTTTAACAGTGAAGATAAATGAAGTAAGAGTCCAGAGTAAAGGATTGATAATACGGTCACCAATCAGTAAAAAATAATAACAAATGGGGTAGAAATTACGGTCGCCTGTATTTTACTGAAATATAGCTGAGAACCAAATATTTCTACAGAGAATTTCCGATTAGAAATACGGTTTTTTAACACTGAAGGCAAAAGAAGTAAGAGTCCAGAATAAAGGATTGATATTACGGTCACCAACCAGTAAAAGATAATAACAAACTATGGTAAAAATTACGGTCTCCTGTACTTACTGAAATACAGCTGGGAATCATATATTTTTTTCGGAGAATTTTCGATTAAAATTGTTTTTATTTCATCAACAGTGAAGGTAAAAGAAGTAAGAGTTCAGAAAAAAGAGCAAATGTAAATGAGCAAACTAGAATGAGATTTTACGAATAAAATTACGGTTTTTTTAACAGTGAAGGCAAAAGATGTAAGAGTCCAGAAAGACGAGCAAAGGTAAATGGGCAAACTAAAATGAGATTTTTCGATTAAAATTACGGTTTTTTTTTTTTTTTTTTTTTAACAGAGAAGGTAAAAGAAGTAAGACCCCAGAAAGAAGAGCAAAGTCGAATGGGGAAACTAGAATGTAAAAAGGAAATATGGTCAAGAAGTTTTGGAAGGAAAGAGAAAAGGGGCCACATAAAATGTTGTAATTCGGGTTAAGTTTTAGGAAAAGTTTCTCAGGACAAAAGGAGAGCACCCGGATGGTCGTCTTAAAGCTTTACGATTTGAGTTTAGATGGATTTTTATCTCCACCAACGAAGCTGGAATGAGGTTATGTTTAAACCACTGTTTGTTTGTTTGTTTGATTGTGAACAGCTTCCTGACCACAATTTTAATCGAAGAGTAATGAAACTTGCAGGGAATAACTGTTATGTAAAAGGCTGGAAATTAATAAATTTAGGAAGGTCAAAGTCAAGGTCCAAGGTCAAGGTATAGGTCAGATCAAGGTCAAAGGTCAAACAAAATATCCAATTCCCGTAATCAGCCATAAGTTTGGGCATTGTTCTCACGCAGAGTTCATACTTGGTTCATATTTGAGTGTATGAAAATCTACGACAGTTAATACATGTTAAGCTCAGAGGTCAAGGTCACGGTCAAACCAAATTTTCAATTCACGTAATCAGCCAAAAGTTTGGACATCGTTGTCACACAGACTTCAAACTTGGTTCATATTTGAGTGTATGAAAATCCACGCCAATTAATACCTGTTAAAGTCAAAGGTCAAGGTCAAGGTCAAGGTCAAGCAAAATGACCAATTCACGTAATCAACAACAACAGAATTCGAACTTGGTTCATATTTGAGTGTTTGAAAATCCCTTTCCTAACTACAACACGATAGTTTCGGCAATTTGTGGGAGATTGGTTGCCCCTCACCGTGACCGGATATATATATATGCATATATATATATATATATATATATATATATATATATATATATATATATATATATATATATATATATATATATAATATATATATATATATATATATATATATATATATATATATATATATATATATATATATATACACACACACACATATATATATATATATGTATGTATATATATATATATATATATATATATATATATATATATATATATATATATATATATGTATACTGTATAAATACACACATATATATATACTGTATAAATACACACACACACACACATATATATATATATACACACACA
>NC_090754.1:51853672-51856172 GCF_036898095.1 Palaemon carinicauda
AGGATTGTAGCCTATATTGTAATAATAATAATAATAATAATAATAATAATAATAATAATAATAATAATAATAATAATAATAATAATAACAATGATCATAATAATAATAATAATAATAATAATAATAATAATAATATTAATTTGACCATTCATCAAGGTTTATTACTAGTGTCTGAACTATGTTCAATAAAAATACTTATAATATTAATAATTCTAAAACTGGAAGACGAAATAACAATAACAACAATAAACAATAAATGGAAGTAGAATAGCACACGATAATAGAGTCCATTATATTACCAGTAGTAAACTTCCAAGACGACATCTAATATTTATAAGTACTGGAAGAAAGGACACGTAATATTTATAAGTAGCTTACTCGTGCTTTCTGCCTTTGTTCTTTATTTGTTCTCGTTACAGTCTTCCTTTGTTCATACGAACAAACGCAATTATTTGGTGGAATTTCATTATTCATATCAGTGTGAATTATACATTTGAAAGGCTCTACTCGTCTGTAATGGTACACGCAAAAAAAAAACAAATCTCGTTACATTCTTCCTTTGTTCATACGAACAAACGCAATTATTTGGTGGAATTTCATTATTCATAACAGTGTGAATTATACATCTCAAAGACTCTACTCGTCTGTAATGGGACACGTAAAAGAGACAAAGATAAAAAAAAATACCTTTCATATCTCATTGTGGCCATTAAGACGAGAGTAGATAGCGTTATCAATAATTCCCTTTCTCGATTTATTCGTAATTTTTTGGAGAATCCATCTTTTTTATTTTCTTCCTTTTTTCTTTGTCAATAAGTATATCTCCCTTTGTCATATGTCCCACTTTGTCTTATGTCCCATTTTGCCATGTCTCACTTTGTCATATGCCTCACTCTAGTCACATGTCCACATATGTCCCACTTTCTCATATGTCCCACGTTGTCATGTCTCATTTTATGATATGTCTCACTTTGTCATATGTCCCACTTTATCATATCTCTAATTTTGTCATATGTTTCACTTTGTCATATGTGCCCCTTTGTCTCATGCCTCACTTTGTCTTATTATTATTATTATTATTATTATTATTATTATTATTATTACTAGCCAAGCTACAACCTTAGTTGGAAAAGCAAGATGCTATAAGCCCAAGGGCTCCAACAGGGAAAAATAACCCTAGGAGGACAGGAAATATGTCCCATTTTGCCATGTCTCACTTTGTCAATAAGTATGTCTCACTTCCAAATAAATTGGTTCTTTTTTTTCTTTGCTCTTTCTGAACCTATTGTGATAATTTGTCTTCCTCAAAAAAATATTTCTTGTCTGTGCTATTCACTCAATTTATTTATATTTTCCTTTTCTCCATTTTCATGTTGATTATTGGGCTTATTCCTACTCCTAATCTTATTTCTTACTACAACGTTTATTATCTTTAGCTATGTACCCTCTCCCAGTTCTTTAATGTTCATTCAGTTTATCTTTTGATTATTCTTATTATTCCCTTCTTCCTTATTTTGTCTTTCTGTCTGTGTCCTATTCACCTGTCTTCTCTCTTTCTATTGCCGTTTATACAGTTCACTGTTTGTTCATCTTTCATTTCCTTTCTCCTTCCATTTTAAATTTTAATTATTCATTCTATTTTCCTTTCATTTTAATTTCTTATCTTTCACTTCCTTTTCTTTTCATTTTTCATCTTTCAATTAATTTCCCTTTCATTTTCATGTTTCATCTTTTAATTCATTTTCCTTTCATTTTCATTTTCCATCTTTCAATTCATTCTCATTTTTTCATCTTTCATTTAATTTTCTTCCATTTTCATTTTTCATATATTTCATTTTCAATTTTTAAATAACATTAATTTTCCCATTAATTTTCCATATTTGATTTAATTTTCCATATTTAATTTAATTTTCCATATTTAATTTAATTTTCCCTATTTAATTTAATTTTCCTTTCATTTTCATTTTTCATTTTCAATTTCATTTTCCCTTTTCATTGCGTCACTGGTTCTCTTCCTTCTCATCTAATCTTTCTTATGCTGTGAATTGCGTTTATTCGAATTCCTCTTGTTCTCCTTCTTCTTAACGCCTTTAATTCATTTTCTTTTATCATTATCCGTTTACTCTCCCTATTCTATCATACTATTCATTATCCATTGCAATTTATTCCCCCTTTTCAGTCCTCATGCTTTTCTCAAATCTATGTTATTTTTCATTCTCTAATTACATTTTTCACCTTTGCTCTAATTTCATGGTATAATTTTTGATTATTTCACTCACCGTTCTTACCTTCTCCCCATGCCACTTACGCAGTTTTTCTCTATTCCCTCTTTACTACATCTCTCAGTCATTTTTCCTCTATTCTCCTACTGTTCCTTTACTCACTCATTCCCTCTTTATCCCTTTCCCCTATCAGCATTTCCCTCAATTATTCTCCTATTCCTTTTTCTTTGTCCAAACTATCTTTATACTTATTCCCTACATTTCCTTCCCCTCACCCA
>NC_090754.1:51866172-51878672 GCF_036898095.1 Palaemon carinicauda
TTGTTCATAAGTGAAGTCGTGTCAAGTGGCCCTTATTCGGTCCATCAATTCACGGCATATATATATATATATATATATATATATATATATATATATATATATATATATATATATATTTATACATTTATATACTTAAACATATATATACATATATATATACATATATATATATATATATATATATATATAATATATATATATATATATATATATATATATATATATATATATATATATATATACATACACACACATATGCATATATATAATATATATATATACATATGCATATATATATATATAAATATAAATATATATATATATATATATATATATATATATATATATATATATATACATATATAGATATATATATGAATATATATATATATATATATATATATATATATATATATATATAACATATATATATATATACATATATATATATATATATATATATATATATATATATATACATATGCATATATATATAAATATAAATATATAAATATATATATATATATATATATATATATATATATATATATATATATACATACATACATACATACATATATAGATATATATGAATATATATATATATATATATATATATATATTATATATATATATATATATATATATATATATATATATATACAATTCAATTGGCATCGATACCAAATAATCTAATTCTCAAGTATTTATAGGTGAAAAAAACCTTATCTGTCTTTACTTTCCATCCTGGGAAAAAAACAAAAAATAATGTTATAAATAAGGAGATTATAATTTCAATACATTATTCATTTATTAATCATTACTATCAAAAAATGAATAAATATAGATTTCGATTTATAAGACACAGCATTCTGACGTTTTACCCAAAAACCAAAATATTTCCAAATCTTAAGTTTAGGAATTATCCATTTAAAACGTGGAGTACTTTACTACATTAGTTTTAAATTTATGGCCCCCAATGAAAAGGCCAAAAGCTGGATTTGACTTTAAGCTGACAGCTGGGATATTACGTTCAAATTTAAGAGGATACCTAGAATGGAAGGACCCACTATTAAGGATTTTTTTTTTTTTTTTACAAGGAAAACTTATTCTTATTTTTCCGCCGATATTATTTTTATCATTATTATAAATATTATCATCATTATTATCATTATCATCATCATCATCATCAATACCATTATTATTATTATTATTATCATTATTATTATTATTATTATTATTATTATTATTACCTAGAATGGTAGGACCCACTATTAAGGATTTTTCTTTTATAAGGACAATTTCTTCTTTTTTTACACCGATATTATTATTATCATTATTATAAATATTATTATTAATATCATTATTATCATTATTATAAATATTATTATTAATATCATTATTATCATTATTAGTATCAGCACCATCATCATCATCATCATCACAATTATTATTATTATTATTATTATTATGATTATTGTTGTTGTTGTTGTTGTTACTAGCAAAGGAGCAACCCTGGTTGGAAAAGCAGGATAGTACAAGCCCAAAGGGCTCCAATATGGAAAACAACCAAATGAGGAAAGGAAAGAAGGAAATAAATAAACTATAAGACAAATAATGAACAATTAATATAAAATATTCTAAGAACGATAACAATATTAAAATGGATCTTTCATAAATAAAAAAATCATTATTATTATTATTATTATTATTATTATTATGATTATTATTATTATCATGACTAGCAAATCAACAACCCTAGCTGGAAATGCAGGATGCTATAAACCCAAAGGCTCCAACAGGGAAATAAAGCACAATGAGGATTGGAAAGAAGGAAATAAATAAACTAAAAGAAAAAGTAATGAACAATTAATATAAAATATTTTAAGAACAACAACAACATTAAAATAGATATTCCATATATAAACTATAAAAAGAGATCCTTACATTAAGGGGTCGGTTGCCTGATGCGACATCTAGTAAGGCCTTTTATTAACTTAATGAAAGTTGTAAATCAAAGAAAATGTTACAATAAAGTTAATTTCAAATGTGAACGAAGAAAAGAGAATTTCAAGGTATTTATAAAAATATATATTGTCGATTAATGTTTCGACGTTATAAGAATAAAACCGAATTTTGAATGTTTTATGCACATATCGAGAAATGATAAGTGCAGCTTATTTCTCGAAACCAGCTTGCCTTTCCCAGAATCAATTTAAATCGTAAGCGTATTTGAAGTCTGTGCGATACCCATGTGCGAACTTGGAGTTAAGGTTACGGTTAATTCGGTTGACTTTTGCTTGACCTTGACCTTGATCTTTGACCTAGGACATTCAAAATTGAAATAACTTTCACGTCTCAACATAAAAATTAATCGGTGAAACTTTCACTAGTCTATGAGTAAACTTATGGCCAGGAAGTTGTTCACAAGCAACCACACAGGGGTGAAAACATAACCACCTCCGAACTTCGTTGGTGGAAGAAATATATAGATTAACATAACAACTACTTTGTCGATAACGAATTGCTGGTATGGTGGCAAAGAGGAAATATAAGAAAAGAAAAAGCTTGTAATTGTGATTAACAAAAATTGGTTCTTCTAAAGTATATATCGAAAAGGAATAAAAAGTATAAAAAGAAGATCCATCAGCAATGATAACTATGCCAAAAATAAATAATTAATCTTTCATAGTAGTTCAATGAATGCAAAACCAGTTCAACGTAAAAAAAAAAAAATACTTTTTATGAGTTGATTTATGAGTCAGAACCATATATCTCGGCGTTAAGGTCTGGGAGGCTATTCAGCGCAAAAGTACAACGAGGGAAAACAAAAGTTTCTCTATGAAGTAAAAGTTGAAATAAGCTAAACAGCAAAGTGGTGAAATAGAACGAGATCACCGAGATCAATAGAAAGCTAAAAGGTTGGTGTAACTGTAAAGGCCTTCTAGAAATGCCTACAGCACACTGCGTGAGGTGCACTGCCAGAAACCATCCATTACGGAACGAAGACGAGATCATTGAGATAAAATAGAAAGCTAAAAGGTTGGTGCAGCTGTAAAGACCCTCTAGAAATGCCTATAGCACACTGCGTGTGGTACACTGCCAGCAAACCCTGACTACGGAACGAGGACGAGATCACCGAGATAAAATAGAAAACTAAAAGGTTGCTGCAGCTGATAAGACCCTCTAGAAATGCCTACAGTTTACCTCACGAGGTGTACTGCCAGCAAAACCCCCACTCCGGAACTTCTTCAGTCAACGCTGAGTAATAAATTACAGTAATAAAGAGAGAATGATAATGTCAACATGGCGTGTCACACTGAGTAGTCTCATATTGCTTCTACTTAATGACCACCTGACTGCAATGATTTTAGACAAAAGAACAGAAATGAAAGGGCGGGATTTTCTGATTCACGTAACTTACATGAGGAGTGTCTGTTTTGCTAGATTGATGGTAAGGTGAGTCAATATTTCTAAGTCCTTGTTGGCTATAACAAGTACAAATAAATCAAATGTTACTAAAAGGTTTATAAGGATGAGTTATATTTATGGCTAGCAGTCCGAGACGCACTGTAAGATATATATATATATATATATATATATATATATATATATATATATATATATATATATATATATATATATATATACTTTTATGTACGTATACATATATACATTATCATCATCATCTCTTCATAGTCTATTGATGCAAAGGGCCTCTCATATATACATACATATGTATTAATATATATCGAGTTTTCTCTATTTTTTCTGACTTTTTCTCTGAGATTCGGCGTCAACAGCAAGAAACCTATGTTCGTTATAATTCTTTAGACTTTAGAGGATAGAGGAAAATATTGCCTTTGCAGAGCCCTGGACGCATAGACATCCTTCCTAGCCATCAGCGTACCCCTTCAGCTAAAGAGCACCACCCAATGCGTCGGCAGAGATTAAACATCCATGACCAACAACATTAAAAATAAATAAATAAATAAACAAATAAATAAATAAATAAATAAAAACAATGTAGATAGATACCAGAAAAAAAAACGGCGCGGAGAAGACCAAATTATTAGAAACTTGGCAAGCTTTAAGTGAAATACGGTTAGTGTTGTCCGTAGACTTTATCACCAAACTGCATTCACCTTGACATCATCGCTTTGCATATCACCTGTTTAACTGCATACCTTTCCTCCTCCTACTGAGTTCCCTATAGCATAGAGGCCCCTTTAGGCCCAGTAACATAGCAATCTACCACGGAAGCACTTATCCTAATCCCAGTTCCCTGATAGACTCTGCAGTGACCATAATTCAATCTAGAATTCTTTCTACATTTAAGTACAATTTATAACCAATGTAAAGTGAAATTCTTGTGGTAAAATGTACTTGAGACTTTAGGATAAAAAATGTATGAATGAATGTATATCTAAAAACCAAAGAATGAGGGTATATAAAAAAAATTATTAATGCATGTATATACAAAAAAATATATGAATGAGTGAACTGTATATACAAAAAAAATTATGAATGAATGTACATATAAAAAAATGTATGAATGAATGTATATACAAAAAATGTATAAATGAATATATATACTAAAAGGTATGACTGAATGTGTGTCAAAAAATGTATGAATGAATATATATACAAAAATATATGAATGAATTTAAATACAAAAATGTATGAATGAAAGAATATAAAAAAAAGTATGAATGAATATATACAAAAACGTATGAATTACTTCGTCATGAACCAATGAGAGAGAGAGAGAGAGAGAGAGAGAGAGAGAGAGAGAGAGAGAGAGAGAGAGAGAGAGAGAGAGAGAGAGAGAGAGAGAGAGAGAGAGAGAGAAGAATAAGCAAAAGGTTACAGTGTGATCGTGGGTGTTGTTGGGAAATCATTATCTCCTCAATTATCTTCAACGTCATTTTCCCGTCCGAACTCGATTATGACTTCCTGGAAAACGTCAGATAAAGTGACTTCAATTATCATCTAGTTTCACAGTTCGCCAGAATTCAAAACGCCTGTTAGATGGGCGTGCAATGTCCCCCCCAACCCCCCCCCCACCCCGCCCCGCCCCCACTAGGCGACTTTACAAGAGGTGATGGAAAGTCACTCTATGATAGAATGTATTGCATGTTCCAACATTCGCATTAATTAAAAGAATGTTGTCCTAGTGGAAGAAGAATTTTCTCTTATTATCTTGATAAAACATTCTCTTCCTTTCCACGTAAGAGAAAACTTATTTCTTATTTTCTAGTGAAAGAAAACTGTTCTCTTATTAGCTTAATAAAAATATTTTCTTACTTTCCACGTAAGAGAAAACTTTTCTTATTTTCTAGTGAAAGAAAAATGTTCTCTTATTAACTTAATAAAAATATTTTCTTACTTTCCACGTAGGAGAAACTGATCTCTTGATTTCCGGCTCAAACTCGATAGCTTCTTTGGTCGCTGTTACCTCACCGGGGGCACTAATAGGGAAAACAGCCCAGTGAGTAAAGGAAATAGAAAAGTAACGAATACACTGTTAAAAAGAAATTATAGAAAACAACAAAAACTAGATAAGGTTGTGGTGGCCTGTTGGTAACGTCCCTGAGTGCTGAACACCAGACTGGGGTTCGAGTCCGGCTCAAACTTGTTAGTTCCTTTGGTTGCTGCAACATCACCCTCCATGTGAGCAAAAGATTGGGGGTTTGGGAGAGCCTATAGGTCTATCTATTGAGTCACCTGCTGGGGTTCGAGTCCCGCTCAAACTCGTTAGTTTCTTTGGTCACTGTAACCTCAAGATCCTTTAGGCTAAGAATGGGGGGTTTGGGGGAACCTATAGGTCTATCTGCTGAATCATCAACAGCCATTGCCTGGCCCTCCTTGGTACTAGCTTGGGTGGAGGGAGGCTTTGGGGCTGATCATATGTATATATGGTCAGTCTCAAGCGCATTGTCCAGCTTGATAGGGCAATGTCACTGTCCCTTGCCTCTGCCATTCATGAAAGGCCTTTAAACCTTCAAAAGTTTTATAGTTAATTCAACTAAACAAATTAAGGGAAAAAAATTATCTAAACACCACACACGTGAGCATGATTCTTCTTCTTCTTCTTCAGAAAAAAAAGTATAGATCAAAATTTAGAAATAAAAATATTAACTTCATTCCTAGGAAAATCAATACATAAGTAAACAAATTCGTAAGTAAATAAAAGCCAAGCAAAATGTGTTACAAATGTATAAACATACTACGGCGTACAAGTTAGGTATTATAGTTATTATTACCATCATTATCATAATCATTTACTAATTTGTTCAAGCCATAAAATCGACAAATGGTTGTTGTGTAATCAGCTCTAAATTCATTGTTTATCAACGCACGAGAACTCGATTATCCCATTTCCCAGAATATCGTACAAAGTTTGGTATTGACATGGAGGGTCTAGTTCATGGAGCCCCCAAGAACTGTCAATAATCAATCGAACAACCTCGTACGCATGAGTTCATTGTAATTACCAAGGCAATCGGACGAGTCCAACGCTTTCCTAGAAGCTTGATTGGCTCAGAACAAAAGCTGCTAACCATTAACTGCTCATCGAGAGATACTGCTTGTCCGAATCACTGAATTTTAAGGTAAAATCATCGACCTATAGTGAGGCAGAATTGCACCGACTGGCAGGGGTGCCCTTTTAGTTCGGAAAAGTTTCCTTATCGCTGATTAGTTGGACAATATAATTCTAACCAATCAGATGGCAGGAAATTTTCCCGAGCTAAAAGGTCACCGCAGAACAAAAGTTGCTAATCATTCACTGCTCATCGAGAGATACTGCTTGTCCGAATCACTGAATTTTAAGGTAAAATCATAGACCTATATTCAATTCTTTTTAGTGAGGCAGAATTGCACCGACTGGCATGGGTGCCCTTTTAGCTCGCAAAAAGTTTCCTGATCGCTGATTGGTTGGACAAGACAATTCTAACCAATCAGATGGCAGGAAATTTTCCCGAGCTAAAAGGTCACCGCAGAACAAAAGCTGCTAACCATTCACTGCTCATCGACAGATACTGCTTTCCGAATCACTGAATTTTAAGGTAAAATCATCGACCTATAGTCGATTCTTTTTAGTGAGGCAGAATTGAACCGACTCACAGGGGTGCCCTTTTAGCTCGGAAAATGTTTCCT
The DNA here is from genome assembly GCF_036898095.1 of Palaemon carinicauda. Taxonomy (NCBI): domain Eukaryota; kingdom Metazoa; phylum Arthropoda; class Malacostraca; order Decapoda; family Palaemonidae; genus Palaemon; species Palaemon carinicauda. Next base: position 51,873,334 of record NC_090754.1, read on the forward strand.
GATCGCTGATTGGTTGGACAAGATAATTCTAACCAATCAGATAGCAGGAAATTTTCCCATAGTCAATTTTTTTTAGTGAGGCAGAATTGCACCGACTCGCAGGGGTGCCCTTTCAGCTCCGAAAAAGTTTCCTGATCGCTGATTGGTTGGACAAGATAATTCTAAACAATCAGATAGCATGAAATTTTCCCGAGCTAAAAGGGCACCGATGCGAGTCAGTGCAAATGCGCCTCATTAAAAAAAATTGAGTATAGTTAGAATCACTGAATTTAAAGGTAAAATTATCGACCTATATTAAATTCTTTTTAGTGAGGCCGAATTGCACCGACTCGCAGGGGTTCCCTTTTAGCTCGGAAAAGTTTCCTGATCGCTGATTGGTTGGACAAGATAATTCTAACCAATCAGATAGCAGGAAATTTTCCCGAGCAAAAAGGGCACCGATGCGAGTCAGTGCAAATGCGACTCATTAAAAAAAATTGAGTATAGTTGGAACCACTGAATTTAAAGGTAAAATCATCGACCTATAGTCAATTCTTTTTAGTGAGGCAGAATTGCACCGACTCGCACGGGTGCCCTTTTAGCTCGGAAAAAGTTTCCTGATCGCTGATTGGTTGGACAAGATCATTCTAACCAATCAGATAGCAGGAAATTTTCCAGAGCTAAAAGGTCACCGCAGAACAAAAGCTGCTAACCATTAACTGCTCATCGAGAGATACTGCTTTCCGAATCACTGAATTTTAAGGTAAAATCATCGACCTATAGTGAGGCAGAATTGCACCGACTCGCAGGGGTACCCTTTTAGCTCGGAAAAAGTTTCCTGATCGCTGATTGGTTGGACAAGATAATTCTAACCAATCAGATGGCAGGAAATTTTTCCCGAGCTAAAAGGTCACCGCAGAACAAAAGCTGCTAACCATTCACTGCTCATCGAGAGATACTGCTTGTCCGAATCACTGAATTTTAAGGTAAAATCATCGACATATAGTGAGGCAGAATTGCACCGACTCGCATGGGTGCCCTTTTAGCTCGGAAAACGTTTCCTGATCGCTGATTGGTTGGACAAGATAATTCTAACCAATCAGATAGCAGGAAATTTTCCCGAGCTAAAAGGGCACCGATGCAAGTCAGTGCAAATGCGCCTCATTAAAAAAAATTGAGTATAGTTGGAATGATACAATAGAACATTTTCTCTCCCGATACACAAATCGTTTAATACAAATTCCAAACACACCCAAGCCTTACCATGAAATCAATTCAATATATATCGGGTGAATTACCTGAATCTAATCCCCTGACCAGGATATAAACTTATCCTATCCTAACACCAACGCACCGAACTCTAAAAGCCGTAACAAATTCCGGTCTCAGTTCGCAGCGACGGACCGCAGGATGCTCTCCACGCGAGAATGGCTCTTGTGCAACCTAACCCTAAGTACTCTTTTCATTCGAACCCCCTGAGATAATCTAATACACTTTGGCAGCGCATCGTGTAACTAACTTTCTAAAAGGAATCGAGAAATGGGAGCGAAGTGCTCGAGCGACCCATCTCCTGTTTCCGAATTACACGGCAAAATAGGAGACATTGGCCAGCATTTGTTGGTGCTGTGTAATGTTTATGGAATGAGGATTACTGTGCACTAAAGTGTAAAGGCTATTGAGACTTTCCAAGGCCAGACTCAAAGGAAACAAGCTTGGGTGGAAAAGGGGCTTCGGCGCTGATCATAATGGTCAGTCTCATGGCATTGTCCTGCTAGAGCATTGCCACTGTCCCTTGCTTCTGCCATTCCTGAGGGACCTTTAAACAAAACAATGCTATAGGGACTTTCCAAGGCCAGACTCGATGGAAACAAGCTTGGGTGGAGAAGGGGCTTCGGCGCTGATCATAATGGTCAGTCTCTATGGCACTGTCCTGCTAGAGCATTGCTACTGTGACTTGCTTCTGCAATTCATGGGCGACCTTTAAAAAAATGCTATAGGGACTTTTCAAGGCCAGACTCGAAGGAAACAAGCTTGGGTAGAGAAGGGGCTTCGGCGCTGATCATAATGGTCAGTCTCTAGGGCGTTGTCCTGCTAGAGCATTGCCACTGTCCCTTGCTTCTTCCATTCATGAGTGACCTTTAAAAAGGGCAATTGGGACTTTTCAAGGACAGACTCGAAGGAAACTATCTTGGTTGGAGAAGAGGCTTAGGCGTTGATCATAATGGTCAGTCTCTAGGGCGCTGTCCTGCTAGAGTATTGCCACTGTCCCTTGCTTCTGCCATTCATAAGGGACCTATTGAAAAAAAAAATTGATAATGGGACTTTCCAAGGCCAGACTCGAAGGAAACAAGCTTGGGTGGAGAATCTTTTAAAAAAATACTATAGGGACTTTTCAAGCAAAGACTTAAAGGAAACTATCTTGAGTGGAGAAGTGCTTCGGCGCTGATCAGATATACATAAGGTCAGTCGCTAGGGCATTGTCGCTTACTTTTGCCATTCATGAGCGACCTTTAAAAAAAGTAAAGGTATGAAGAAAGTAATTTGATCAAGAGAAGATAAACTTACTATCCCATAGAAAGGAGAAAATCTGAAGGAAGAGCAGAATTTCAAAGAACGAGATTCCTTAGGAGTACATGTGGGAAGAGTTGATCTTACATGAATAAATCCAATTAAAAGTATTTCATTCATCATAAGCTACGGATTGAATCTCTTAAATGATAATGAATAACTTTAGAAACCAATAAACAAAAATGACAAAAAGGTGATTGGCAAATTGGAAGCCAACCTTCATTTCATTCAATTCTATGAAGCAGCTCACAAAAGATATGATATATTTTTGCACAAGTTTATCGATAGATATATAGATAGGCTGATTACTGTGTATTTCATAAATACGCACACACAGACACATACACAAACACACACATACATACTGTACACACACACACACACACATATATATATATATATATATATATTATATATATATATGTGTGTGTGCGTGTGTGTGTGTGTACGCGCCTGTGTAATTATAACAAACGCTCTCTCTCTCTCTCTCTCTCTCTCTCTCTCTCTCTCTCTCTCTCATTCTAAAACTTCGGAGTTCCACTTTCCCTTTACCCCCATAGGCTTGATTCTCGACTCCTCCAGAAGTTGTCCCTCATGAAAAATGCAACACGTAGCAATGGTCAATGTTGCTTCCCTCGAACTTTTTATCCACAACATTTGGCCCGAAAGGAAAATCTATTTAGTTCTACTGTGTACCAGAAATTCTATCTCTGGACCACAGCCTGTCTATAGTACTTGCACCTCATCTAAAGTTTTGTCAATTTTGAGTCTTTATTTCTTTGTCTATTGGAATTTTTCTCTTTTGACCCATTGTGTGGGAACAAAGTCTTTATTTCTTTGTCTATTGGAATTTTTCTCTTTTGACCCATTGTGTGGGAACAAAGTCTTTATTTCTTTGTCTATTGGAATTTTTCTCTTTTGACCCATTGTGTGGGAACAAAGTCTTTATTTCTTTGTCTATTGGAATTTTTCTCTTTTGACCCGGGAACAGTCTTTATTTCTTTGTCTATAGGAATTTTTCTGTTTTGACCCCTTGTGTGGGAACTGTTTATTTCTTTGTCTATTGGAATTTTCTCTTTTGACCCATTGTGTGGGAACAAAGCCTTTATTTCTTTGTCTATTGGAATTGTTTCTCTTTTGGCCCATTGTGTGGGAACAAAGTCTTTATGTCTTTGTCTACTTGAATTTTTCTCTTTCGATCCATTGTGTGGGAACAAAGTCTTTATTTCTTTGTCTATTGGAATTTTTCTCTTTTGACCCGGGAACAGTCTTTATTTCTTTGTCTATAGGAATTTTTCTCTTTTGACCCCTTGTGTGGGAACTGTTTATTTCTTTGTCTATTGGAATTTTCTCTTTTGACCCATTGTGTGGGAACAAAGCCTTTATTTCTTTGTCTATTGGAATTGTTTCTCTTTTGGCCCATTGTGTGGGAACAAAGTCTTTATGTCTTTGTCTACTTGAATTTTTCTCTTTCGATCCATTGTGTGGGAACAAAGTATTTATTTCTTTGTCTATTGGAATTTTTCTCTTTTGACCCATTGTGTGGGAACAAAGTCTTTATTTCTTTGTCTATTGGAATTTTCCTCTTTTGATCCATTGTTGTGAGAACAAAGTCTTTATGTCTTTGTCTATTGGAATTTTTCTCTTTTTGACCCATTGTGTGGGAACAAAGTCTTTATTTCTTTGTCTATTGGAATTTTCCTCTTCTGACCCATTGTTTGGGAACTAATTTCTCTAAACCCAGACCTACATGGCTGAGGATTATGAAGCGCGAAGTTGGAGATAATAAATGGAGAAGTATTGGATTAAAAGCTCAACCATCTCCATCTTCCCCTCATCATGATCTCATCCACATATGGCACTCGAGTAATCTCTCTTATAGGTTCATTTCTAATCCTGTCCTGCCATTTAACTCCCACTTACTACAAATTATTCTTTCAATTTACTTATGTGTTGTTCCTATTAGTTTGCTTTCTACTACCATCCATTCTATTTACTATTGAACTAACGCAGTCAGATTTTCTAATTTTACCTTGGTTACTTTTTGGGAACCTAATCCTACTCATTTAGCCATATCATCATGTTTTCTGGAGTGAGAAAAAATATTATTATTATTATTATTATTATTATTATTATTATTATTATCATTATTTATTACTTGCTACTCTTCAACCCTAGTTGAAAAAGCAGGATGCTATAAGTCCAGGGGCTCCAACAAGGAAAATAGCCCAGTGAGGAAAGGAAAAAAAGGAAAATATTTTAAAAGTAACAACATCCAAATAAATATCTCCTATATAAACTATAAAAACTTTAACACAAACAAGAGGAAGAGAAATTATATCAAATAGCGTGCTCGAATGTACCCTCAAACAAGAGAACTCTAACCCAAGACAGTGGGAGACCATGGTACAGAGGCTATGGCACTACCCAAGACTAAAGAACAAGCAGGACCAAGGAGGGCTAGGCAATGAGTGCTAATGAATCAGCAGATAGACTTATAGGCTCCCCCAAACCCCGGCCCCCCAGCCTAAGCTCACAAGGATAGTGAGGTTGCAGCGACCAAAGGAACTAACGAGTTTGAGCGTGACTCGAACCCCAGGCTGGCAATCACCTGGCAAGGACGTTACCAACAGGCCACTACAACAGGAATTCCTGGAACACCTCGCTCTGAAAGAATGTACCCTGCCACACCCTTACTCCCCGGCGAGTTCCTCTATTTAGTCCTGGCCACCATCTCTTCTATCCTTCCCTACCTTATCTGTTAGGTTACTCGCCGCACAGTAAGGGTGTGA
>NC_090754.1:51881172-51886172 GCF_036898095.1 Palaemon carinicauda
TAATTATTATTATTATTATTATTATTATTATTATTATTATTATTATTATTATTATTATTATTACTACTACTACTACTACTAGCCAAGCTACAACCTTAGTTGGAAAAGCAAGATGCTATAAGCCCAAGGGCTCCAATAGGGAAAAATAGCCCAGTGAGGAAAGTAAATAAGGAAATAAATAAATGATGAGAACAAATTAACATTAATTCCTTCTAAAAACAGTAACAACGTCAAAACAGATATGTCATGTATACGTATTTGCCTGTTTTAAAACCATACCGGTATATGAAATTAATTACATTATATCATTATATTATTATTTTATATTATTATTATAAGCATCAGTTGAGATATTACTGTATTTTAATTATACGTATCTGCCTCTTTAAAACCATATATAAAATTAATTAAAATGTTCGTAAAATCTTTTATATTATTTTTATATCATCAGTCAAGATATTACTGTGTTTTAACTATACGAATCTGCTTGTTTAAAAACATATATAAAATTAATCAATATGTTTGTTAAACCTTTTATATTATTTTTTATAAGCACCAGTAGAGATATTACTGTTTTAATTATACGTATCTGCCTGTTTAAAACCATATAAAAATTAGTTGATCTGTTTGTAAAAACTATCTTCCTGTTTAAAAACCATATATAAAATTCATTAATATATTAGTAAAACATTTTATATTATTTTCATATGCATCAGTTGAGATATTACTGTGTTTTAATTATAAGTATCTGCCTGTTTAAACCATATATAAAATTAATTAATCAGTTTGTAAAAGCTTTTATATTATTTTTATAAGAATCAATCGAAATATTACTGTGTTTTAATTATATGTATCTGCCTGTTTAAAACCATATATAATTAATATGTCTGTAAAACCTTTTATATTAATTTTATAAGCACCAGTCGAGATATTCCTGTTTTAATTATATGTATCTGCCTGTTTAAAAAAAATTATAAAATTAATTAAAATGTTAGTAAAATCTTTCATATTATTTTTATAAGCATCAGTCGAGATATTAGTGTGGTTTAATTATACGTATATGCCTGATTAAAACCATATATAAAATTAATTAAAATGTTAGTAAAACCTTTTACATTATCTTTATAAACATCACTGAGCGAAGAGGTCCTGTGTTTAGACCAGCCCTACACCTCAGCTATCTCTTTCTACTACCTGCTTGGCTACTTGCCGCTAAGTAAGGATGTCACAAGGTGCACTTCTTCAAAGCGAGGTGTACCACCCACTCCTGCGTCCAACTGTACATTCTACACTCTGAACTCTTTACATTTCTTGGTTTTATAACAACATACACGACCATCTTCACTATAAGACATATTTCGTGAAAAAAAAGAGACGGACAATAATATAAGCAAGGAAACTTCACAGAAAAAAAAAAACATTTAAAGATCGAAACAAAAAAAAAAAAAAAAAAAAAAAAAACATTCAAAGATCGAAACAAAAAAAAAAAGAAAAAACATTCAAAGATCGAAAAAAAATCATTCAAAGATCGAAACCAAAAAAAAAAAAAACATTCAAAGATCGAAAAAAAAACATTCAAAGATCGAAACAAAAAAAAAAGAAAAAACATTCAAAGATCGAAACCAAAAAAAAGAAAAAACATTCAAAGATTGAAACCAAAAAAAAAAAAACATTCAAAGATCGAAACCAAAAGAAAAAAAATGAATTTTTTTCCTTCATAAGATGCAGTGAGCTAAATTATCTTCCCCTCTTCAGTTATTGGCATTTAAAACGAATGATTGACAGAGGAGCAGGAAGAAAGAAATAAAAACTAGAGAATTTGCAGGCGAAAGAAAAATAAATCATCCTTTCTCTCCTAATATATATTCAACGACACTTAACGTAAATGACAGACTGACGAACAGACTTCAAACGTATAGGTTTTACAGACAAAAGTTACTGCGCTTAAAACAAATTGAAGAATGACGAACAGACTTTAAACGTATAGGTTATACAGACAGAAATTGCTGCGCTTAAAACAAATTACAGACTGACAAACAGATTTCAAACGTATAGGTTACACAGACAAAAATTACTGCGCTTAAAACAAATGACAGACTGACAAACAGACTTCAACGTATAGGTTATACAGACAGAAACTGCTGAGCTTAAAACAAATGACAGACTGACAAACAGACTTAAAACGTACAGATTATACAGACAGAAATTGCTGCGCTTAAAACAGACGATAGACTTGACGAAATGCCTTCAAACATATAGGTTATACAGACAAAAGTATCTGCCCTTAACACAAATGACAGACTAACGAACAGACTTCAAACATGTAGGCTATACAGACAAAAATTACTGCCCATAACACAAATGACAGAATGGCGAACAGACTTCAAACACGTAGGCTATACAGACAAAAATGGCTGCCCTTAACACAAATGACAGACTAACGAACAGACTTCAAACATGTAGGCTATATAGACAAAAATGGCTGCCCTTAACACAAATGACAAACTAACGAACAGACTTCAAACATGTAGGCTATACAGACAAAAATGGCTGCCCTTAACACAAATGACAAACTAACGAACAGACTTCAAACATGTAGGCTATACAGACAAAAATGGCTGCCCTTAACACAAATGACAGACTGACGAAATGACTTCAAATATGTAGGCTATACAGACAAAAATTACTGCCTTTAACACAAATGACAGACTAACGAACAGACTTCAAACATGTAGGCTATACAGATAAAAATTACTGCCCTTAACACAAATGACAGACTGACGAAAAGACTTCAAACATGTAGGCTATACAGACAAAAATTACTGCCCATAACACAAATGACAGAATGACGAACAGACTTCAAACATGTAGGCTATACAGACAAAATGACTGCCCATAAAACAAATGACAGACTGACAAACAGACTTCAAACATGTAGGCTATACAGACAAAAATGACTGCCCTTAACGCAAATGACAGAATGACAAACAGACTTCATACATGTATGCTATACAGACAAAAATTACTGCCCTTAACACAAATGACAGACTAACGAACAGACTTCAAACATGTAGGCTATACAGACAAAAATTACTGCCCAAAACACAAATGATAGACTGACGAACAGACTTCAAACATATAAGATATACAGACAAAAATTACAGCCCTTAACACAAATGACAGACTGACGAACAGACCTTATTATAAGTTATACAGACAAAAATTACAGCCCTTAACACAAATGACAGACTGACGAAGACTTCAAACATATACGACAAAAATTACTCAAATAAATAAAATAACAGTAAATAAAAAGGTAAATGTATTAAATCATCCAAGAAAATGCAATGAACCAATCAATGTCTCCTATATTTATGTTCCTAATCGGGAAATTCAATCGTTGGAACTTCAGAAGTTCAAACTTGCACGAATGTTTTTACGTTGAACGGAATAACAAAAGACTCTGTTAATAGTTTATATACGGAAGATCTATTCTAATGTTGCTAATGTTCTTAAAATGTCTTATTTTAATTGTTCATTACTTCTATTGTAGTTTATTTATTTCCTTTTTTTCTTTCCTCACTAAGCTATTTTTCGCTGTTGGATCCCTTGGGCTTTAAGTATCCTGCTCTTCCAACTAAGATTGTAGCTTGGCTAATAATAACAATAATAATAATAATAATAATAATAATAATAATAATAATAATAATAATAATAATAATAATAACAATAATAATAATAATAATGGTTTAAATAATAATAATAATAATAATAATAATAATAATAATAATAATAATAATGGTGTTAAAGAAAATAATAATAATAATAATAATAATAATAATAATAATAATAATAATGTTTAAAAAAAACGACAGACAAATATACACATCTCAGACTTATCAGATGAGAAAATTATACATTGAATAAAATAGAAAAAAGAGAAAAGAAAACCAAATCACTGACCCAGTCTCTCTCTTAGTCTCTTTTCAACAAAGCTGAACTGGGTAACAAAAATATAGGTCTTTATCCTGAATCTAAAAAAAAAAAAAAAAAAAAAAAATGTTTCACTCTCCATAAATTCTACATCTTTTTATCACTCGGTTGTGAAAAAGCAGAAGCCAAAAGCGACTGCCAAATGTCCCCCTCCTACTTATACCCCCTCCCCCCCCCAACAGACACATCACACTGCCCCCCCCCCCCCCCCCCCAAACACAGGCAGTGTGTCGTGGAAAGAAAAATCACTTAATGAGTATAGTCCGCTGAAAAGGGGGCTTTTAACTGCTGGGTACTGTACCAACATCTATTTTTCCTTTTGTTTAATGAAGTTGTAATTTGCATAGCTCAAGAGTAGTAGTAGTAGTAGTAGTAGTTGTAGTAGTAGTAGTAGTAGTAGTAGTTGTTGTTGTTGTAGTAGGAGTAGGAGTAGTAGTAGTAGTAGTAGTAGTAGTAGTAGTAGTAGTAGTAGTAGTAGTTGTTGTCGTTGTTGTAGGGGTAATAGTAATAGTAGAAGTAGTTGATGTTTTAGTAGTAGTAATAGTAGTAGTAGTAGTAGTGGTAGCAGTAGTAGTAGTAGTGGTAGTATTTGTTGTTGTTGTTACTGTTGTTGTTGTTGTTGTTGTTGTTGTAGCCCATTAAAATAAGTTTTGACAACAAGCTACTTAATTCTCTTTTAAACAAAATTCTTTTGTAAACCTAATAGCAGTAATATAAATAGTTAATAGCTACCAAATCTACATCAACAATCGAGATCAAAGCCACAATAGGAGAGAAACACTAGTTAAAACTAACACAAGAAAAAAAGCTGTAATCTATCTAGTTACTGCAACAGGGTAATATAACATGTAAACTAGAGGGGTACTCAGTAGAGTGCAGACCTCCACTGCGGCAGCTTATTTCTCAACCTATTGCTCGACTTTAACCTTGATCTTTCAATTTAACATGTATTAATTGGAGTGGATTTTGATACACTCATATATGAACCAAGTTTGAAGTCTCTGTGA
>NC_090754.1:51888931-51891431 GCF_036898095.1 Palaemon carinicauda
TATGAATATTTACACACACATATATATGTATACATATATATATATACATATACATAAACACACGCACACACATACAAATATACACATATACATACACACACATATATATATATATATATATATATATATATATATGTGTGTGTCTATATATATATATATATATATATATATATATATATATATATATATATATTTATATATGTGTGTATGTATGTATATGTATATTTGTATGTGTGTGCGTGTGTTTATGTATATGTATATATATATATATGTGTGGTGTGTGTGTGTATGTGTATAGATAGATAGATAAATAGATAGATATGGACGCCCGCCAGTGATGCATAATTTATGTCTCATCTGCATAAAACGAAAAGATTATTTTATCCTCTGCAATACCATAGCTTTGACAGGGTACAGTGGCGCAGGATATTAATCCTGAAAGCTTTTAGAACTTTCAATTATTTTGTCACGCTTCAGACTTTTTATTATTTTTTTTTAGAAACATTTATCATGCATGTATTTACATACCGTGACATTTGTTTAATGTTCATGTGAAAACATACGAAATTACATTTATTTCATATGTAGACATACCAACATTACACACACACATACGCATATATATATATATATATATATATATATATATATATATATATATATAATATATATATATATATACTAGTCAACTGCAGATCAAAGGCCTCAGAAATTTCATTCCACCCGTGTCAATTTATGGTCTTTCTATGCCACTCCACACCCCCAAACTTTCTTAGTTCGTCAATCCATCATCTTCTCTTCCTTTCTCTGCTTCTTTTGCAATATCTAGGGACCCCCCCCCCACACACACACATATATATATATATATATATATATATATATATATATATATATATATATATATATATATATATATATACATATACATATATATATATATGTATATATATATATCTATATATATATATATATATATTAATTGGTAAAAACACCTCTGTCCATATTCAGACATATAGTTTTGTAAATACTGACTATTAATTTAGGATAATAACAGCACAATTTATAAATTATTTCTATAATTTGAGTGTTTGACTACTAAAACTGACAGTCAAATCTCCGTATAATATTACGTATGAGAAATTCGCGTATAAAGTGATAATATGAACTATATTGATTCAACTTTTCCTCTGGTTGTAACTGTAATTAAGACAAAAATGAATAATGTTATTGATTTTAAAGAAAATAATGAAGATAATAGTTTTGAGGATAATTTTCCATGGGTATATATGAATATTCTAGACGTGTTTTAAGGGTAGAAATTTATTCCCTGAATTTTATGCCCTAAAAGAAAAAATTATAGACCTATATACTATCAATTATATGGAGAAATAAACTCCATTATCATTTGTATGAGGATTTACTTAACTATAAGTAAATCATACTCTGAGATATCAATATACGTCGGGAAAAGGCTTCACCATCAAGTACGGGGTGTTCGATGTCGAACGGCCGTGGCCCTCTGCACAAAACTTCTCCATTCATTCCGGTCTTGAGCCTTCCTTTCCAACTCCACCATCGTTAGCCCGCACATCTCCATGATATTGTCACTCAATCTAGTTTTAGGCCTTCCTCTCGTTCTTGTACCATAGACTGATCCAATTAGTAGCGTTCTTTCCAGAGTATTGTGTTTCCGAACCTGGTGTCCAATAAAAGTTAGTTTTCTTTCATCCAAAATGTCAAGTAATCTTTTTTCGATATTGATCTTTTGTAGAACTTCCACGTTAGTCTTTTTCTCAATCCAGCTTATCCTAAGGACTCTTCTGTAACACCATAGTTCAAAACTTTTTTAATCTTTTCCGATCTGTAGCTTTTAAAACCCAACAGGCTTAGTACGGTATAAATAATCATTAGAGTATTGCTAAGCAAACAGCTCTGTAATTGAATACTCGTAAATCGTGTTATTAGACGTATGAACGTGTTTATATGATAAATAATAAATGAAAGCTGTTATTTACCTTCTCTTACTCACATACTAAAGAGACTCTATCGTAGCCCGAGTTTAATGATTTTGTAGACATATTTTGGCTATCCGAACTTGAAAAGTTCAAACTTACAGCAAATGTTTTTATGTTGAACAGGCTAACATAAGTCTCTTTTTATAGTTTATGTATGAAAGATCTATTTTGATGTTATTGTTCCTAAAAATGTATTTTAATTGTGCATTACTTCGCATATAGTTTATTTATTTCCATGTTTTCCTTTTCTCACTGGCTATTTTTCCCTGCTGGAGCCCTTGGGCTTATAGCATCCTGCTTTTCCATCTAGGCTTGTAACTTAGAAAGTAGTAATAATAATAATAACTGCAACAAATGTTTTTATGTTGAACAGATTAACGTAAGCCTCTTTTTGTAGTTTATGTAATAAAGATCTATCTTGATGCTGTTACTGCTCTTAAAACATTTCATTTTAATTGTTCATTACTTCTCATATAGTTTATTTA
>NC_090754.1:51908931-51911431 GCF_036898095.1 Palaemon carinicauda
TTGTTAGTTACTTCTCTTATTTCCTTGTTTCCTTTCCTCACTGGGCTATTTTTCCTGTTGGAGCCCCTGGGCTCATATCATCCTGCTTTTCCAACTAGGGTTGTAGCTTACCAATAATACGAATAACGAAGTTGGAAGTAGGTTATGTTTTTTCCCTGTTTGTTTGTTTGTGAACAAATTTCTGGCCATAATTTTACTCATAGACTAGCGAAACATTCTCTGCCAACGAAGTTGGGAGGAGGTTATGTTTTCATCCCTGTTTGTCTGTTTGTTTGTGAACAACTTCCTGGCCCCAATTTTACTCATTGAATAGTTAAACTTTCTAGGATGTAATTTTATGTTGAGACGTGGAAGTGATTCAATTTTGAAAGTTCTAGGTCAAAGTTCAAGGTCAAGGTTGGCCAAATGGTCGACCGAAATAAGCTGCCTTGGCGGAGGTCACAATTTGACTCATAGAGTAGTGGAATTTTCAGAGATTAATTGCAATGTAAGTGGAAGTGGCTCAATTTTGAAAGTCCTAGGTCAAAGGTCAAGGTTAAGGTCGAACAAAAGGTCTACCTAATTAACCCTAACCTTCGCACATGGTTGTCACACAGACTTCAGGTACGCCTACGGTCTAAATTGATTCTGGGAAAGGCAGCTGGTTTCGAGGAATAAGCTGCCGTGGCGGAGGTCTGCACTCAGAGTGCTTTTCTAGTTTATAGGGTCTAAATTGATTCTGGGAAAGACCAAGCTAGTTTCGAGGAATAAGCTGCCGTGGCGGAGGTCTGCACTCAGAGTGCTTTTCTAGTTTGTTTTATTAATAATATATCTTTATTTTTTTTTATTTTTAGGTTTGTTTTTTTCACACATTTTTTTTCTTTTTCCATTACACAACTGGTAACAGGGTAATAACTCTTTGTTTTTATTAAATAACATTTTGTACCTAAGGCTGTCTCTGCTCATGCATGTATTGTGATCTTTATTACCATTCCTATGCCTAGCAATTGCAGTAGTTGAAATAGAAGCATATTTCATTCTGTATCGTATATAGTATATTCCCATTGTTTTTTCACCCGAATAAAAAGTTGAAAAAAGGCTTCGAAAACATAATGGGTTAGAATTGTTATAGAATACATTTTAAAAAAAAAAACTTTTAAGAATCTCTTGTTATATCTTCTTTAAGGAGAATTGATTAATATCGTAGGGGCTCTTCTGTGCGTCTTGGGCCTACTGTAATGTTACAGTAGGCGCTTTTGAACTTTCGTTATTGTATCGTGGCCTTATTACGTTTTTCGTTAAGTTTTAAAGGTTATTCATGAATGGCAGAGGCAAGGAACACTGACAATACCTTATAATTATTATTATTATTATTATTATTATTATTATTAGTATTATTATTATTATTATTATTTGTTTTTTTTTCATTTTTATTACTAATAATAATATTCTTCTTCTTCTTCTTCTTCTTCTTCTTCTTCTTCTTCTTCTTCTTCTTCTTCTTCTTCTTCTTCTTCTTCTTCTTCTTCTTATTATTATTATTATTATTATTATTATTATTATTATTTTTATTACTTATAATATTATTATTATTATTATTATTATTATTATTACTAGCCAAGCTACAATCCTAGTTGAAAAAGCAAGATGTTAATAGCCCAAGGCCTCCAACAGGGAAAAATAGCACAGAGAGGAAAGGAAACAAAGAAATAAGTAAACGATATAAGCTTTAATGATAAACATTCAAATAAAATATCTAAGAAAACATTAACAACAATAAAACAGATAATTCGTATATAGATTAGAGACATCATATATGCATATGATCAGCTCTCAAGCCTCTTCTCCACCTAAGCTAGAACCAGGGAGAGGCAGGCAAGGGCTGCCGATGACTCGGCAGGGAGATCTATAGGCTCTCCCAAACCCACCATCCTTAGCTCACAAGGATGCCGAGGGCACAGCCACTACAAGAAACTATCCATCATGAGCGGATCTCGAACCCCAGTCCGGCAGATTGCCAGTAAGGGACACTTCCAAAATGCTACAACAACAAGAAAGACGTTTCATCTTGGCTATCTGTTGAACGGGGTTCGAATCCCGCTCAAGCTCGATAGTTTTTTTGTAGTGTCTGTAACCTCAACATCCTTTTGAGCTAAGGATAGGGCCTTATGGGGAGCCTATTGGTCTACTTTTTGAGTTATCAGCAGCCATTGCCTGGCCCTCCTTGGTCCTACCTTGATGGGCGCTGGTCATGTGTATATATGGTCATTGTCCTGCTAGAGCATTGTAACTGTCCCTTGCCTCTGCCATTCATCAGTGACCTTTAAACCTTTAGATAACAACAACAACAATAACAATAGTAATAATACTAATAATAATAATAATAATAATGCTACCACTGAATAGTATTATAGACGTTATTTCGTTTACGGTTTATCCTTGTCACTGTTGAGAACTAGAGGGGCACTCAGTAGAGCGCAGACCTCCGGTATGGCAGCCTATTTCCCAACCTTTTGCTCGA
>NC_090754.1:51913931-51921431 GCF_036898095.1 Palaemon carinicauda
GAACCTGTTTTACTAGTTTACTGCAGAACGAAGGCCTCAGACATGTCCTTCCACTTGCGTACGTTTATGGTCTTTCAATGCCAGCCCACACATGCAATCTGTCGTATCCATGTTGCTCTTCTTGTATATCCATCATTATTCTTTCCATAACTCCTTGAGTTGCAATTAGCTTATGTTCTAAGGCTTTAGTAAGGTTCCAAGTTTATCATGCATAAGTTAATAGCCTACTGGTAGGACCATCTGATTGAATACTTTTAATTTTAGAGAAAGTGGCGTTTTAGTTTTCATAATCTCATTTTGTGTACCAAAAGGTCTCCATCCCATGCTTATCATTCTTTTAATTTTGGCCTCGTGCCCTAGAGAAATACTTACTTTTCTAAGTACGTATATTCATTAACAATCTCTAGAGGTTTACTCATAACCCTTATTAGGTGTCTCTAATTGAACATTATCTTAGTTTTACTCATATTCATTTTCAGTCCTGCATAACTGCTTTCTCTATTCAAATCTTCAATCATCTTCTGCAATTCCACCCATGATTCAGTGAGCCAGTTTGAGGTTTTTATTTCCCTCTTCATTTTAGTCATTTTACAAATTGGACACCTTTCACCTGTCGTTTTTCTCCCATTCTTTCCGCATGACCATTCCACCTGTGTATGCGCTGCCTATTATAGTCATTTATTAATATTAATATTATTATTATTATTGTTGTAGTTGTTGTTGTTGTTGTTGTTGTTATTATTATTATTATTATTATTATTAGCTAAGCTACAACCCGAGTTGGGAAATCAGGATGATAAAAGCCCAAGGGCTCCAACAAGGAAAAATAGCCCAGCGAGGAAAGGAAATAAGGAAACAGATAGAATAGTATGCCTGAATGTACCCTCAAGCAAGAGAACATTAATTCAAAACAGTGGGAAACCATGGTAAAGGGGCTATGGCAATACCCAAGATTAGAGAACAATATTTTGATTGTGGAGTGTCCTTCTAGAGGAGCTGCTTACCATAGCTAAAGAGTCACCCTCTACCTTACTATGTAGAAAATAGCCATAGAACAATAGCAGTGCAGTAGTTAACCCCTTGAGTTTGTAACTCTTCAGCATTTTGTGTTTATTTTAGTCTTGAAAAGGAATCATAGACAAAAATATAATGAAATATAAGGATATCCTTAAATAAAAAGTTTCTTTGGTCGCTGCAACTTCACCATCCTTGTGAGCTAAGGATGGGGGTTTGGGGGTGCCTATAGTTCTATCTGCTGAGTCATCAGCAGCCACTGCCTGGCTCTCCTTGGTCCTAGCTTGGGTGGAGAGGGGGTTGGGCGCCAATCATATGTGATACGGTCAGTCTCTAGGGCATTGTCCTTCTTGATGGGGCAATGTCACTGTCCCTTGCCTCTGCCATTCATGAGAGGCCTTTAAACACTCAAACCTTTAAAGAGAAAAATAAATAACACGAAACTTCTACCTTCCATCAAGTGTATTTTACGTATTTGAGGATTTAAAAGAAATTCGTCCATTTTTGTGTATTATAGAAGGTCATTTGAATAAGTTTAATGCGAAATGTTTACCCCGTCAGTCACGTGTCGGATGGACGTCAGGAAATTTCACGAGGCGCATATTTGGCCTAATTTGATGCGGAAATTTTAGCAGTTGCGTTTGCGCTGTCTGTTGGTTCGTCGTTATACGCATATATATGCCTATATGTATGTATATATATTCATATAAACACATGCACACGTACGCACACACTAGAACACACACATACACACACACACACACACATATATATATATATATATATATATAGTTATGTATATTAATTATATATACACACACACATATATATATATATATACTATACATATATACTGTATATACATACAGTATATATATATATATATATATATATTATATAGACAGTATTATATATATATATATATATATATACATATATATATATATATATATATATATATATATATATATATATATTCGGTCACGCTGAGTGGCATTGCCAGACGTATAACTACCCGCTCTCTCCCTAGTCCTTTGGGTAGGAAAGGGGGAGGAGTGGGTGGAAACAGTTGAATCTCTCTTGTGTGTATGCGTTTGTGTGCATATCTATGTAAATAGCCGAGATTATTGACGGGTCGCGTACAATAGTATTAATTAAAAGTATCTAAGAAAGATGGTAAAGGTTGAATAACACGCTAGAGAGAGAGAGAGAGAGAGAGAGAGAGAGAGAGTAATTAATGCTTACATACCTATCCTTTCCAGCATGACATGACATTTTCATGAATATTCAAGTACCCTTTCGACTCGAACATATCCACCCATGCGCTGTACTACGTAACTCCACGCATGCGCTGTACTACGGAATTCCACGCATGCGCTGTACTACGGCTGTACTACGGAATTCCACGCATGCGCTGTACTACGGAATTCCACGCATGCGCTGTACTACGGCTGTACTACGGAATTCCACGCATGCGCTGTACTACGGAATTCCACGCATGCGCTGTACTACGGCTGTACTACGGAATTCCACGCATGCGCTGTACTACGGAATTCCACGCATGCGGTGTACTACTTAATTCCACGCATGCGCTGTACTACTTAATTCCACGCATGCGCTGTACTACGGAATTCCACGCATGCGCTGTACTACGTAATTCCACGCATGCGCTGTACTACGGAATTCCACGCATGCGCTGTACTACTTAATTCCACGCATGCGCTGTACTACCGAATTCCACGCATGCGTTGTACTACGGAATTCCACGCATGCGTTGTACTACCGAATTCCACGCATGCGTTGTACTACGGAATTCCACGCATGCGCTGTACTACGGAATTGTGTCATCTATATAAAATTCTCAATGATGTTTGTAGAGTTGACGCATCCATTGCCTTGTTCTCACTACGTAAAAATTTGTTATTATTATTATTATTATTATTATTATTATTATTATTATTACTCGTGTACGCGACCCATCAAAAATGACGGCTACGATAAATATGTAGATATGCATAAACACACACGCAACCCCTCTCACTGGGGTATGACTACTCCCTCTCTCCCTACGCGAGGGCATGACCGGAAGGATATATATGTATATATATGTCTATATATACAGTATATATATATATATATATATATATATATATATATATATATATATATATATATATCTCCATACACCTGCTTTTTATTATATTGGAGATTGTTATTATTATTATTATTATTATTATTATTATTATTATTATTGTTATTATGCCCAATGAGATCAGATATCCTCATATGACAAGCCGTTAAAATTTTTAGCGAAAGAAAAAAAAACAATAAAAGGTAAACAAGAAGAAGAAGAACAGAACTGCATATGACACAAGAGTAAAAAAAAAAATTATCGCTAATCAACTTTGGCCTCCAGAAACTTCTTTGGCATCGAGAACCTCCTCCTCTCGACAATTCTGTATCTTCCAATATAACTTTCCCACTTCCTTCTGGTCTCGTGAGGTGGAGTTTTGGCCCTTGTTAATATTGACACACCTTTTTTTTTTTTAGGAGACTCCTGGTTGTAGAATCTCCAATTTCTGGAGTTGTGTTTCTTCAGGTGGGACATCGTTTGATATATTTGTATCTACTGGGTCTCTCTCTCTCTCTCTCTCTCTCTCTCTCTCTCTCTCTCTCTCTCTCTCTCTCTATATATAATATATATATATATATATATATATATACATATATATACATATATATATATATACACACACACACACATATATATATATATATATGTATATATATATATATATATATATATATATATATATATATATATATATATATATATAGCATCACAAGGAACTGGCTATCCTTTGATGAATCTAGTCAATGAATCCTCTGTGAGACCCTTTGCGTCCATAGGCGTTGGAGTAGATGATATATATAAGTATATATATATATATATGTATATATATATATATATATATATATTATATACTGTATATATATACATATATATACTGTATATATATACATATATATACTGTATATATATATGTATATATGTATATATATATATATATATATATATATATATATATATATATATATATATCATCAGCCGTTACTAGCCCACTGCAGAACAAAAGCCTCAGACATATCCTTCCACACGCGTCCGTTTTATGGTCTTTCTATGCCAGTTTATATCCCCAAACTTTCTTAATTCGTCAATCCATCGTCCTCTCTTTCTTCCCCTGATACTTTTGCAATCTCTAGGGACCCATTCTTTTATTCCTGATGTCCATCTATATATATCTATATACAGTATATGGTCTTAGCTTCTGTGATTTCTTTATCTAGATGAACTTTTTGGTAATCTCCAGTGCCTGAACATCTAAGATAGAGATTGCCGAGGGTCTAAAGTAACTATGTTATATATGTCGGTGCTCGGTGCTCTAGATGTTCGTTCATTTAAGTGTACGCTAAATCTATGGATTAGTGTTTATTGCATTGTTTTTCATTATTTTTTCTGTCAATTAGTTAAAAAAGAAAACAGGGTTCCATTTCTAAACTGAATGGGATTATTATTATTATTATTATTATTATTATTATTATTATTATTATTGTTATTATTATTATTGCCAGCTAATCTACAACCCTAGTTGGAAAAGCAGGATGCTATAAGCTTAAGGTCTCCAACGGGAAAAAATATCCCAGTGAGGGAAAGAAATAAGGAAATTAACTACAAGAGAGGTATTGAACAATTAAAATAAGATATTCTAAGAACAGTAACAACATTGAAATAGATCTTTCATGTATAAACTAAAAAAATTAAAAAAAAAAAACAAGAGAAAGAAAAATAATATGGAATAATCTATAGTTAGAGTTCTCTTGCTTGAGGGTTCACTCGTGGACACTATTCTGTCTTATTTCTCTTCCACTTGATTTGTTAAAATTTTTATAGTTTATATAGAAGATATTTATTTTGATGTTACTGTTCTTAAAATATTTTATTTTTTCTTGTTTCCTTTCCTCAATGGGCTATTTTTCCCTGTTGGAGTCCCTGGGCTTATAGCATCCTGCTTTTCCAACTAGGGTTGTAGCTTATCAAGTAATAATAATAATAATAATAATAATAATAATAATAATAATAATAATCCTGCTTTTCCTACTAGGGTTGTAGCATAACGAGTAATAATAATGGTAATAATAACAATAATAATAATTGCAATTCGTTATAAAGAAAATTCCTTCTCTCTACGCATCATAGATAAAACTCAGATCATTAAGTTTAGCCAATTTTGCACACATGAACTCAAATTCCTGACTCAGCAAAATTTGCTATATCCCCAAGTGGTATGATGCAGAAGACCATTATTCTTGCAACATCAAGCAATTCCTAAAGACATTTATTCATGCGCCATAAGTTCTCTCTCTCTCTCTCTCTCTCTCTCTCTCTCTCTCTCTCTCTCTCTCTCTCTCTCTCTCTCTCTCTCTCTCTCTCTCGTTTGTTTGTGCGTAATCTTTAGCAATTATTTTTCATCTTTCTAAAGTTTGTTTCATTTTTGGTGCTCTCTCTCTCTCTCTCTCTCTCTCTCTCTCTCTCTCTCTCTCTCTCTCTCTCTCTCTCTCTCTCTCTCTCCGTTGAGTTTGCTTGTGCGTTATCCTTAGCAATCATTTGTCATCTCTCAAATTTGCTTCATTTTTGGTGCTCTTTCTCTCTCTCTCTCTCTCTCTCTCTCTCTCTCTCTCTCTCTCTCTCTCTCTCTCTCTCTCTCTCTCTCTCCGTTGAGTTTGTTTGTGCGTAATCTTTAGCAATTATTTGTCATCTCTGGTTTGCAATTATTTGGTGATCTCTCTCTCTCTCTCTCTCTCTCTCTCCTCTCTCTCTCTCTCTCTCTCTCTCTCTCTTCGTTTAGTTTGTTTGTACGTAATCTTTAGCAATCATTTGTCATCTCTGGTTTGCTTAATTTTATAGTGTTCTCTCTCTCTCTCTCTCTCTCTCTCTCTCTCTCTCTCTCTCTCTCTCTCTCTCTCTCTCTCTCTCTCTCTCTTTAGTGAAGAGCAGCGTATCAATCCTCAAGAGACTTGGAAGTAAGACAGTGAATTCGGAGCTCCTGGACTCCGCAATTTCCAAATTGGCAGTAAACGGATTTTAGTCTTCCGGCGTTTTATACTGCCGTTTTGGGCAATGGCTATATTTCCATCCAAACTGGGTCTCAGGAGAGAGAGAGAGAGAGAGAGAGAGAGAGAGAGAGAGAGAGAGAGAGAGAGAGAGAGAGAGAGAGAGAATTGTCCATATAAATATTTGATTATCTACGATTATAATAACATTCGTCCCATTGATAATTGTTAATGCTACGAGAGAGAGAGAGAGAGAGAGAGAGAGAGAGAGAGAGAGAGAGAGAGAGAGAGAGAGAGAGAGAGAGAGAGAGAGAATTTTAACAGTACTTCTTTCAAATGTTTTATTATGAATTAACTGGCGTATTCTCAATCCTCATTAGCCTGGAATCTTTTTCAATTCAGCAAAATCCTCTTAGAGAGAGAGAGAGAGAGAGAGAGAGAGAGAGAGAGAGAGAGAGAGAGAGAGAGAGAGAGAGTTCTTTTTAACGCTACGTCCTTCATATGTTTGGTTAGTCCTTCAGTATTGTTATACCTCAACTGGCATATTCTCAATCATCATCATCCTGGTATCTTTATCAGTTTCTGTAAAATCATCTTAACGGTACAATAATTATTATCTCTTTGTCCATCGACGTAAAATATTCACTTTCTCTTCCTTAAAGGACCTTCCACTATCCATCTTTGAGTTCCCAGGACTCAAGGACTAGGGAGTGCATAGTAGTAGTAGTTCAGGGTTAATGTTTAGACTTTACAACGGCGCATCTAGTGTTCTTGCGATTTTTTTTCTTTTGGTCATTTACTCTCCATTTGATCGAAAAGATTTTTTTTTATATTACTATTGCCGAATAAACATTATTCTGCTGTGTCCTGATTGGTAACCTCTCTGCCTGGTGTTTCCAAGTCTGGGGTTCGAGTCCCGCTCAGAATCGTTAGTGCCATTAGTGTCTACAACCTTACCATCCTTGTGAGCTAAGGTTGGGGGGTTTTGGGGGAGCCTATAGGTCTATCTGCTGAGTCATCAGCAGCCACTGCCCGGACCTCCCTGGTCCTAGCTTGGGTGGAGAGGAGGCTTGGGCACTGATCATATAATATATGGTCAGTCTCTAGGGCATTGTCCTGATTGCTAGGGCAATGTCACTGTCCCTTGCCTCTGCCATTTCACGAGCGACCTTTAAACCTTTAAACCTTTAAAGGGTTCTGATTATATGTATGTATGGTCAGTCTCTAGGGCATTGTCCTGCTAGACATTGTCAGTGTACCTTGCCTCTGCCATTCATGAGTGACCTGTGAACATTTATAATAATTATTTGATAATCGTCATATCGTATAGCAATTATATTATATTAAAATCTAGTGATAAACTGTGTTCTATCG
>NC_090754.1:51926431-51933931 GCF_036898095.1 Palaemon carinicauda
ATATATATATATATGTGTGTATGTATGTATGTATGTATGTATGTATGTATGCGTGCGCGCGCGCGTCACACCTCTCCCCCATTCTAGTCCACGTATTCAAATCAATTATTTATTCCCACTCGTATCGATGTCTGGAATCAATGCACTATTCTATAGCAACGTCGTGTTTGTATCACAGAATTTAACGGTATCTACATGCAAACACGATAACACTTTTTACGCTAATAAACATTAGACCGATATTGCAAACAGAATGCTTTTATAAATCACTTGGCGATCAGAGGCTTCGTGTGCGTTCGTTTGTACAGTATATAATCTATTTCAGAGCCACAGATGATGATTTGATTGTTTAGGCGGGTAGTTAGGGGGGAAGGGGTAGTTTAAGTTAATATATTTTTAGAGCTATGAATTATAGTTTGGTATTAAAGGTGGGTAGTTATTGGGAGGGTAGGTATGGGGGGAGGATAAATATAAGGAGTAGTTATGGGGAAGGATAGTTATGGGGAAGTGTAGTTATGGTGAGGAGCAATTATTTGGGATGATAGTTATGGGGAAGGTACTTATGGGGAGGAGTAGTTATTTGGGAGGTGTAGTTAATGGGGAGGATAGTTATGGGGACTTGTTATGATGGGGAGGGTAGTTATGGGAGTGGTAATTATAGCGAGGGGTAGTTATGGGGAGGAGTAGTTATGGGGAAGGGTATTTATGATGGGAGAGTAGTTATGGGTAGGTAGGTAGGTATTAGAGCGACCTGCCATGAAGGTGCAGGCCATGGGGTCTTGTGCTAAGGAAGCCCGTAATTGTTATGGGGAGGGTAGTTATGGGGAGAAGTAGTTATGAGGGAATTAGTTGTGGGGGAGGTAGTTATGGGGTAGATAGCTATGGGGGAGGATAGTTATGGCGAATGGGATAAGGTAGTTATGTGGGAATAGCTATGAGGATGGGTAGTTATGGGGGAGGATACTTATGGCGAATGGGGAAGGTAGTTATATTGAGGAGTAGTTATGGAGGAGGATAGTTCTGCGAATGGGGAAGGTAGTTATGGCGAGGAGTAGTTATGGGGGAGGATAGTAATGGCGAATGGGGAAGGTAGTTATGGGGAGGAGTAATATTTGGGGAGGATAGTTATGGCGAATGGGGGAGCTAGTTATGGGGGATGATAGTTATGATGAATGGTGAAGCTAGTTATGGGGAGTGGTAGTTATGGGGAAGACATTTATGCCGAATGGGGAATGTAGTTATGGGGGAATAGTTATGGGGAAGGTAGTTATTTGGCAGGGTAGTTATGGGGAAGGTAGTTATTTGGCAGGGTAGTTATGGGTAAGGTAGTTATTTGGCAGGGTAGTTATGGGGAAGGTAGTTATTTGGCAGGGTAGTTATGGGGAAGGTAGTTATTTGGGAGGGTATTTATGGGGAAGGGAGTATCCTGAACATATATTTGTGTATTTATTGAACACTTTCATTAACGGTTGGCTTACATTTTAGTTTTTTATTGATGAAGTTTATAGTAAGATGGATTATAAGTTATTTTTCTCTTATGCTATCTCTTATTAACGTGTTTTAATCTAGTTCTGATTGTAACTATGTTTTCTTGGTGAGTCTTAAGATAGTGTTTTCAGAAGCCTTGGTTAGTTATTATTATTATTATTATTATTATTATTATTATTATTATCGTTTTTATTATTATTGATATTATAATTATTATTGTTGCTGTTGGTGTTGTTGTTGGTATTATTATTATTATTATTATTATTGGTATTATTCAACAAAATCTGTATCCTTCCTTTCATTAAAAAACACCTATTTATCAAATATTTATTCCTCCACATTCTCCTTTACGGATTTTTTTCGCTCAACATTTTTTAAGACTTCATTTTAAAATGCATTTCTTTCCTGTCACATTATTTTCTACATCAATCCTTCGATATCTGAATTAATTCTTTTTTGATTGGCAATGACCGTAGCCTCTGCAACGCCAGATTTTACGGGTAAAATATCCGATGAAACTTTTTTTCCCAGTGATCATTTTTCATTTCTAATTCCCCGCTTCTTCTCTCTTCTCTCTTCAGGAGTAATGTTCCATCTCAGCACCAGAAAGCACCTGAGGAAGGCCCAGGAGGAAGAGGAGAGGCGTAGAAAGGAGGCAGAGCACCAGCAAGAAGAGTCCTCTTCGGAGGAAGAGAGCGAGGCAGAAGAGGAAGAAGAAGGGGAGGAGAAAAAAGAAGACAAGGAGAGCGAATGTGGAAAAGAAGAAGAGGGGGATGCTGATGATGATGATAAGGGTGATGATGATGAGGATGATGAAAGCAAGAAGTAGTATAAAAGAGAAGGAATCCCGTTATTAGCATCATTAAGGTTTTTTTCATGCGTATTGATTCTCGCTTATTGCTTGCAAATTGTGATTGAGCACAAGCTATTCACTAAGGAACTTTTCCTTTAGTCTACCCTATATAGATCCTGTTTTCTTTTAAGCTAATCTTGAAAACTCCCGTTTTCTTTGACGCCATTTTTTTTCCTTGCGTGACATTTAGTGATATTATCAGCAGTTTGACACACGGACAAAATTGATGACACCCTTTACATTAGACCATTTCTCATTCAATATCGTCTATCCCTTTATTGGGGAGATATATGAAGTGTTTTTAACAATGATTAGAAGCTTTGTCAACTTCTAAACATGTATTCTTGTTGAAATACCATCTATAAAAAGACTATTGTTAGCCTGCAAGAAAAGACCAGGAAGAGACAGTTATAAATAGCGTCACAGATGTTAACACGCACCTGTGAATAATTCATACCAATCAATTTTCACGTTAGATAACGTCCAACGCGAAAAGGCAGCTGTAGTTCCAATCATTATATGCTTACGCGTCTTTATAATAGTCCTACTAGAGTCTAAAGTCTAAACCAATAGCTGAGCAGCATTCCATCCATCCATTATAACCAGCCAATAGAAATTGTCGATCCATCTGCCTGCCATCAACCTCCAACCAATAGGAATCGTTGATTCATCCACTTGCCTTCAATCTCCAGCCAATAAGAATCGTCGATCCATCTCCCTGCAATCAATCTCCAGCCAATCAGAACTAAAGATTATAATTTGAAGCTAGGGAGGCCAGCCAATAGCATTCAAGATGTTTATCTACTATCCAGCCGTGAGTATTACATATAGCTTTTCTTTATAAACATGTTGCTAACTAGATCCTTTATTATTTAATTGCAGTAGTGTTTATTATATGAATTTTATACTTGTTTAAAAGTAGGGCACACACACACACACACACACACACACATATATATATATATTTATATATATATATATAGGAAAGGTCTTGTTAAAATGTTAGTTTTTGAAATGTTCTGTCGGTAAGTTCATTCGTATTGGACATGTATTACTGATTATTATTATTATTATTATATATATATATATATATATATATATATATATATATATATATATATATATATATATATATATATATATTGAGAATCTTTATGGACGTGTTTATCTATGTCTGAAACTTTTTACTGATGAGTTCATTAATAAAATAAAACTTTTAATAATTTTTGATGGAGAAAAAACGATACTAATATATTTCAAATTTAGGAAAAGAATTTATAAGAAAATCTATTCACATCGAAAAAACTTTATTGATAAATTTTTGAATCTAGTGAAAACTTTATTGATGAATTTATTCACAACGTCAAAACTTTATTGATAATTTTTTTTTAATGTTGGAAAAACTTTATTGATAAATTTATCTCCATCAAAAAAATTGTATTGATTTTTTTCTAATGTAGGAAAAACTTTATTGGCAAGTTTATTCACATCTGGAAAACTTTATTAACTGAGGGAAAACTGAATTGATATTTGTGATATAGGAAAAACTTTATTGATATTTTTTTTTAATCTAGAAAAAACTTTATTTGAAAACTTTATTCACTTTTGGAAATTTTTATTAATTGAGGAAAAACTTTATTACTATTTTTAACATAGAAAAAACTTTATTGAATAGTTTATTCACATCTAGAAATTGTTACTAATTGATGAAAATATTTATTACTATTTTTAATGTAGGAAAAACTTTATTGAAAAGTTTATTCACATTTCGAAAACTTGATTAATTGAGGAAAACTTTAAAACTATTTTGAATCTAAAAAAAAAATATTGAAAAGTTTATTCACATCTGGAAAACTATACTAATCTAGGAAAAACTTTATTATTTTTATCGTTGGAAAAACTTTATTATTTTTAACGTTGGGAAAACTTTATTACTATTTTCAACGTTGGAAAAGTTTATTACTATTTTTAACGTGAGAAAAACTTTATATCTTCTTCTTCTTCTTCTTCTTCTTCTTATTATTATTATTATTATAATTATTATTATAAGCTAAGCTACAGCTGTAGTTGAAAAAGTTGGATGCTCTAATCCCAGTGACTCCAACGGGGAAAAATAGCCCAGTGAGGAAAACTAATAAGGAAATAAATAAACTGCATGTGAAGTAGTGAACAATTAAGATAATACTGTATAATTTAAGGAAAGTACCAACATTCAACATTAAAATAGATATTAGCCAATTTCATTAATCTATATTAAAACACCATTAATCAAAACATTGAAATTATATTTTAAAACCCATGATTAACCTTCCTGTCTTCATCAAAGTCAATATTACGCGAAAATATGATTCACAACAGAGATCAGAGAAATTCTTGTTTCTGCCTTGCTGGTGGAGACATCTGGTGGTGGGTTTCGGGATCAAAGGCGTTTTCTTGGCAAAGTCGGGAATGAGGGCTTTGGTTCAAGCAGTGGACTTATGTCTCTGGGAAAGTTTTTTTTTTCTTTTTTTTTTCTGTGGAGTCACTTCTTGTTGTGGGACGGCTTACTGATTTATGTATGTGTATATGTATGTACGTATATACAGTGGATATATATATATATATATATATATATATATATATATATATATATATATATATATATATATATATATGCATACATACATACATATATATATATATACTGCATATATGCATATATATCTATATCTATATATATATATATATATATATATATATATATATATATATATATATGTATTTATATATATTCATACAAATATATATGTATTTGTATATACAGTATGTATATGAATAACTAACCAACTATATATATATATATATATATATATATATATATATATATATATATATATATATATATATATATATATATATATGTTTAAAATGTCACTTTATTAGGCCTATTGGTATGTCATTCAAATTAGTTTTTTTTTTTGTTTCTTAATCGAGTTATAATGACATTTTATCTAGTTTTTTTATCATCAAAGTTCGCTCTGGTTGAAATATATTAATTATGTTATATAATTTTCTATAATTTTTCAACATTTTTCGGTGAATATAATGAAAATAATGGATATTAGGTCAGATATTGAATATTTTAAGATGAGTAAGTAGAAATAAGTTGGAAGAAATAAGTAAAAAAGTAGATTGTTTAAATGATAAGGGAGATTATTTCTTGGAACATTAGTAATATGTTAAATCTCCCAATTCACTGTTTTTTAGTTAAATCTCCTTATTTCATTTTTTAGTTAAATCTCCCAATTCCATTTTTTAGTTAAATTTCTCAATTAAATTTTTTAGTTAAATCTCCCAATTTGATTTTTTTAGTTAGATATCCAAGTTCAATTTTTTTAGTTAAATCTCCTAAATCATTTTTTTAGTTAAAACTCCCAATTTAATTTTTTTTTAGTTTGATCTTCCAACTCCATTTTTTCTTAGTTAAATCTCCCAAATCAAATGTTTTCTTGGTTAAATCTCCCAATTCAAATGTTTTCTTGGTTAAATCTCCTAAGTCATTGTTTTTAGTTAAATTTCCCAATTCAATTTTTTTTAGTAAAACCTCTCAATTCAATTTTTTAGTTAAATCTCTCAATTCAATTTTTTTTAGTTAAATCTCTCAATTCAATTTTTTTAGTTAAATCTCCCAGTTCAAATTTTTTTAGTTAAATCTCCCAATTAGAATTTTTTAGTTTAATCTCCTAATCCATTTTTTAGTTAAATCTCCCAATTAAATTTTTTTAGTTAAACCTCCAAATTCATTATTATTAGTTGAATCTCCCAAATAAATTTTTTTAGCCAAATCTCCCATTTCATTTTATTTGTTAAATCTCCTAATTAGATTTTTTAGTTAAATCTCCCAATTCTATTTTTTTAGTTAAATCTCCCAATTAGATTTTTTAGTTAAATCTCCCAATTCAATTTTTTAGTTAAATCTCCCAATTAAATTTTTAGTTAAATCTCCCAATTAGATTTTTTAGTTAAATCTCCCAATTAAATTTTTTTTAGTTAAATCTCCCAATTCATTTTTTAATTGAAACTCCCAATTCAATTTTTTTTTTTTTTAGTTTGATCTTCCAACTCCATTTTTTCTTAGTTAAATCTCCCAATTCTTTTTTTTTTTTATTCTTTTATCGTTGAATGAGAAATTCTTTTCTTAATTCATCTATTCATTTCTAATTTGACCTAATAATATGAGAGGCACAGTCAACCACATAGATCGCCCTGGTTGGCTACTGAATGATGCGTCACCAGGCTCCTGCTTGCAAGGTCCGTCGATCGTTCCCGGCCTGGCGAAGACCAGTTCAACAACAAAATATGTAGCCTTGTCTAGTCCACCGCAGGACAAAAGCCTCAGACATGTTCTTATTTATGTCTGGGCTTGGCCATTACATCATTACGTTAGCAAGTGCGGATTGATGATGGTGGGAGACTTTAGTCTGATCGCTTACAGCAAACCAACCTAGTATGGGTGGCCCTGACTAAAACGGCTTTTTGTCTGTCTATGAAGAACCCAAAACCTTCAGTATTTATTGTTATATAAACACATTTGATATTGTGTAGATTTAACTCTCGTACAGGGAAATACTAACAGCAAAACCCAACAGTTTTCCTTTAAGAAAACGAAAATAGTTTTCCATCTGTTATAATCAGCTTTTCATCTGCTTCTATTTCCACATTGGAAAATGAAATTAAGGATGGATTATAAAACATGTTTTCCCTTTTTTTCCTTTGAATGTTTTTCCCTGTTTTTATCGCTCAGTTTTGGACAATTTTACCGTTTTTATCGCTCAGTTTTGACCTAATGAGGGAGGCTAATGAACGTTGAATTTCCAAAATAAACCAATTCTTTTCGGGAAAAAGAATATAAGAAGAGAGATTATTTTCCTTCTCATCTGGAGAGCATTTAAAAGCGCATCGTTCGCTATGCGCTTTTCTTTTGTCTTTTTTTTTTTTTTCTCCTTCCCGTCCGGCGTTCCCCGAAATGGCAGGGATTAAGCTCAAAGTATAATAGCGGTTTTTGGAAGGCTGGAAAATTTAGGGGGGGGGGGGCTTGGGGGTGCGTTTTATTCGGCTTTTTGGTTCAGGATATAATCGTGTTTGTTTATAGAGAGAATTTAAGAAAGGGAGATGGCGTA
>NC_090754.1:51941431-51946431 GCF_036898095.1 Palaemon carinicauda
CATTATTTTCCCTTAACTTAATCATACTTACCATTATTTTCCATTACCTTATTCATACTTACCATTATTTTCCCTTACCTTATTCATACTTACCATTATTTTCCCTTAACTTAATCATACTTACCATTATTTTCCATTACCTTATTCATACTTACTATTATTTTCCATTACCTTATTCATACTTACCATTATTTTCCCTTAACTTAATCATACTTACCATTATTTTCCATTACCTTATTCATACTTACCATTATTTTCCATTACCTTATTCATACTTACCATTATTTTCCATTACCTTATTCATACTTATCATTATTTTCCCTTAACTTAATCATACTTACCATTATTTTCCATTACCTTATTCATACTTACCATTATTTTCCATTACCTTATTCATACTTACCATTATTTTCCATTACCTTATTCATACTTACCATTATTTTCCTTAACTTAATCATACTTACCATTATTTTCCATTACCTTATTCATACTTACCATTATTTTCCATTACCTTATTCATACTTACCATTATTTTCCATTACCTTATTCATACTTACCATTATTTTCCATTACCTTATTCATACTTACCATTATTTTCCATTACCTTATTCATACTTACCATTATTTTCCATTACCTTATTCATACTTACCATTATTTTCCATTACCTTATTCATACTTACCATTATTTTCCATTACCTTATTCATACTTACCATTATTTTCCATTACCTTATTCATACTTACCATTATTTTCCCTTAACTTAATCATACTTACCATTATTTTCCATTACCTTATTCATACTTACCATTATTTTCCATTACCTTATTCATACTTACCATTATTTTCCATTACCTTATTCATACTTACCATTATTTTCCATTACCTTATTCATACTTACCATTATTTTCCATTACCTTATTCATACTTACCATTATTTTCCCTTAACTTAATCATACTTACCATTATTTTCCCTTAACTTAATCATACTTACCATTATTTTCCATTACCTTATTCATACTTACCATTATTTTCCATTACCTTATTCATACTTACCATTATTTTCCCTTAACTTAATCATACTTACCATTATTTTCCATTACCTTATTCATACTTACCATTATTTTCCATTACCTTATTCATACTTACCATTATTTTCCCTTAACTTAATCATACTTACCATTATTTTCCATTACCTTATTCATACTTACCATTATTTTCCATTACCTTATTCATACTTACCATTATTTTCCCTTAACTTAATCATACTTACCATTATTTTCCATTACCTTATTCATACTTACCATTATTTTCCATTACCTTATTCATACTTACCATTATTTTCCCTTACCTTATTCATACTTACCATTATTTCCCTTACCTTATTCATACTTACCATTATTTTCCCTTACCTTATTCATACCATTATTTTCCATTACATTATTCATACTTACCATTATTTTCCATTACCTTATTAAATTTAGTTTTTATTTATGTATTTGCAAGATGTAATATTTGAACACGTAATTTAGGGAAGAAATTCTTTCTTGTTTTGGTAGAATTGTTTGTGTATATATTATTGATGTTTTAATCTCATCCAGATTTTGTTTTAGACCATTAGCTTATTTTCATCGATTCAACCCACCATAGTTGACTGAATACTGATACAAATATTATATATATATATATATATATATATATATATATATATATATATATATATATATATATATATATATATATATATATATATATATATATATATATATATATATACAGACACAAACAACAACAACAACAACAACAGCAACAACAACAACAACATCTGTTTTTGACGTTGTTAATAGTTTATATATGACATAACTATTTTGACGTTGTTACTGTTTTTTAGAATGATTTATTGTTAATTTGTTCTGATCATTTATTTGTTTCCTTATTTCCTTTCCTCACTGGGCTATTTTTCCCTGTTGGAGCCCTTGGGCTCATAGCATCTTGCTTTTCCAACTAGGGTTGTAGCTTGGCTAATAATAATAATAATAATAATAATAATAATAATAATAATAATAATAACAAAACAGTTATTCCCTGCAAGTTTCATTACTCTACGATTGTAATTGTGGCCAGGAAGCTGTTTACAAACAAACACACAAACAGGTGGTAAACCATAACCTCCTTCCAACATTGATGGCGGAGGTAAATAAAAAAGGAAAGTAAACACTTTTACAGACTAACGAACAAACACATTATTATTATTATTATTATTATTATTATTATTATTATTATTATCCAAGCTACAACCCTAGTTGGAAAAGCAAGATGCCATAAGCACAAGGGCTCCAACAGGGAAAAATAGCCCAGTGAGGAAAGGAAATAAGGAAATAAATAAATGATGAGAAGAAATTACAATATATTCTAAAAACAGTAACAGCGTCAAAACAGATATGTCCTATATGAACTATTAACATCGTAGAAATAGCAAATATATGTAAAAGACCACTGAATTTGGAAAAAGGTTTCTCCTTACTAACGCTTATAAGTGTCACCTCCACACCGCACGTACGCAAAACCTTTCCACAAACGCAATCGGTTTTCTTCAAATATATTTCCTCAAGGACTTTTGTCGCCAAAAATTTCCCCACCTAAAAATGGCATGAATGGTGCATAACTTTAGCATCGGCTTTCGATAATATTAGCCCTCTCGTAACACACAGTCGCTCTATTTCGCAATGAGAGAGAGGAGAGAGAGAGAGAGAGAGAGAGAGAGAGAGAGAGAGAGAGAGAGAGAGAGAGAGAGAGAGCCTTATTTTATGTTTGGGTTCCCCTAGGTCCCTCAGTGAGAGGCACCTCGTATATCCACCAGAGAGTTGCTAATGCATCTTCCGGTGTATTTTGCATCTTCCAGTCCTGGATGGAGAGAGAGAGAGAGAGAGAGAGAGAGAGAGAGAGAGAGAGAGAGAGAGAGAGAGAGAGAGAGAGCGCCTTATTGCCTTATTCTATGTTTGGGTTCCCCCAGGTCCCTCAGTGTGAGGCACCTCGTATATCCACCAGAGAGTTGCTAATGCATCTTCCGGTGTATTTTGCATCTTCCAGTCTTGGATGGTCTGGGAGAGAGAGAGAGAGAGAGAGAGAGAGAGAGAGAGAGAGAGAGAGAGAGAGAGGGCCTTATTGCCTTATTCTATGTTTGGGTTCCCCCAGGTCCCTCAGTGTGAGGCACCTTCTAAATCCACCAGAGAGTTGCTAATGCATCTTCCAGTGTATTTTGCATCTCCCAGTCTTGGATGGTCTGAGAGAGAGAGAGAGAGAGAGAGAGAGAGAGAGAGAGAGAGAGAGAGAGAGAGAGAGAGAGAGAGAGAGAGAGAGAGAGAGAGAGCCTTATTAGCCTTATTCTATGTTTGGGTTCCCCCATGTCCCTCAGTGTGAGGCACCTCGTATATCCACCAGAGAGTTGCTAATGCATCTTCTGGGGTATTTTTATCTTCCAGTCCTGGATGGTCTGGGAGAGAGAGAGAGAGAGAGAGAGAGAGAGAGAGAGAGAGAGAGAGAGCCTTATTGCCTTATCCTATATTTGGGTTCCCCCAGGTCCCTCAGTGTGAGGCACCTCGTATATCCACCAGAGAGTTGCTAATGCATCTTCCGGTGTATTTTGCACCTTCCAGTCTTGGATGGTCTGGGAGAGAGAGAGAGAGAGAGAGAGAGAGAGAGCCTTATTTTATGTTTGGGTTCCCCCAGGTCCCTCAGTGTGAGGCACCTCGTATATCCACCAGAGTTGCTCATGCATCTTCCGGTGTATTTTGCACCTTCCAGTCTTGGATGGTCTGGGAGAGAGAGAGAGAGAGAGAGAGAGAGAGAGAGAGAGCCTTATTTTATGTTTGGGTTCCCCCAGGTCCCTCAGTGTGAGGCACCTCGTATATCCACCAGAGTTGCTCATGCATCTTCCGGTGTATTTTGCATCTTCCAGTCTTGGATGGGTCTGGGAGAGAGAGAGAGAGAGAGAGAGAGAGAGAGAGAGCCTTATTGCCTTATTTTATGTTTGGGTTCCCCCAGGTCCCTCAGTGTGAGGCACCTCGTATGTCCACCAGAGAGGTGCTAATACATCTTCCGGTGTATTTGCATCTTTCAGTCTTGAATGGTCTGGGAGAGAGAGAGAGAGAGAGAGGAGAGAGAGAGAGAGAGAGAGAGAGAGAGAGAGAGAGAGAGAGAGAGCGTTACTGCCTTATTCTATGTTTGGGTTCCCCCAGGTCCCTCAGTGTGAGGCACCTCGTATATCCACCAGAGAGTTGCTAATGCATCTTCCGAGGTATTTTGCATCTTCCAGTCTTGGATGGTCCTGGGAGAGAGAGAGAGAGAGAGAGAGAGAGAGAGAGAGAGAGAGAGAGAGAGAAAGAGAGACTTATTGCCTTATTCTATGTTTGGGTTCCCCCAGGTCCCTCAGTGTGAGGCACTTCGTATATCCATCAGAGAGTTGCTAATGCATCTTCCGGTGTATTTTGCATCTTCCAGTCTTGGGATGGTCTGGGAGAGAGAGAGAGAGAGAGAGAGAGAGAGAGGAGAGAGAGAGAGAGAGAGAGAGAGAGACTTATTGCCTTATTCTATGTTTGGGTTCCCTCAGGTCCCTCAGTGTGAGGCACCTCGTATATCCACCAGAGAGTTGCTAATGCATCTTCCGAGGTATTTTGCATCTTCCAGTCTTGGATGGTCTGGGAGAGAGAGAGAGAGAGAGAGAGAGAGAGAGAGAGAGAGCCTTATTGCCTTGTTCTATGTTTGGGTTCCCCCAGGTCCTTCAGTGTGAGGCTTCTCGTATATCCACCAAAGAGTTGCTAATGCATCTTCCGGTGTATTTTGCATCTTCCAGTCTTGGATGGTCTGGGGGGGGAGAGAGAGAGAGGAGAGAGAGAGAGAGAGGAGAGAGAGAGAGAGTGAGAGAGAGAGAGAGAGAGAGAGAGAGAGAGCCTTATTGCCCTATTCTATGTTTGGGTTCCCCCAGGTCCCTCAGTGTGAGGGCA
>NC_090754.1:51956768-51984268 GCF_036898095.1 Palaemon carinicauda
AACTTCTCTCTCTCTCTCTCTCTCTCTCTCTCTCTCTCTCTCTCTCTCTCAAATAAACTTCTATTTATGTAATGTACATCAGCTTCAAGACCATATTCTCCCAGACTAAATATTCCGAACTCCGAGAATTTCTCATCAAGAGAGTAAAGACAAAAAAAAAAGTAAAAAATTTCAAAGAAACTTGTCCAAATCAGAGTTAAAACTTCAAAATAATTCATTAATGCCTCCTTGCAACGTTCACAGTCGTCGCAAAGAAAAGACCAAATCTATTTCAGCCTGACGATAGGCCTAATATAGCTGGATTTAACGCTTTTTTAAGTTTAGATGGCGCATTTTGTTAGGCCTATGAGTTATTAAACCAGTGAGAGAGAGAGAGAGAGAGAGAGAGAGAGAGAGAGAGAGAGAGAGAGAGAGAGAGAGCAGCTCATATAACATTAGTAAATAAAACTGTGTTGGCATTGTATATGTTAGGCCTATGCCTGCCAATCTTGTACTATAAGTAACAGCTTTGCCTTTATTTACAGAGAGAGAGAGAGAGAGAGAGAGAGAGAGAGAGAGAGAGAGAGAGAGATTATGAAAATATTAGAAAATAAATATACGTAGATGTTGTATGTTAGGCCTAAAGCTCTACTATATTGTTCCTTAGTAAGCAACTTCATCCCCATAAAAATAAAGCGAGGGGGAGTGTTAGTCTGAATAGAAGGGTAGGGAGAGGGAATAATGAAACAGAAATCAAAGAATTAGTGAAAGAAATAGAAAAAAAGGAAACAAATAACAAGAGCAGTGGAGAGGAGGTTAATAAAAATGTCAAAGATATTAACCAGTTTAAACCAGTTGAGTCTGTATTTCCAACGTGAAAAAAAAAGTTTGTGATAAACGAATTAAAACGAATTATGGGAGACGAAAAAAAGTATATGTGGCTGTTGAAAGATACTATAATTTTTATCATATTGGATAATCACTTATATATCATCATCATCATCATCTCTATTCCCATTTCTTTTTCTTACAATTTTTTTTATATATCATCATCAGCCGTTACCAGGCCACTGCAGAACAAAGGCCTCAGACATGTCCTTCCACTTACGTCTGTTTATGGTCTTTCTGTGCCATTCCACGCCCGCAAACTTTCTTAGTTCGTCAATCCATCGTCTTCTTTTTCTTCCCATGCTTCGTTTGTAATCTCTAGGGTCCCATTCTGTTATTCTTAATGTCCATATATTGTCTGTCATTGTTATATATATATATATATATATATATATATATATATATATATATATATACACGTGCATGTCCTATGCTCAAAGAGCAAAAGGGTTAAAAAAACAGTTAGTTGATCAAGAGAAACATAATAATTTAGTCATGATAACTTATTCATATATAACTTGTATATTTGATAGCCTTTTCCACGCACGGACAAAAGAAAAAAAAGAAAGGTTAAAATTTCAACACAGGTGACAAAATTAAATTTTACCTGCAACCCAGCAGGATGATGCTGGTAGTAGGGGCCAGGGGGGGTGGGGGTCCTCGGGGTGGGGTGGGGGGTTGGGTGGGGTTGGGGGGGGGTGTAGCAGCGTTTAACCGTTGTAGTTTCCTTTCCTGCTGTCAGTTATGCTTGGACTGTGCTGGGAGTAACATCTAGCATCCCCGTTCTCCCGCCTCGTGACGGGGATGACTTTGGCGGGGTGAAACATTTTAATTTGTTTTTATTTTTCATTGAATTTCCTGACTTTAACCGCATCCGTATTCCTAGATCATGGATTACTGGGAAGACCGTAGAGGGAGTACTGCGGGATCTAGTGCTTTTTTTGGATATTATTTCCTCTAGTTTGATTTTTTCACGTGTGGTGTTTTGAAGACTTGGGGCTTCCAATAAGCCTTTCTCTCTACCAGGTGAGAAAGAACAGTGGTATTTGGTTTTTATGTTTTTAGGAAATGTTTTCTGTCATTTGTTTTATTTTGGTAATAGGCCTAGGCCTAATCGTGATTCACGCTTATCTATTGCAGACACACAGGCCTATATGTGTATACTGAATGCATTGAAAGCATGTGTTCTTCCATTGAGAGAGAGAGAGAGAGAGAGAGAGAGAGAGAGAGAGAGAGAGAGAGAGAGAGAGAGCTCATATAGCCTAACATTAAAATAAAACTATGTTAGTATTGTAGTCTTGTTAGGCCTATGCCTGCCAATCTTGTACTATATGAAACAGCTTTGCCTATATATATATATATATATATATATATATATATATATATATATATATATATATATATATAGAGAGAGAGAGAGAGAGAGAGAGAGAGAGAGAGAGAGAGAGAGAGAAGCTCATATAGCCTAACATTAGTAAATAAAACTGTTGGTATTGTAGTCCTCTTAGGCCTATGCCTGCCAATCTTGTACTATATGGAACAGCTTTGCCTATATATATATATATATATATATATATATATATATATATATATATATATATATATATATATATATATATATATATATATATATAAGAGAGAGAGAGAGAGTACAAATGATTGTCACAGCCACAATGATGTTTCGATTCCTGAATCGAAGACTAACTTTTACAATTGGCTTACAATACAAGTAGCCAATTTAGGCTGGGAAGTCTATTTAGCCCCGTTCCAAATTTTGCCGGACATTTTCTGCTGAATAATGAAAATAACCAAATTAGAAAAATAAATTTAGTAAAATTTTTAACATACAACCCTCATAAAAGAAATAGTTTATATATATATATATATATATATATATATATATATATATATATATATATATATATGTGTGTGTGTGTGGAGATGCCTTTAACGTGGTGAAAGGATTTGCGTATCGCCATGATCAGCAAAGAATTACTAGTCAGGCCCACACATACTAGGTTGGTTTGCTGTGAGCGATCAGACGAAAATCTGGCTACATCACTAATCCGCCCTGGCCAGCGTGGTGATGTAAACTGGCCAAACTCCAGACATGAATAAGGACATGTCTGAGGCCTTTGTCCTGCAGTGGACTAGAAACGGCTGCATTTGTTGTTATATGAAATGTGTTAATCCACGCTCGTATTAACACACACACACACACACACATATATATATATATATATATATATATATATATATATATATATATATATATATATATATATATATATATATATATATATATATAAATGTATTGTGTGTGTATTTGTGTATAGTGCGTATGTTTTCAACATTTTCCCTATCAATTTGAACAATACCCTAATGGGACCCTCTCGTTAAAAATGCTCCCAAGACAAAATTGACTGAAAATAATCATACGTTCATGTCAAAAATATTCCGTTTCCAGTATTTGGAAACTAATGAAGAATACTTTTTTTCTGTTTGTGACTTACTACCTAAATGAAAACGTGTATTTTTGTATCTAGGTCATGCTGAAAGTTTTAAAATATTCATTTTGCGTTTCTATGCGTCTCCGATGATATCTGTGTTTGCACGCATTATTATTATTATTATTATTGAGTTAAAAGTAATGGCTGCATCGGCAGAGTTTATTTTCTTACTTTTAACTCAACCTGCCTAAAAGAGGGTCTCCTACCACGATATTATTATTATTATCACTATTTACCTGTATATTCTTTAAGTCATCTATAAGTTAAATAGTGATCACTATATGGTCAGTTACGACATTATTATTATTATTATTATTATTACTAGCTAAGCTACAACGCTGGTTGGAGAAGCAAAATGCTATAACCCCAAGGGCTCCAACAGGGAATGTAGCCCAGTGAGGAAAGCAAATAAGGGAATAGAAAATAAACTATTTATATAAGTAATGAATTCAAAATATTAAATATTTTGAGATCAGTAAGAACGTTAGAATATAAAGGTCATATAAGAACTGTAAAACGATACTTATGTCAACCTGCTCAAGTGAAAGGCATTTACATAAGTTTGAACTTCTGAAGTTTCACCGTTTCGAATGCCTGGATTAGGAAGATCATTCCCCAATCCGGTCACAAGTAGAATAAAAACTTCTAGAATGGTGTAGTTTTATGCGTTATGATGGAGAAGCCATGACTATTTAGAATTAACAGCATACCTAGTACTATATGCAGGATGGTATAGTATATACACATACACATGTCTGTACGCACTTTTGCGATTAAGGGTATAATTATATATATATATATATATATATATATATATATATATATATATATATATATATATATATGTGTGTGTGTGTGTGTGTGTGTGTGTGTGTGTGTGTAAATATATATATATATATATATATATATATATATATATATATATATATATATATGTGTGTGTGTGTGTGTGTGTAAATATATATATATATATATATATATATATATATATATATATATATATATATATATATATATATATATATATACACACATATATATATATATATACACACATGTATATATATAAATGTTTGTGTGTGTTTTTGTGTATAGTGCGTATGTTTTCAACATTTTCCCTATCAATTTGAACAATACCCTAATGGGACCCTCTCGTTGAAAATGCTCCCAAGACAAAATTGACTGAAAATAATCATACGTTCATGTCAAAAATATTCCGTTTCCAGTATTTGGAAACTAATGAAGAATACTTTTTCCTTTTTGTGACTTACTACCTAAATGAAAACGTGTATTTTTGTATCTAGGTCATGCTGAAAGTTATGAAATATTCGTCTTGCGTGTCTGTGCGTGTCTGATGATATCTGTGTTTGCACGCATTATTATTATTATTATTATTACTAGCTAAACTACAAAGCTGGTTGGAGAAGCAGGATGCTATAAGCCTAAGGGCTCCAACAGGGAAAGAATCCCCTTGAAAAAGTAAATAAGGGAATAGAAAATAAACTATTTATATAAGTAATGAATTGAAAATATTGGATTTTGAGATCAGTAAGGACGTTAGAATATAACGGTCTTAAAAACTGTAAAACGAAACTTGTGTCAACCTGCTCAACAGGAAAGTCTTTACATAAGTTTGTGAACTTCTTAAGTTCCACCGTTTCGAATGCCTTGATTAGATCATTCCCCAATCCGGTCAGAAGTGGAATTAAACTTTTATAATAGTGTAGTGTAGTATTGCGTATTGGCATGACTATTAAGAATTAAAAGCATACCTAGTACTACGTCTAGTATATATATATATATATATATATATATATATATATATATATATATATATATATATATATATATATATATATATATATATATATATGTGTGTGTGTGTGTGAGCGTAGGTTTGCCTGGGCACCAACCGCCGGTTGAGATACTACCGTTAGAGATTTATATATATATATATATATATATATATATATATATATATATATATATATATATATATATATATATAGGCCTATACATATTCATTGATGAGCCAGCCTGTGTACTGTAAATTGCCTGGTTCATCAGTGAATAATATGTATAGGCCTATATATATATATATATATATATATATATATATATATATATATATATATATATATATATATATATATTGTTCTTTGATGAGCCAGCCTGTATACTGTAAATTGTTGGTCAATTATTAGACGCTCAGTACTTTTAGCACGCTTTACACTGAAAAATTCATACTAATGGATTACAAATTTATGTATATCTTATCTGTCTCAGTGTTCGGTAATGAACATAGGTAGGAAGTTCACCCCATCAGCAAAGCTGAAAGCAAAATTTATTAATAGTACTACTGATCGCGTGAGCCCTGAAATAGGCTCACTTGAAATAGGTTTGAATATTCTGACGAAGAACAGTGGATTGCTTAAAAGGTTGTGTGAGTCTAAAATGGTGGGAGACTAGAAAGGGCAATTTTGAAAAGGAGAATCTAGAAAGGTGAAAGGGAGCTGTGGATAGACTTTATACCAGAAGCTCTAGGCCTAGGGTGAGCGCGAGACAAAGGCAAAAGGTCTGTTTGTTTTAGTTGAGCCTTCTGAAGTTTTTGGTGAAAAGGAAGTTTTCTATACTTGGACTGTATCCTTGATTCAGAGGGTAGCTGATTATTCATAAGGAAATGGCGTCGAATATATGGAAACGTGCTAATTGTATTTAGTGACGTTAGTCCTATTGCTCCATATTTTTTAGTTATTTGATTTTATAATGGTTGTTCATAACAGCATCTTCAATAACATGCCTCTCCCAGCTTAATCCTTGTCCTAAGATGTAACATTGTTAAAAAAAAAAACATTTTATATACATCTTTCATAACATTGTTTAAAAAAAAGCATTAAATATACATCTTTCATAACTAACGTAAAGATCAAGTTCCGTCCAGTTAGCGTGCTGTCACACATAACGGTAACTCAAATTTTCAAAACATTCGGTTTCCAAAACTATTGTTCCTGTCATGTTTTTATTCAGTTCATCCTGCACCAAAACTCAGGTCATCTCATTTCTTCATTGTTTATTCCAAAGAGATGCTCAGTTTATGTTGACTTCGACCAAATCATGTTCATATCTTTAAATTCAGGTATATTTTTATTACAACAATGTTGTTCTGATTTTATTTTCATTTCCCGTACAAGTTTTTATTTTACTTTATTTTTTTTTTTATAGCGTGTAGTCTCTTATTTCGTAACCGGTTGCTATGAAACCTTTGCTTAAAGATGAAATCAAACAATTTTCTACTTGAATATGTTTGTGCTTACACATATTCTCTTTGACACATGCATATGTGTTTACATTATATATATATATATATATATATATATATATATATATATATATATATATATATATATATATATATATATATATACACACACACACTTCTCCATTCATCATCATCTACTTCGCGCTTCATAGTCTTCAGTCATGTAGGCCTCGGGCTTCAATTCATATATAAATTATATATATATATATATATACATATATATATATATATATATATATATATATATATATATATATATTGAGAGAGAGAGAGAGAGAGAGAGAGAGAGAGAGAGAGAGAGAGAGAGTAAAGATTGGAATAACACTAATAGATAGAAAAAGAGCAACATGGATAAGATAGCAAACTAAAGTAGAGGATATTCTAACATGTAAGATAAAGAAATGGACATGGGAAGGACATATATATAATGAGAATGTCAGACAGTAGATAGACTTTAAGAATAACAGAATGGGTCCCTAGAGATTTTAAAAGACGCAGGGGAATAAAGAGAAGACATTTTGCTATCTCTAAAAAAAAGCTGGAAATTTTTCTATTTTTAAAAAAGCTGAACATATTGCCATCTTTTAAATAAGTGGGACAGACGTTGAAAAAAACGGAATTGTCCTGCCTAAAAGCGGTACTCTGGTCACGTTATTTTATGCAAAGGTAGGCCTATTATTCTGATTTTATTGTGGTATACGTTATCCACAGAACAGCGTTCATACCGAATCGACATTACTATGTTATGTGGTAGACATACTTTTTATCACATTTATATGATTTGCGTTGCCAATAGCACATATTTAAACCTGTTACATTGTAAGAGGGGAAAAGTTGCCGTCCCCACAACTTGACGTTATGGGTATGATATTCCTGGTCGGGTAGTTGAATCAGTAGAACTTCAAAAGTTCAAAGTTGGAGCAAATATTTTTATATTGACCAGGCTGACATGAGTCTTTTTATGGTTTATATATGACATATCTGTTTTTGACGATATTAATAGTTTATATATGACATATCTATTTTGACGTTGTTACTGTTTTTAGAATGATTTATTGTTAGTTTGTTCCCATCATTTATTTATTTCCTTATTTCCTTTCCTCACTGGGCTATTTTCCCCTATTGGAGCCCTTGGGCTTATAGCATCTTGCTTTTCCTACTAGGGTTGTAGCTTGGCTAGTAATGATAATAATGATAATAATAAAAACTCATGATGCCACTTACATCACGATAATATTGTTCGTAACGTTCGATTTTGAAATGAAGATGGAGAATTTTTTTGCCACGAGTAGGACTAATATGCACTATTGGTCCGGTCCCGCTCCGCTCTCGCTCCAGTCCTGGTGCGGTCAAATACTGTTACATGATTATGGAACCATCCACACTGGCGCTACGATCCGCTCCCGCTCCAGTCTCGCTCCAGTCATGATTGAAACAAATCGTTATGTACAATGACAGACTAATGTTCACTGCGTAAATACATTTCCTATTATCACTGAACAATATTCCTATACAATTAGGCCTTTTCCTTATATTTATAATATTGCCAAGACACTGATCGGACCGAGGCCGAACCGAAGGTGTGAACACCCCAGTACTTAGACCGAACCGAGAGCGAACCGAGACTGGAGCGTGATCGGAATGAGCTACTGTAATTTAATTTGATCTAAGATCACATGTTAATTTAGGTTTATTGGCTAGGCCTAGAGAGAGAGAGAGAGAGAGAGAGATCACGTAAAATAACTAGTTATAGATTGGTCTACTGACGAACCCTGTTTACCTACCCGACTCAAATAGATGGCAAACATGCTGTACAGTAAGATTCGCTATAGCGAGGTTAGCACTCTTAATCGAGGTTTGAATTTTTTTTTTCGGTTTAACAACGAATGCAAGTAATTTTTTATTTACATTTCATTTTTTCGAAACTTACCTTATTTTTTATCGTTATTTGATCACATTCCTTTATTAGTGAATGTATTGTTTTTGTTTTTTTCGAGAAGTTTTTTTTTATAATTATTTACATCACTTTTAAAACAAGTAGGAAGTAGGTTGGCCAGGGCACCAACCACCCGTAAAGATACTACCGCTAGAGTTATTTGGTCCCGTGAATTACCAGACAGTATCTCTCTCTCTCTCTCTCTCTCTCTCTCTCTCTCTCTGAGGTTACGGCTCATTTTCCTTTGCCTTCACATACACTGAATAGTCGGGTCTATTCTTTCCCCATTCTTCTCTGTCATCATACACCTAACAACACTGTGATTACCAATCAATTCTTCTTCGTTCAAGAGCTTTAATACTGCACTGTAATTGTATGTGGATACTTTCCAGTTAATAATAGTAGAAGAAACTATTTAGCTATTGTAAGCAGCTTT
Source organism: Palaemon carinicauda (assembly GCF_036898095.1). Lineage (NCBI taxonomy): Eukaryota > Metazoa > Arthropoda > Malacostraca > Decapoda > Palaemonidae > Palaemon > Palaemon carinicauda. Next base: position 51,965,837 of record NC_090754.1, read on the forward strand.
TCTGGGAGAAGACACTCCACAAATCAAACCATTGATTTCTTTTTGTAGGTAGTAGGTTAGCCAGGGCACCAGCCACCCGTTGCGATACTATTGCTAGAGAGTTATGGGGTCCTTTGACTGGCCAGACAGTACTACATAGAATCCTTCTCTCTGGTTACGGTTCACTATCCCTTTGCCTACACATACTTCGAATAGTCTGGCATATTCTTTACAGATTCTCCTTTTTCTTCATACACCTGACAACACTGAGATTACCAAACATTTATTCTTCACCCAAGGGATTAAATACTGTACTGTAATTGTTCAGTGGCTACTTTCCTCTTGGTAAGGGTAGAAGAGACTCTTTAGCTATGGTAGGCAGCCCTTCTAGGAGAAAGACACTCCAAAATCAAATCATTGTTCTCTAGTCTTGGGTAGTGCCATAGCCTCTGTACCATGGTATTCCACTGTCTTTGGTTAGAGTTCTCTTGCTTGAGGGTACACTCGGGCACAGTATTGTATCTAATTTTTCTTTCTCTTGTTTTGTTAAAGTTTTTACAGTTGATATTGAAATATTTATTTAGATGTTGCTGTTCTTAAAATATTTAATTTTTCCTTGTTTCCTTTCCTCACTGGGCTATTTTCCCTGTTGGGGCCCCTGGGCTTATAGCATCCTGCTTTTCCAACTAGGGTTGTAGCTTAGCAAGTAATAACAATAATAATAATAATGATAATAATAATAGTCTTAGGTAGTGCCATAATATTTGTACCATGGTCTTCCACTGTCTTGGATTAAAGTTATCTTGCGTGAGGGTACACTCGGACACACTATTTTATCTTATTTGTCTTTGTCTTGTTTTTTTTTTTTTTTTTTTTTTTTTTTTTTTTTTTTTTTTTTTTTTTTTTGACGTTTTTATAGTTTATACACGAGAGAGTTATTTTAATGTTACTGTTCTTAAATTTTATTACTTGTTCATTACTTCTCTTATAGTTTATTTATTTCCTTTTCTCGCTGGGCTGTTTTCACTGTTGAAATCCTTGGGTTTATAGCATCTTGCTTTTCCTGCTAGGGTTATAGCTTAGCAAATGATGATAATAATTATTATTATTATTATTATTATTATGATTATTATTTTGATTATTATTATTATGATAATTATTATTATTATGATAATTATTATGATGATTGTTATTATTATTATTATTATTATTATTATTATTATTATATAATGTATATTATGCATATAATATCTCGTATATTTTCGTTTCATTAGCATTTATCAATCAGGAGTGTATCAGTAAATAAATTTATGATAATCTAAATTTATCAAAATTACGGACATTTTCATCGGTTATAAAGAGGTCTTTATCTCCTTTGTTTCCTAATGGAAAGGAAACGCGGCTTATGTTTATATTCTCTCTCTCTCTCTCTCTCTCTCTCTCTCTCTCTCTCTCTCTCTCTCTCTCTCTCTCTCTCTCTCTCTCTCTCTCTCTCATAAAAGGCTACACGATGTTTGCTTGGAGTGTTCCCCTTTAATGTTAGTTTGCTGGTAATGTTCGTAAAAGATGAATATTATTGATATATTTTTATTATTTTTAGCTTTATTTTGTATAAGCATGTACAGGAACAAACACGTACACACACACACACACACACACACACACATATATATATATATATATATATATATATATATATATATATATATGTTTAAAGTATCTGTGTGTGTGTAGGGATATATATATATATATATATATATATATATATATATATATATATATATATATATATATATGTTTACAGTATCTGTGTGTGTGTGTAGGGATATATATATATATATATATATATATTTATATTTATATATATTTATATATATATATATATATATATATATATATATATGTTTAAAGTATCTGTTTGTGTGTGTAGGGATATATATATATATATATATATATATATATATATATATATATATATATATATATATATCCCCACACACACAGATACTTTAAACATGGTTAAAGGGTTTGTGTATCGCCCTGATCAGCAAAGCTATACTAGTCAAAGACACACATACTAGTTTGGTTTGCTGTGAGCGATCAGATAAAAGTCTGCCACCATCACCAATCTGCATTGGCCGGCGTTGTGATGAAAATTTGATTTACATTATGCATGTAACAGGGACTTGAAATAATTACTTTTGAGTCATTCTGTGTTCGATAATTACCTGAAGATACCTATATTCTCTCTCTCTCTCTCTCTCTCTCTCTCTCTCTCTCTCTCTCTGTAATCAAATGTGTGCTTTATATGATGCGTATAATATATACATTCATACTGGTATGTCCTATTATTATTGTAATTATTATTATTATTATTATTATTATTATTATTATTATTATTATTATTACTAGCTAAGCTACAAGATACTATAAGCCCAAAGTCTCTAACAGGGAAAAATAGCCCAGTAAGAAAATGAAATAAGGAAATAAATAAACGATATGAGACATAATGAACAATGAAAACAAAATGTTTTGGAAACAGTAACATCAAAAAAGATATTTCATATATAATCTATAAAAAAGACAAATATCCTATACGTATGCGTATCTGTTTGTATTTAATAAAGAAATTGTCGAAATACTAACAACCGTATATCGGCCGAATATGTTTGAAGATGAAGGGCTCTTTCCTAGCGTGTCGGTTATATACCAATGTTACATGCGCTAATTGTTTCGTGACTCGGAGAAATTACCGCACGATACAGTCTACTCGTAACTCGGAGAAATTACCGCTGGATACATTCTACAGTCTCACCGTTATCAAGCGTATATTCGAAAACACATGTCCTTATTCGTTATAGAGAATTGTTTTGTTCAACTTGAAGTGAATGAAATAGGGGGCTTGAAAGGTTAGAAGAGGTGCGAGTTTATGTGTATGTATATATATATATATATATATATATATATATATATATATATATATATATATATATATATATTTGTTCCGACACAATATACTCACCGAGAACTACTTTCCATAGGAGTCCCTTGGTGACCTCTCAATCTCGACCAAGATTTTCCCGCCGTTATCCCCCTATCCCGCTCCATATAGTTTCTACCCCCGCCGCCAGGATACGCCCTGAGGGCAGGATCAGGGCAGGTCACTGCCTTCCCGGGTCAGCATCGCCATTAAGTCCTTGGTTGTGAGATGTGAAACATCTCCCTCTCTCGCTCTCTCGATCCTTTGGCGCGTTGTGATTCCACGTGTTTCCAGTGTGGGGACTTGTGTTTTTCTGCGTAGTGCGTTATTCGCAAGTGTTTCAGTACGTCCCCCTTGCGTATATCCCAGTGTACTTGTAACTCGATAGTTTTGGCCCTTCGTGTGCGAACGATGGAGCATGTGCGTCGTTGCCCTGGTCCTAGAGCCGGAAAGTCGTGTGGGGCTTTCCTCTCTAAGCCAGAAGTGGACCCTCATTCCCTTTGTTCCACGTGCAGGGGTAAAGTTTGCTCCTCCTCGGACACGTGTCCGGAGTGCGTAAGTTGGGACGGCATACAGTGGGTACGGTACAGTACCAAGAAGAAGAAGTCGTCTAAGCGTTCCCCCAAGAAAGTGAGTGGCGTGTCCTCTTTACCGTCGGTCAGTGATCGGTCCGACGAAGCCTCGGCCTCTCCGTCTCCTTCGCAGAGGAGTGGGCACCAAGCCCCCAGTGTTATAGTTAGCCATAGCGTTCTTCCCGGTGAACCCAGTGTGAGGGAAGAACCAAGGGCTGGCCTCTCTGGAGAGAACGGAAGGGCCGCTAGTGCTTCGGGTGAATCGGGCCACGTGGCAGGGGACCACGCTTCCTCGGAAGACCCAGTATGGGGCAGTGTTGTTGTATCGGAGTCCCTAACCCACGGGGGCGAGGCGTCCCCGTCGTAGGACTCCGCCTACAGAAGGGTGGTAGGTCTCATCAGGGGGCTCCATGGGATTCCAGAACCCTCGGCGCCTAAGGTGAATGCCTGGAGGTCGAGCCTCCTGAGATACACTCACCGCGACGCCCTGCCGAAGTCCTCCCTGGCCCTTCCTCTCGCCCCAGACCTAGTACTGGGACAAGAATACATAGATAACTTGGTGGCCAGCAGTGCGGAGGCCCCCAAGTCCCAGAGTGCCTCCAAACTCCTCCAAGGTCTCAAGCCACAGGGCAAGGTATATATTCCGGAGGGACGGCGCCCAGGTCCCTGTAGGGTGGACCCAGCCTTGGACATCCTGGGACAAGGCGGCTCGGACGAAAGGGCCTCTTCAGCCCGTTTCCTTCTCACCCACTGAAGCCGCCATGATGGAGGAGATGTCAAGGGATCTTGTGAACGTCTCCTCATGGCTGGATTGGTTGGCCTCCACGTTGGTGAACGTACGAGCCTCCACAGACCCCGACGATCCTGAGCAACAGGGTCTCCTGACGGACCTTCTCACCTCCGGGGGGAAAGCCCTCAAGTTTATGGCTTACCAAGCACTCTCCTTGACGGCCAACTGGGTGCTTAGAAAACGGGACACAGTGCTCTCTAAGTTGTCAAGGAAAATCCCGGACAGAGAGGCCCGAGTGGTGCGTAGCCTACCCCTAGGGGGTGAGTCGCTGTTTCCTCTGAAGGAGCTGGAAGTGCTAATGGAGAAGGTGTCCAAGAGGAGAGAGACCAACGCCCCCAGGCAAACATCTTCCAGAAGGCCGCCTTACAGGAGATCAGTCTCGGATAGTGCCGTGACTCCTCAGGCCGCCCCCAGTTCTTCGAGGAGGGACGCCCCTTCCTCCTCCTGGACAACAACTCCTCAGCCCTCCTGCAGGGGAGCTCCAGCTTCTGCCAGCTCCTTCAGGTCGGGTTACTCCGCCTCGAAGAGAGGCAGATCTGGCCGCCCCTCTAGGAGAAGGTAGAGGGAGAGGCCCCCTATTCCCGCCCAAGTCTCGGGTTGGGGGATGCCTCAGACCTCATTGGCAAGCATGGGAAGGGCATGGGGTGGATGCTTGGACGGTGTCCGTCCTGAAAGAAGGCTACAGGGTCCCCTTCATAGCGGATCCACCCCCTCTTATTCCAGCCACCCGGACAGAATGGTTGGCTCCCAGGGACCCGTTGAAAAGGGCCACCCTTCAAAAAGAAGTTTCCTCCATGTTAGAGAAGGGAGCCATGGAAGAAGTCCTTCTCCTAGGGCCAGGCTTCTACAGCCGCCTGTTCCTGGTGGAGAAAGCAACGGGGGGGGGGGGGGGGGTGGAGGCCAGTGATAGACCTGTCGGCCCTCAACAAGTTCGTCAAGAAGACGAGCTTCAAGATGGACACCCCTAAATCCGTCCTGATGTCCTTGAGGGAGAAAGATTTCATGATGACGATCGACCTCAAGGACGCGTATTTCCAGATCCCTGTCCACCTGTCGAGTCGGAAGTTCCTCCGGGTGAAATGGGGCTCCCAAATCCTGCAGTTCAGGACCCTTTGCTTCGGCCTGTCGACGGCCCCTCAAGTGTTCACGAGGGTATTCGCGACGGTCTCAGTATGGGCTCACGAACGGGGTATCCGTCTCATCAGATACCTGGACGACTGGTTACTCCTTTCCAGCTCAAAGGCCCTCTTGGAAGAGCAAGGGAAGGACCTCCTCCAATTCTGCAGGAATCTGGGAATCATTATCAACCTGGAAAAATCGAACCTAACTCCATCCAACAGAATGGGGTACTTGGGTATGACGTTGGACACCGTGCAGGGGAAGGCCTTCCCCTCGGAAGACAGGATACGGAACCTCATCCAAATCATTCAGCCGTTCCTGTCGGAGCATTCCAGGAGGGCGAAAGACTGGCAGAGACTGATAGGTCACCTGGTCTCATTAGAGAAACTGGTTCCCCAAGGGAAGATACGGCTCAAACCCGTACAATGGAACCTCAAGGTCCTATGGTCCCAGACAGGCGCTCAGAAGGCGTTGATTCTGGTCCTTCCGGACACGAGAGCAGCCTTAGAATGGTGGCGCTGCCAGTCGAACTCCCTCAAGGGGATGCCCCTCGGGTCCTGTCCCCCCGAGTTTCTCCTGTTCACAGACGCCTCCAGCCTAGGGTGGGGAGCCCACCTGCGGGAGGAAACAGCAAGCGGAACCTGGTCGGAGACCGAAAGACATCTCCACATCAACGTCCTGGAGCTAAAAGCAGTACAGAAGGCATGTCTGCACTTTGCAAGTCGGTTGAGGGGAAACACCGTGGCCCTAATGTGCGACAATGCCACGGTGGTAGCCTACATAAAGAAGCAAGGCGGCATGAGATCGAAAGAACTGTGCGACCTCACCATAAACATCCTGCATTGGGCGGACGAGCAACAGGTGGTACTGCTAGCAAGATTCATCCCCGGGAAAAGAAACGTGCTAGCCGACGGCCTCAGCAGAATGGGTCAGATAGTAGGGACGGAGTGGTCCCTACACCCAGAAGTGGCCAGACTCATCATTCAACGCTGGGGCTCCCCGGTGATGGACCTCTTCGCAACAAAGCTCAACGCCAAGCTACCGGTCTATTGCTCCCCGGTGCCAGACCAAAGAGCAGCCCTAGAAGACGCCTTCCAGCACAAGTGGGACAACCTGGACGTATACGCCTTTCCCCCCTTCATGCTGTTAAGGCAGGTGCTCAACAGAGTAAGAGCCTCCCAAAACCTAAGGATGACTTTGGTAGCGCCCTGGTGGCCGGAGAGGGAGTGGTTCGCGGATCTAAAAGACCTGGCAAGCCAACCGCCTTGGCCTCTGTCCCCCAGGCCAGATCTGCTGAGTCAACCTCACTTCCTCAAGTTCCACGACAACCCTCTCTCTCTTCGCCTTCACGCCTGGAGACTATCGAGCGGCTCCTGAAGAAGGAGGGGTACTCCTCCTCCACAGCTAAGAGGATGTCCCTATACCTAAGGAAATCCTCTACCGTGGTCTACCAGGCAAAGTGGGCCGCCTTTACGAAGTGGTGCTCGGCAAAACACATAAGACCTCTTAAAGCTTCGGTCCCTGACATAGCGGACTTTCTCGTGTACCTTAGGGATGAAATAGGGATGTCAATCCCGGCTATTAAAGGAGTACGGGCAGCCTTAGGCCAAGTCTTTCTCCTAAAAGGCATCGACCTGGGGACCTCGAGACACATAGCGATGCTGATTAGAAGTTTCGAGCAGTCCTGTCCTCCTCAAGCCAGGAGAGTGCCCAGATGGGACCTGGCCAAGGTTCTGAAAATGCTGTGTCGTCCTCCCTTTGAACCCCTCAAAGATATCGGGGACAAAGACCTCACCCTCAAGACCGTCTTCTTGCTAGCCTTGGCTTCAGCTAAGAGAGTAGGTGAGATCCATGGTCTGTCCTACGACGTGGCACACTCCAAAGGGTGGAGGGAGGTATCCTTCAAGTTCGTACCCTCCTTTGTAGCGAAGACTCAGAACCCAGCAGTCTGGGACCCGAAGTTTGTAGGTTTCTCAATTCCGGCCATCCCCAAGACAGGCAATATGGAAGACCTGAAGTTATGCCCAGTAAGGACGCTCAGGAAGTACCTGGAAAGGACGGCTCATCTCCGACCAGGTGCCAAGAACCTCTTTGTCTCCTCAGGTGTTAATAAGAAGCAAGTCTCCAAGAACACTATTTCCTTCTGGCTGAGACAAGTCATCACTAGGACTTATGAAGAGGACAAGATGGCAGTGCCAGGCACTCCCCGCCCCCATGACATCAGAGGCCTGAGCACTTCCTTGGCCTTTGAGAGAAACATGGCGGTGGGGCAGATCCTACAGGCCGGCATTTGGTCGCACCAGTCGACCTTCACTGCCCACTATCTCAAGGACTATTCAAGAAAGTCTTTGGATGGATTCTCCATTGGGACAGTCATCGCCACCCTTCAAGCTGTGTAGCGGTAGGCTAGAAGACGTCCCCAACGATGAATAGACTCGTCCCTACTTCATCAGGAGAAGATTTAGTAGAGAAGATGTTAAGAGGCGAGTCTTAATTAATAAGCGTAAGGTTCCGCAGTTACCCTCTATCCGCTCCCTGATAGGCCCCGCATTCCTTAGCCCTCCAGGCACTATGTGCCAGACCAAGTGGCAGAATGGCTCTCCCGCCTCCTAAGGTATAAGTCTCCTATGGAAAGTAGTTCTCGGTGAGTATATTGTGTCGGAACAAATCAAAAATTTTAAACAATTTTTATTTTTCCTAACATACTCACCGAGAACTACTTTCCGGGTAATGGCCCTCCCGTCCGTCCCCGAGTGCCATCCTTCCATTGCCGAGTTGGGCTAAACGTCGGACTTAATGGCGATGCTGACCCGGGAAGGCAGTGACCTGCCCTGATCCTGCCCTCAGGGCGTATCCTGGCGGCGGGGGTAGAAACTATATGGAGCGGGATAGGGGGGTAACGCGGGAAAATCGGTCGAGATTGAGAGGTCACCAAGTGACTCCTATGGAAAGTAGTTCTCGGTGAGTATGTTAGGAAAAATAAATTTTTTTTAAAATTTTTGATATATATATATTTATATATCCATCTATCTCTCTCTCTCTCTCTCTATATATATATATATATATATATATATATATATATATATATATATCATCAGCCGTTACTAGTCTACTGCAGAACAAAGGCCTCAGACATGTTCTTCCACTTGCACCTGTTTATGGTCTTTCTGTGCCAGTCTACACCTGCAAAGTTTCTTATTTAGTCAATCCATCGTCTTCTCTTCCTTCCTCTTCTTCTTTTGCAATCACTAGGGATTCATTCTGTTATTCTTGTTGTCCATTTATTGACTGTCACTCTCATTGTATGTCCTGCCTATGGGTATTTCTTTTTCTTACACACATAACCATATATATATATATATATATATATATATATATATATATATATATATGTCTGTGTGTATATATGTGTATATATATATTATCTATATAGGATATATACTATAGATACATATATATATATATATATATATATATATATATATATATATATGTATATATATTCATATATATACATATTTATATATATTTATATCTATCTATCTATCTATATATATATAAATATATATATATATATATATATATATATATATATATATATGTATATAACCTATATATATTCATATATATACATATTTATATATATTTATATCTATCTATCTATATATATAAACATATATATATATATATATATATATATATATATATATATATATATATATATATATTATGCAATGCACATTTCTTCGCTCGACGCAAAGCACAAAACCTTTACAACTCGTCAATATCAGCGATATGTAGCTCCGGATATTTTATCATCATTTTCCTCCCAACGAAACCAGACGTGTTTCTTGGATCGACAAGAAACGAGAAGAGAGAGAGAGAGAGAGAGAGAGAGAGAGAGAGAGAGAGAGAGAGAGAGAGAGAGAGAGAGAGAGAGAGAGAAAGCGAACACTTTAACGAGGTATTATGCAAATCAAAGAGTGACAAGACACCCATATCCTTCATTAGTCCCTTTGGAGTTCGTTGCGACATTGCAATATAAGCGAATTGCTTCTCATTGCTGTGCGTTGCTTAGCTATATTGCTCTATTTAGTTAGTGTTTTCCTGGGTCATTGTGCATTTCGGGTTAAGTTGTAGAGGGGTCGTTTCGCGTGGATGTTTATTTTTTGTATATATATATATATATATATATATATATATATATATATATATATATATATATATATATATATATATATATATATATATATCCTGTCACGCTGATCAGCAATCCACTCTGGAATCAACAATCTTCCACAAATTACCCAAACTAGAGTGTTGTAGTTAGAATTGAAGAATGCCAAGGTGGATGGATGGAGTGAAGGAAGCTCTAGTTGATAGGAGGAGAGACGTGAGAGAGGCAAAAGAGCGAGTTAGAAATAGGAATGAAATTCGAGCGATTGTGACGCTGTTCCAGTAGGCCCTGCTGCTTTCTCTGGTCGCCTTGGTGACCGCTAAGGTAGCGGCAGTAAGGGATTCAGCATATGAAGCTTCGTTTGCAGTGGATACTTGTGGAGGGTGGGCTCTGGCACACCAGCAGTGGGTGGATAGGTCTTTTCAGGCACGGAGAAACGATAAGAAGAAAAATACCCTTTTGTTTATTTTTCTTATGTCGGCTACCTCCCAAAATTGGGGGAAAGTAGGCTACCATGGTAGGTAGTGTGCGTATCGTCAATTAGGTGGTAACTGAGAGACGACGTAAGTGCAACTAACTTGATTTCAAAAGACTGCGAGCTTTTGTAACAACAGTTCAGTGAAAAAAGATCGCAAAAATTCAAACCCATCGATATAAGTAGATACAAGCATAAACAAGTTATCAGTGCGAGGGTAGAGCGATCACGACAATATACAAAAAGAGAGAGAGAAAAAAAAAGAATACCATTAGTGTACAAGCATGTGAGATACATGTCCGGTACAATAGATTGATGTCCAGTTGGATAGTGTTCAAGTATCCGTCCCTCTGAATTTCTTCTTAATAATTTAAAACGTTAATATTTTTTTTATTCAGACTCTAGGAAGTTCATTGCTTTACGGACGTTGTAAATGCACCATCCGTTGCTTTCTTTATTATTATTATTATTATTATTATTATTGTTATTATTATCATTATTATTATTATCTAAGCTACAATCCTAGTTGGAAAAGCAAGATGCTATAAGCCCCAGGGCTCCAACAGGGAAAAATAGCACAGTAATGAAAGGAAATAAGGAAATAAATAAACGTTATGAGAAATAATGAACAATTGAAATACGTTATCCTAAAAATATTAACAACATCAGTGACATAATTTCTATTCGTCGTGTTTGGTGTTTGGTTCGTCTCTCTCTCTCTCTCTCTCTCTCTCTCTCTCTCTCTCTCTCTCTCTCTCTCTCTCTCTCTCCCTCTGTGTTAAGCGGATCTCCTAAGACCAATAAATTCCTGCACTTGTCTTGGTCACATTTCATGGATATCCCAAATCGCGGGAACTTAGATGACTCGAAAAATGTTTCCTTTTACTTAATTTTGAATTTATTTTGTCTCTTGCGCCAGTTTTCTCCTTTTACCTACTGCAAGGGATTATGTCTGTACGATTATATTCGTTTAAGTCATTTGAGGGCAAATATAATTAATTGTGATTTGATTTCGCAGGGAAACGTTTGGGAAGTGCGATGATGTCAGATGTAGAACGTTTATATATATATATATATATATATATATATATATATATATATATATATTTATATGTGTATATATACATTTATATATATATTTATATGTGTGTATATATATATATATATATATATATATATATATATATATATATATATATATATATATATCTTCATTTGTGAAGATGTGCAAATTAGGGTCGTCATAGCTTTGTGGTTCCGCCTGAGAGAGAGAGAGAGAGAGAGAGAGAGAGAGAGAGAGAGAGAGAGAGAGAGAGAGAGATTCTAGCATGAATTAGCCACCAAAGTGAACAAGAGACTAGGATTTGGGTTATGCTTAACGTACACATACTGAGTAATCATCAGCTAGTGTTTGGGTCCCCTTGGTTCTTACGTGAGTAAGGATTATATGTTTATATTCGATCTCTAACCATGCGGCACAGTGACACCTTTTTTTCTTGCTGTTCATGAGCTACATTTAACGCTGTATGGGGTACGTTTCTTCCAGTCTTGGGTAGTGCCATAGCCTCTGTACCATGGTCTTCCACTGTCTTGGGTCAGAGTTCTCTTGCTTGAGGGTACACTTGGGCACACTATTCTATCTAATTTCTCTTCCACTTGTTTTGTTAAAGTTTATATAGTTTATATTTATTTTTTCCTTGTTTCCTTTCCTCACTGGGCTATTTTCCCTGTTGGAGCCCCTGGGCTTAAAGCATCCTGCTTATCCAACTAGGGTTGTAGTTTAGTTAGTAATAATAATAATAATAATAATAATAATAATAATAATAATAATAATATTATTACCTTATATGACTCTGTATGGAAAAGTTTGTAAATAAGGACGTATTTACGAGGTTTGGTATATTTACAGCGTTTGGTTTAGTCAAATTTCTTATTCATCCCCCCCCCCCCACCCATTCGTGGTTTTAATATTAACGATAAAGTTGATAAAATCTTGCTTGCTAATGTACGTGATCCGTCAAAAATGACTGCTAAATATTTACATGGATTTGCACGCACACGCACACACAGATTGAACCCTTCCAACCCCCTCCTCTTGTCCTAACTACCACATGGCAGTTTGGGTAATTTGTGGGAGATTGACGTTTTCGAGTGGTTGCCGCTCAACGTGACAGGTGGTATGTCAATGTTGATACAAGTTTCCCGGACCATGGTTCGACTCCCGGCCGGTCAGAAGCTGTTGTCTTTGTGTGATTTCACCTGGGGCTGTAATCCTGAGGTCGTTAAAAATATATGGTAAAGTTTGTTTGTCACGTGTAGAATACACCCAAGTTTGACATATCAAGACAGATGAAACTTTGTTTGATATATGTTTACTAAAGTTATATGGCTTAATTCTTCCAATGTTAGTTGGTCAACCCCCTATGGGAAACATCACTGCCTGGCGATTGATTGGTGGAGTGATTATGAGTTATCTGGCATCCTGACATCTAAGGTCATTGACACCAACCCTTCCTGGTGATCTGCCGGACTGGGGTTTGAGTCACGCTCAAGCTTAATGATTTCTTGTAGTGTCTAAAACCTTACCATTCTTCTGAGCCAAGGATGGATGGCTTTGGGGGAGCCTATAGGTCCACCTGCTGAGTCATCAGCAGCCACTACCTGGCCTTCTATGGTCCTAGCTTGGTTGGATATGGGGCTTGGGCGCTGGTCATATGTATGCATATTGTCAGTCTCTAGGGCATTGTCCTATCCCTTGCCATTGCCCTTCATGAGCGATGTTTAAACCTTTAAGGAGAAATGTTTATTCATGTATCTTTTGACATATTGCAGATGTTTTTAAATAATTTTATAATGGTAATAATAATTTTAATTTTATTTAACTTTTTAAGAGTAAATAATAAACGTGTGCATGGTAAATATTTTTTTGTGATTTGTAAATAGTCTTCGAGGCTCCAATGCATCAGCTAAAACATTGCTCATGAATGTACTTGCAATATGACAACGGAAACTAATATGATTCATAACTCCTTTGGGATATCGTCGTTATGTTGTCGTGTCGTGATTAATGAACCCTTGTTCGTCATATCAGGGAGGAGAATTTGTTATTGGCATTATCGTGGTCAATAAAAGTGATAAATATTTGTCACTTACGAGCTGATAAAACTTGGAGTTCTCTCGCTTTAAAGTGTCATTTATCTTCAAATGCTCCGTTTGCACTGGTGAAGGTAGAATACTTCGTTTATCGGTGGACAGGTCAAGATAACGAGTGAATGTATTGCTTGTTTTTTGGGAAATGTTATCTCTCTCTCTCTCTCTCTCTCTCTCTCTCTCTCTCTCTCTCTCTCTTTCTCACTCAAGTCTTTCCCTTAACCATTTGGTTTCCCTGTCCCTCGGATAGGGGGGGGGGAGTAGTCATACCCTGGTTAGAGAGGTTCTCTCTCTCTCTCTCTCTCTCTCTCTCTCTACCCAAATCTTTCCCTTAACTATTTGATTTCTCTTTTCCTCGGATAGAGGGAAGATGAAGAAGTCATACCCTGGTGAGAGGAGTTCTCTCTCTCTCTCTCTCTCTCTCTCTCTCTCTCTCTCTCTCTCTCTCTCTCTCTCTCTCTCTCTCTCAAATTTCCTCTAACCACTAGGTCTCCCCGTCAAAAGGGGTAAATCGAGTAGTCATACCCTGGTGAGAGGGGTTCTTGATTCTCTCTCTCTCTCTCTCTCTCTCTCTCTCTCTCTCTCTCTCTCTCTCTCGTACCCAAATCTCGCCCTCTTGCATTCCGCTCCAGTAAAGTATTGCGTCATCATTGTCTCCACCAGAGCTATTATGCAAAACTCACATATGACGTCTGGCCCGTCTGCTATATTTATCTCGTCATTTGTCCCCTGGAATGTCACCTCTATCTAGATCAATTACGTCAGCCTGTAATGGTTGATGGATGCGAATGGCAAGTAAATTAATCGTTGGAAATAGCTGGCAGTTGGTTGGAGAGAAATAGAATGTCGGTGTTGGGTGGTTTACACTGGAAATTTTCATGGAGTATTCGTGTTCTGTTCCAGTATGGTGAATAGGCTATGCTTCATTTGTGGTACAGATGGTATTTGGGTCCATAAATACTTCTTCATTTTGAATTAAATGTATTTTAGCAAGGGGCATTTATATAGGAACTTCCATTCATTCACTTTATAGAATTCATTTTATAGAGTAGCTGCTTGTGATAAAGTAAGAAAAAGAGGTATTGTTATTATTATTATTATTATTATTATTATTATTATTATTATTATTATTATTATTATTATTATTATTATTATTATTGCTAGCTAAGCTACAACCCTAGTTGGAGAAGCAGGGACTATAGCCCAGCGAGGAGGGGAAATAAAGAAATAAACTAAAAGAGTGGTAACGAACAATTAATGTGAAATATTTGAAGAACAGAAATAGCATTAATATAGATCTTTCATATATAAAGTAAGTAAAGGAGGTATTATATTTATTACTTGCCAAGCCAAATTCTTGGTTGGAAAAGCAAGATGTCATAAGCCCAATGGCTTCAAGAGGGAAAATAATCCAGTGAGGAAAGGGAATAAGGAAACAGTGTGCCTCAAGCAATGACACAGATGCTATGGAACTTTGCAAGACTAGAACAATGGTTTGATTTTGGAGTGTCCTCCTAGAAATGGTACTTATCACATTATTGTTATTATTAATTGCTAAGATACAACCCTAGTTGGAAAAGCAGGATGCTATAAGCCCAGGGGCTCCAATCAGAAAAGTAGATCAGTGAGGAAAGGAAATGAAGATATAAGCTACAAGGAAATCATTAACAATATAAAATATTTTAAGAACGGTAACAATGTTAAAATGGATCATCCATTTTTAGACTATAAACTTAGAAAAAGCTTGGGTGGAGAGGGGGCTTTGGCGCTGATCATATGATATATGGTCAGTCTCTAGGGCATTGTCCTGCTCGATAGGGGAATGTCACTGTCCCTTGCCTCTGCCATTCATGAGTGACCTTTAAACCGAGTTACCCTCCAGCATGGTACAGAGGCTATGGGACTACCCAAGATTAGAGAACAATGGTTTTACGATTGCGATTCAATCGTTTCAAAAATTACATTATATGTTGTTAATATTCCTATTTAATTATAAAAGATGAATACTTATGACGAAACATCTGGTAAACATTTAATTTTCTTTCTAACAATTCATTTGTTTATTTATATTCTATTTCCTTTCCTCACTGGGCTATTTTTCCCAGTTGGAGCCCTTGGGCTTACAGCAATTTTTGTCAGACTTTGGTTGTAGCTTAGCTAGTAATAGTAACAACAACAACAACAACAATAATAATAATAATAATAATAATAATAATAATAATCTGAAATTACATTTCCGGAAATTTTGCTTGAATGATTCATGTAACACAAGAGCGCTCGTTACAGATGCAAATAAGCGTTGTTTACCTAATAATGTTGCAAAATATTGAAATTAATCATAAACAAACATAAGCGGTGTATGAAATCCAAATACAATTTAAAAGCTTATAAGTTTTTGTTTACCCACTGAGTCTCGCTTAATATGTGTTTACAAAGAGAAACAGACATCAGTTATTTAAATTTTAGATAACATTTATGAGTAGGTTAATTTATTCATTAATATGCATGGTTTGTTTATTGATTTGTTTATTCTGTGGAATTTGTGACCACATTTTGTGAACCCTTTTTGTGCAGCCAAATTTTGGTCATTTCATTAAAAAAGTGATATTTATTATATGGTAACTTTGATGGTGATTTTCATATTACTGGTTATTTTTAAATTGTATTCTCTCTTTCTCTGTTCTTCTTCTTTCTTATCCATT
Organism: Palaemon carinicauda; assembly: GCF_036898095.1. Lineage (NCBI taxonomy): Eukaryota > Metazoa > Arthropoda > Malacostraca > Decapoda > Palaemonidae > Palaemon > Palaemon carinicauda. The sequence goes on from NC_090754.1 coordinate 51,981,781, forward strand.
TTTCCAATCCCAGTTCTACTTTTTTTTTATATATCCTCTTTTTGTCTTCTCTTCCCATTCTCCTCCTTGTCTTCCATCGCTCTGTTCTTATCTCCCGATCCTTTACACAGCATTGTTTATTTGTAAATTGTCTTTACTCCTCTGTTCTTCGTCTTTCTTATTCACGTTTCCAATCCTAAGTTCTACTTTATTTTATCTATCTTCTTCTTGTCTTCTCTTCTCATTCTCCTTGTCTCCCATCGCTCTGTTCGTATTTCTCGATGCTTTACACAGTACTGTTTATATTTAAATTGTCTTTATTCCTGTTTTTCGTCTTTCTAATCCACTTTTCCAATCCTAAGTTCTACTCTCTATCATCTATCATCTTCTTGTCTTCTCTTCCCATTCTCTTCCTTATCTTCTATCGCTCTATTCCTATTTCTCGATGCTATACAGAGCACTGTTTATATTTTAAATTGTCTTAACTCCTCTATTTGTCGTCTTTCTTATACACTTTTTCAATCCCCAGTTCTACTTTTTTTATATATCCTCATTTTGTCTTCTCTTCCCATTCTCCTCCTTGTCTTCCATCGCTTTATTCTTATCTTCCACAGCACTGTTTGTTTTCAAATTGTCTTCTATCTTTCTCTATTCTTCGTCTTTCTTATCTACTTTTCCAATCCCAATTTCCTACTCACCTTCAAAATATACGTTTTCATCTTCTCTTCTTTTCCCATTCTCCTCCATGATCTTATTATTCCCCCATTCTCTTCTCCTAACAGCCTTCACTTCCCACCTTCTCCTCTTCATCATCAATTAAAACTAACCCCATTTTTATTCCTTTCTTTTCACATCCCTTCGAAATGAAAAAAAACCAAAACAACAACAACAAAAACTGCCTACTACAACACCGTCCCCTCCAGAAGAATATGGGCAGAAGCAGAGAGCCTCCGGTGAACAAGGGCGTCGGAGGCTACCGCCCCACCATCAACTGGAGGGACATCACCCTCCGGAGGAAGAACGTGGCCGACAAGCAGGTCCTCTTCTGCATCATCATCTCCGGGGTTATCATCATCATCGGGGGCATCATTCTCACCATCCTGGGCTTCTTGGTCATCAAGAGTGAGTACATGAATTCAAGTTGTTTATTGATGTGTATATGTATGTGTGTGTGTATATATATGTATATATATATATATATATATATATATATATATATATATATATATATATATATATATATATATATATGTATATGTATATATATATATTTATATATGTATATAGATATGTATATATGCAAAATTTTATGGATATGTATATATATAATTTATATATATATATATATATATATATATATATATATATATATATATATATATATATATATATAAATTATATATATATCCATATATATGTATATATACAATTTATATGGATATGTATATATACGTTATATCCATACATATGTATATATACAAAATTTATATGGATATGTGTATAAATATATATATGTATATATATATATATATAATATATATATATATATATATATATATATATATTATATATATATATATATATATATTCTGTTTATTTAGCAATGACATCATCTTCAAAGCAACTAAATTTATGGATATAAGCAAACCTGCATACGAAAGACAAAAAAATACTAACAAATAAAGAAACACTTTGAAAAAAAGCGATAAAGAATACCACTGAAATAACGAAAGAATATATAAAACCTGACGATAGAATACTAAGAATACCACTGAATTAACGAAAGAATATATAAAACCTGACGATAGAATAATATTAACAGTAATTACGATAATATCGCGTAACGAATAAAGAAAAACTAAAAGAGAACTATCACGAGGTGAAATTACCCTTTGACAGCGTTTTGGAATACAGCCAGGGGATATTGATCGCCTGTGATATAGTTATTGATGGCATAGGCAATTATGGGAATTGATGACATATTGTTAATGGGTATGGAAGTCGATGCTATATATTAATTTCATTGTCTCTGCGTTTAATAACTTTTTGTCGGGGATAGGAGAATGGTTATGTTAGTAACATTATTGTTATTGTTATTATTATTATTATTATTATTATTATTATTATTGTTATTGTTATTATTATTAAGTGTGTCATAAAATTGCAGGATTTTAAGAATTTTATGTTTCAGGTTGCAACATAATTAATAATTTCTTTCCAATCATCATCTTTGACGGGTCGCGCACACTATAATCCTCGTATATGTAAATAAACATATTTACAATGGTTATTATCGTTATTTTTCTTATAAGCGAATGAAAGTCACGTGTGATTGACATTTTCATGAAACTTTGTTAATAAGAATCATGTCTGTTACTGATTTGCGTAATTTATTATTTTGCGTAATTTCAGTCATTTTTACGCTTATTCTTTTTTTAATATTTTGAGGTTTACATAGTGAGTTATTGAAACTCTTTATATATATATATATATATATATATATATATAT
>NC_090754.1:51986768-51987943 GCF_036898095.1 Palaemon carinicauda
AATGGAAAGCCATAGAAAAGGGGAACCTATGGGAAGATAAGAGCGAAGGAAGAATGGAAAAATTGGCTCTTGAAGGGCTGGTCTCGAAAAGAGTGAGTGGGCACAGCTGATACCATCCAGACATGTGGGAACACGTCTGTGGAGGGCGTGATACCGCTTCAATATGGAGGAGCACGTAGGAGAGTGGGCCTGGATCAAGGTTTGAACTTGAGCATATAGCTATTACCTTGTATGCTGTTGCTTTTTACCCTAGATTACCTTAGAACTTTTCCAATTTCCTTAAATTTGAAGCAGGTAAAACAGGAGTTAACTGACGAATATTACCTTAAAAATTACCTTGAAACCATGTAAATTACCTGAAATTAAGCTATTACCTTGTATGCTGTTGCTTTTTACCCTAAATTACCTTAAAACTTTTTAAATTTCCTTAAATTTGAAGCAGGTAAAACCGAGGTTAACTTACAAATATTACCTTAAAAATTACCTTGAATCCATGCAAATTATCTGAAACTAAGGTTAGCTATTACCTTGTATGCTGTTGCTTTTACCCTAGATTACCTTAAAACTTTTCCAATTTCCTTAAATTTGAAGCAGGTAAAACCGAAGTTAACTTGCAAGTATTACCTTAAAAATTACCTTGAAACCATGTAAATAATTACCTGAAACTAAGGTAATTACCTTAAAAGTTACCTTGAAATCATGTAAATTACCTGAAACTAAGGTAATTACCTTAAAAGTTACCTTGAAACCATGCAAATTACCTGAAACTAGGATAAATACCTTGAAAGTTACCTTGAATCCATGCAAATTATCTGAAACTAGGGTAATTACCTAAAAGTTACCTTGAATCCATGCAAATTATCTGAAACTAGGGTAATTACCTTAAAAGTTACCTTGAATCCATGCAAATTATCTGAAACTAGGGTAATTACCTTAAAAGTTACCTTGAATCCATGCAAATTATCTGAAACTAAGGTAATTACCTTAAAAGTTACCTTGAATCCATGCAAATTACCTGAAACTAAGGTAATTACCTTAAAAGTTACCTTGAATCCATGCAAATTACCTGAAACTAAGGTAATTACCTTAAAAGTTACCTTGAATCCATGCAAATTATCTGAAACTAAGGTAATTACCTTAAAAGTTACCTTGAATCCATGTAAATTACCTGAAAC
>NC_090754.1:51988443-51995943 GCF_036898095.1 Palaemon carinicauda
TCTACATATATAAATATATATATATATATATATACATATACATATACATATATATATTTATATATATACATATATATATATACATATATATATGCATATATATATATATATATATATATTATATGAAGGTATAATAATGATAATAATGACTTCTGCTGAACAAAATGCCAAACTTGCAATATGCATTCGTGGGAAAGGGAGGTGAATCACTGATATTTTTGTGGGAGGAAACTGAAATAGAAGTTATTGCTGTTTAGCATGAAATCACCGGTTCGTGTTATTGAGGTCTCACTGTTTGTCATTGGAGGAGAGCAGGTTTTTGTGTGTGTTAGTATTGTGTGTATGTATGTATGTATGTATGTATGTATGCATGTATGTATGTGTATGATATATGTATGCAATAGTGTATGTGAGTGTGTTTGTTTATACAGTAGGTATATATATATATATATATACACGTACTGTATATATATGTATAAACATACTGAATACATGCACACATACACACATATACTGTATATATATATATATATATATGTATATATATATATATATATATGTGTGTGCGTGTGTGTGTGTCTGTCTGTGTGTGTGTGTGTTTACGTATAAATATGTAAGTATAACACACGAAGAAAAGTTCTCTCTCTCTCTCTCTCTCTCTCTCTCTCTCAATGTGTGTTTGTGGCATAGAGAAATTGCATTAAGCGATACAGGTCTCCCTCGGCACCCTATTTTGACATAGGCCTCCGGGACACGACCTGCCATTGAAATCCCCCAAACAAGATTAAGAATTTCTGAAGTAGGCCGTCCTGTCCTCCCCTTGGTGGGGAGGTGGGGAAGGGAGGTGGGGGGAAGTTAGCCTCCTTTTGGGAAGACTTGAAAGGAAGACTAGGAAGGGTAGATATACTATTCAGAGTTAATAAATAGTAGAATAATTTTACACTATAGTCAATTCTTTTTAGCGAGGCAGATTTGTACCGACTCGCAGGGTTGCCCTTTCAGCTCGGAAACGTTTCCTGATCGCTGATTGGTTGGACTAGATAATTCTAACCAATCAGGTAGCAGGAAACTTTTCCCGAGCTAAAAGGGCACCGCTTGCGAGTCGGTGCAAATGCGCCCCATTAAAACAAACCTAAATAGGTTAACATTATCCTACTGTATATTGCCTCTTGTAGCATTCAAGAGGCAATATACAGTAGGATAATTATGCCTTATTTACATTTATTTTGTTTACCAGTGTACTCGACCCGTCAGAAAGGATGGCCCTCCCTCCCACCAGGGAAATAACCATTCCCTCTCCCCCTACCCGAGGAAGTGGAGTGCTGAACGTGACTGGAAATATATATATATATATATATACACATATATATATATATAGATATAGATATAGATATATGTGTATATATATATATATATATATATAGATATTTAGATATATATATATATATTTAGATATATATATATATATATATATAGATATATTTAGATATATATATATATATATATATAGATTTATACACACACAGGTGTTGAAAACCTCTGTATTTGAGAGGAAAACATTTGTGTTTTAAACCTGTGTATTTGAACGAAAAACATACATGTTGTAATCCTCTGCATTTACGTGTCCATCTGTCATATTTATTCACACGATTTTATTTCCCTTCAAGAAACTCGTTCTTGTCGCACGCAAAACCTCTGCGTACGCATTTGCATCTGTCCCGTCCAACGTATCTTCCGTCTCTTGTTTCCCCTGACATATACGTCAACTCCACTTCACCCGGGACTTTAAGTATATTAATATTGAATTCATTTCCAGGGAAATATTTTTTATATTCCTGGTTGCTGCAACTGACGTCAAAGGTTGAAGGTCACGAGAGGAGGCTATATCGAGAGAGAGAGAGAGAGAGAGAGAGAGAGAGAGAGAGAGCTGACTAAGCCACGGGACATCTCTGTAACTCTTGCATCACAGAGACGCGTACTCTCTCTCTCTCTCTCTCTCTCTCTCTCTTTCGGAGAGAACAAGGAATACAGGTGACTCAGCAATCAATGCCTTAACTTGTTACCTGGTTTAGAACGCTTTGTTTCTCATAAACTTAAGCGGGGAGGGGGATGGAGGGAGGTACCTTACTGGCGATTTGTATGTTATATATTTCTACACACTAACGTGCATATATATTGTGTATATATATATATATATATATATACTGTATGCTTTTATATTATTATTATTATTATTATTATCATTATTATTTGCTAAGCTACAAACCTAGGTGGAAAATCAGGATACTATAAGCTCAAGCGCTCCAAAAGGGAAAAATAGCCCAGTGAGGAAAGGAAATAAGGAAATAAACAACCAGAGAAGTTTAAGAACAATGGCAACATTAGAATAATGTATATACATTACTGTATATGTATAATATACTCTATGTATGTATGAATATTACATATATATATATATATATATATATACTGTATATATACATACATATATATACATATATATATACATATGTATATATATGTACAGTGTATGTATATGTGTGTGTGTGTTTGTGAATTGAATTTCTCACAAGATAGCAGTAAAGGTTAGAATTATACCGCAAACAAATCTCGATAATAAAAACTATGAATAAAAATTGAAAGATCGGTAGTTTTTGGACTATAATTATATGACTGACCGTTAATACGTCTTTACGTTTAAAGTAATTAGGACTCGAGGAGGAATCACATTTAGAATTAATTGCGGGAATCTGACACAGAAGAGAGCAATTGGTAAGAAGAAGAAATCTTCTGAAATGACAATTTAAGAGTTTAAAGGCCGCTCATGAATGGCAGAGGCAAGGGAAAGTGAAATGGTCCTATTAAGCAGGACAAGAGACTGACCGTTTATACATATGATCAGCGTCCAAGCCCCCTCTTCACCCAAGCTAGGACAAAGAAGAGCCAGGCAATGGCTGCTGGTGACTGCAGATAGACCTATAGGCTCCCCCAAACAGGGACATTGACATATTAAGCAGGACAATGTCTTAGAGACTGACTATATATACATATGATCAGCGCCCAAGCCCCTTCTTCACCCAAGTAGGATCAAGTAGGGCCAGGCAATGGCTGCTGGTGACTGCAGATAGACCTATGGGCTCCCCCAAACACCCCATCCTTAGCTCATAGGATGGTGAGATTGCAGTGACCAAAGGAACTAACCTCAGTCTGGGGTTCACCAGTCAGGGACGTTACCACATCGGCCACCACAACCCTCATTTGACATGAATTTGAGTCAGCGTAACGAAACGTAAATGATTCAGTACTGATTGATATAGATTTCTTTAAGAATTTATTATATGGATTCAGAATATTACGGTCATTGATAAATACTTGATCATATTGAATTATGATTAAGAATAAATAAGGACGAAATTTATAACAATTTGAAATTCTTATATAATTCGATATATAATTTGTGTTTACATTTTGAGGCTAATTTTCCTTCCCACTGGTATCTCTACGTTAAGGGGTCGGTTGCCTGATGTGTCTTTTCCAATGGCTTCTATCAAAGCCGTCTTCTTACACCAAACCTCTTCTCTCCATATTATCCTTCACCTTATCTTGCCATCTAGTTTTCTGCCTCCCTCTCCATCTTCTTCCCCTAACAGGTTCCTCCCAAACCCTCCTCACTCCCTCCGCACCATCCATTCTCAACACGTGTCCAAACCATCTCAGGCGTGAACATTTTACCGTTAATATAAGTTTCAAATTCTTTTCCGAAACCTTAATGAATTTTATGTTTAGAACTCTCATTAATCTCGTTCTCAAAAGCAGAAGGACAAGTTAAATGATTAGTCATTCTCGTGATTAAAATGCAATTTTCTTTTATTATTATTATTATTATTATTATTATTATTAAAAGATACGATCCTATTTGGAAAAGAAAGATGCTGTAAGCCGAATGGCTCTAAAAGGGAAAATAGCCCAGTGAGGAAAGGAAATAAACAAACAACAAGAGAAGTAATTATTATTATTATTATTATTGTTGTTATTGTTATTAAAAGATACGGACCTATTTGGAAAAGAAAGATGCTATAAGCCGAATGGCTCTAAATAGGAAAATAGCCAGTGAGGAAATGAAATAAGTAATGAACAATTAAAATTAGATATTTTAAGAACAGTAATAACATTAAAGTAAATGTTTCATATATAAACTCTTGAAGGACATTATCATGTTCCTTACCGATGCCATTCATGAGTAACCTTTAAACCTAAACAAGGTTATGTTGCTTTTCCTGTAAAACCAATTCCATACATAACGGCCATTTAACGTCAAAATTCTCATCATTGTCGAAAATAATTGAGAACTCACCCCCAACCATCAATACGGACATGTCTGAGGCCTTTGTCCTGCAGTGGATCGGAAACGGCTTCATTTGTTGTTGATGATGATGATTTCCAGAAAATTAATCTCAATGATACAAACCAAATAATATGAAAATTAAAAAAATTATGATGAAGAAAAAAATGGTATAAAACAACGTTCATAATGTGTAACGAAAAAAAAATTGAGCAGTTATTTTTGACGGGTCATGTATACTAGTAATGAGTAAATATTAGGTAAAAAAATTATGTCCGATGTATAAAACCAACGTTCATAACTTTTAATAAAAAGTAGAAATTGCTAATGAAGGAATAGATAGAAATGAATATTTAAAAAAAATGTATTGCAATTTTTGACGGATCACGTGCACTAGTAATGAATAAATAATAAAAAAAAATATATCCGATGTATAAAACCAGCATAAATAACTTGCAATGACAATTGAAAAAAATGAGAATGAGTAAATAAAAAGAGAGATATAATGTCAGATGGCTATCTTCCCCTCTCTCTCTCCCCGTCTCTCATTTCATTTACGTCTTTATTCCTCCTCCGGCTCATCTCTCGTCTCAGCGGGCGACGCGAAACGATAAAGAAGAGAGATTCCTTCGGAAGAGGGACTCAAGAGATGACAGCCCCAGGAAGAATATTACCTTTGGAAGAATTACCTTCCGAGGATAATTTCTTTTGCTGCAAAACTATTCCAATTTCATTTGGGCGAAATTGGAGATATTAAGAAGTCTCTCTTCGAAATTGGAGAGGATGGGGTGGGGGGGGGGGGGGGTGTTTGGAGAGGAGGGGTGAGGAGACTTAAGGTGATATGGGATTGGTTGAAGAGAAAGGGAGATAAGGAAGGAGGAAGGGGAGGGGAGGTTTAAAAGTTTAAAGGACACTCATGAATGGCAGTGGCAAGGGACACTGACGTTGCCCTATCAAGCAGAACTATTCCCTAGACTGACCATATTACGTATGATCAGCGTCCAAGCCCCCTCCCCACCCAAAATAGGACCAAGGAAGGCCAGTCAGTGGTTGCTAATGACTCAGCAGACAGATAGGCCCTCCTCTCCACCCAAGCTAGGACCAAGGTGGACCAGCCAATGGCTGCTGATGACTCAGCAGATAGACCTATAGGGCCTCCTCTCCACCCAAGCTAATACCAAGTAGGGCCAGGTAATGGCTGCTGATGACTCAGCAGATAGACTTATAGGTCCTCCTCTCCACCCAAGCTAGGACCAAGGAGGACCAGTCAGTGGTTGCTGATGACTCAGCAGACATATAGGCCCTCCTCTCCACCCAAGCTAATGCCAAGTAGGGCCAGGTAATGGCTGCTGATGACTCAACAAATAGACCAATATGCTCCTCCAAACTCTCATCCTTAACTCACAAGGAGGGTGAGGTTGCACCGATCAAAGGAACTAACGAGTTTGAGCGGGACTCGAACTCCAGAAAAGGGAAAAAATAGAAAAGGGGAAATAAAATAAACGAAAAGATTTTGTGGGAAATAAAAATTGAAGTGAATTAGAAAAGAAAAGAGAGAAACTTAATGAAAGTTAAAGTATAGGGAATGAGAAAGAAGAACTCAAAGGAAACTTAAGAGGAACTGATAGGAATAGGAGAGAAGAATGAAAAGAGAGAGGAAAAGAGTAGGAGTAAGAGAAGCGAAACTACATCTAGGGTAAATATTCCTCTCTGGAATATGACTCTGTTTCTTCCTTGAAAACTTCCTTATTATTCGTCTTGTTTTCGTTTTACTTCGTTTTTTTGCGTCATGCGAGAAGATTGGCTAAACAGAGAGAGAGAGAGAGAGAGAGGGAGAGAGAGAGAGAGGAGAGAGAGAGAGAGAGAGAGAGTTCAGTGTACAATCTCTTGTGATGTTTTGACTAGAGAGAGAGAGAGAGAGAGAGAGAGAGAGAGAGAGAGAAAGCCGAGGTATTTCATTTCCAGTTGTTTTTTCGGGCTCAAACTTACGTTTTTTTTCTTTTTGCCCTTTGCAAGTAATTTAGTTTGAATATTCATGAGAGTACACCAGATATAGACATGTAGATTACTTGTTGCAAGATTCAATACGACAAACATGTTGGGAAAGTAAAGAATAATTTCTTTGCTGCATAACATGTACAGCAAATGGAAGATGACCTTTGGCGTGAGTGTGACCTCTACTCGTTTCTTGACCTAGCATGGGATGCACAGAGAGAGAGAGAGAGAGAGAGAGAGAGAGAGAGAGTTCAGTGTACAATCTTGTGATATTTTGACGTGAGAGAGAGAGAGAGAGAGAGAGAGAGAGAGAGTTCAATGTACAATCTCTATTGATATTTTGACGAGAGAGAGAGAGAGAGAGAGAGAGAGAGAGAGAGAGAGTTTCAATGTACAATCTCTATCGATATTTTGACGAGAGAGAGAGAGAGAGAGAGAGAGAGAGAGAGAGTTCAATGTACAATCTCTATTGATATTTTGAAGAGAGAGAGAGAGAGAGAGAGAGAGAGAGAGAGAGAGTTCAGTGTACACTCTTGTGATATTTTGACGAGAGAGAGAGAGAGAGAGAGAGAGAGAGAGAGAGATTGCAACAGGGAAATAAAGTTGACATTTGAAAGCCTCTTAGAAATACAAAACATCATTGTAAGTAAAATCCTTGAAACAAAGATCGAGTCCCATTAAGGTATTACCTTATTAACTTTACTTTTCAATCACTTTATTATCTATTTCATTTTACAATAAAGCGTATAATGTTAGAAAATATTATATGGTATATTGTGTCCTATTTCCATTATTCATGACATGTTCTTTCAATGTATATAAATATATTCGTAAGTATATGTTGCGTACTTTTATGTATATATACTGTATATATATATATATATATATGTATGTATATATATACATATAGGTATATACTGTATATATATATATATATATGTGTGTGTGTGTGTGTGTATATATACATACATATATATACACAGTATATATATATATATATATATATAATGTATGTATATATAAAGACAAAAGCTTTTTGTATTTCTATATTGGTGATTTTACGTTTCAAAGATTTTTCATAAACTAATGTATTGTATATTGGCATGGCTTTCAAATGTCACTCGACTTCCCTGTTTTAATTCTCTCTCTCTCTCTCTCTCTCT
>NC_090754.1:52000943-52003443 GCF_036898095.1 Palaemon carinicauda
TTTTTAGCCTTACCCTGTTTTGCCCTTTAAATGTTGTTTTACTATTAGTTAAGGTCTGCATTCTTTCAACAAGTTGTCCGGACGTTAATATGATTAGAAATAAAAATATAAGAGAGATTACTCGAGTGTCATATGTGGATGAGATCATGGTGAGCGATAGATGGAGATGGCTTGGGCATGCTCTTCGCACTCCCCAAGAGAGATTAGTTCACCAAACGTTAAGCTGGGCTCCACAAGGCACTAGAAGAGTTGGAAGACCCAGGCCTACAAGGCTGGGGACTAAGAAGCGCGAAATAAGAGATGATGAATGGAGAAGTATTGAATTAAAAGCTCAAGATAGAGACGACTGGCAAAATCTAACCGAGGCCCCTTGTGTCAATAGGCGTATGAGATGATATATATATATATATATATATATATATATATATATATATATATATATATATATATATATATATATATATATATATATATATGTATGTATATATGTATACTGAATATCTAAAGGTCTATTCACTTTACACTCATAACAAAACTAGGAGATTACTTTACCTGTAACGTTTGTTTGTTTGTTGTTTGTTTGTTGAGTAGTCTAATGGAAACGTACCTACCTCGGGTTCAAGCCCTGCGTACGCTCGGTAGTTCCTTTAATGTCTGCAACCTCACCATCTTTGTGAGCAAAGGATTGGGGCTTTTAGAGAACATGTACTTCTACATGCTGAATCCTCAGCAGCCATTGCCTGGTCCTCCCTGGTCCTAGCTTGGATGGAGAGGGTCTTGGGTGCTGATCATATGTATATATGATTAGTCTCTAGGATATTGTCACTTTCCCCTTCCTCTGCCATTCATGAGCGGTCTTTAAATCTTTAGGAGTAAAAAAGTAATTAAAGTGGACAGGTAAACTGATACCATTTTACCTCTTCAGAAAGAGAAAATTAATTATAATAATTATTATTATTATTATTATTATTATTATTATTATTATTATTATTATTATTATTATTTGATATATGTCCATTAATACATTCCTGGCTTTATTTGTTTATTCGTTCTTAACTTTGTTAACTCACGTAAAGAACGGTAGCCTTGTTCTATAGTGACTAGAAATAGCCACGAGCAATAGAGCCTAATGGATAGTACGTAAAAAGACTTACAAATTCAAAGAGGTTTTTTGTGTGTGTGTGTGTGTGTGTGTGTGTGTGTGTGTGTGTGTGTGTGTGTGTGTGTGTGGGCCCATTTATTCCCACTAAACATTATAAATATTTCAAACCTACTACACATTACGTAAAGGCAAAAGAACCCTTTACGTTACTCTTATTATAAGGGATACGAAGGGACCCATATTGTCTTTGGGTTCCTTATCCGGATCGGGATTAAGAAGTTTTTATGGTCTTTATAAAGCTTATTTTAACAGTTGTCACGACTGGGATGGTGTGAACACGTGTTGAGGATGGATTGTGGGGAGGGAGTGAGGAGGGCTTGATACTCTGGGAGGACCATATTAGAAGTAAAAGATCGAGAGGGAAGCAGAGAATTAGATGGCGAGATAAGGTGAAGGATGATATGGAGAGAAGAGGTTTGGTGGGAGAGCATACCTTTGATAGAAGGTATTGGAGAGGGCACACCAGTCAACCGTCCCATTAACGTAGGAGTAATATTTTTTTCATTTTTTTCAATTTCAGAGTTGTATCAGCTTGCAGTGACCTTTATCACTCAAATTTATCTCTCGTTCAAGCAGCTTTTGCAGATAATTGAGAGAGAGAGAGAGAGAGAGAGAGAGAGAGAGAGAGAGAGAGATTACTATGTACATACATTTGTATATATTTATCATTCACACACACATGCATATATATATATTATATATATGTATATATATATATATAATATATATATATATATATATATATATATATATATATATATATATATATATATATATATATATGAGAGAGAGAGATTACTAAGATATGTACATACATATGTATATAGCCCCTATTTATTATTCATATATTCTATGTATATATATATATATATATATATATATATATATATATATATATATATATATATATATATATATATATATGAGGGAAAGAGAGATGCGACTTGATAGCACGCGATTTATTCTTTGTCGTTAAAACTAATTAACTTTATCTCTCTAACGACACAAAATGTTTTATTCCTTCAAACACACACTAATATTTCCTCTCTGGATCAAAAAAGGATTTATTTTCAGGAAGATGATTTTTTAATCTCATTTCTCTCAAAGGATAAAGATATCTGTATACATTAATTCATTCAGTTAAAAAGAAATATTCTAAACTCTTTATATTAATTGAAAAAGATTTTTATTCTTCTGGGTGTTTAAATCATTCAAACTTATATTTTTTATGTTTTTATTAATTGAAAATGGTTTTCATTCTGCAAGATGTTATAATTATCTATGCATTTTTTTACTTTTTATATTGATAGAAAAAGATTTTTTATTCTTCCGGGTGTT
>NC_090754.1:52008443-52028443 GCF_036898095.1 Palaemon carinicauda
TGCACCGAATCGCAACGGAGCCCTTTTAGCTCGGAAAAGTTTCCTGGTCGCTGATTGTTTAGAATTATCTTGTCCAACGAATCAGCGATCCGGAAACTTTTCCGAGCTAAAAGGGCACCGCTGCGAGTCGGTGCAAATATCACTCGCTAATGTACTATTATTATTATTATTATTATTATTATTATTATTATTATTATTATTATAACGCATAAAAGACAACAAAGTGACAGAAAGCCATAGAATAGCTTATTCTATAACATCAAATTACATACTTATCAATTCTTGTCTCCAACAGTGGGCCATGGCACCCAAATTTCATGGAATCTTTTTTTTTTTTTTTTTTTGACTAGTTGTCAATAGTGATTTACGGTGTAATGCTTCCTTTTTTATGCTGATATACTGGAGTGTATTCATGGGGACGCTGTATTGGTTGCATAACTACGGGGTAGGCTGTCACTATGATATGGATTGATTGATAGAGATATGTCTTTGTTGATGTATAGACTCGCGCTCGTATATCATGTGTGTATGTATGTTTGTGTGTGTATATATATGTATATATATATATATATATATATATATATATATATATATATATATATATGTATATATATATATATATATATATATCTATATATATGTATATATACACACACACACACACACACATATATATATATATATATATATACAGAGAGAGAGAGAGAGAGAGAGAGAGAGAGAGAGAGAGAGAGAGAGAATAAAGATAAAGTTAAGTCACTTTACGTTGTCGAAAGACTCGATTCAAAATGAGTGACCGCGCGCGGGTGTGTGTGTGTGTGTGTGTGTGTGTATATAACAATATCAATCACAAGTGAGATTTAATGTTGAATTCAACCTTGGTAATATATATCCATTAAATATTCTGTTATGATGAAAAAGAATTCGATATTAAATGCCATTTTTGGTTAATTTATACATCTTTTAAAATTACGTGTGTGTGTGACAGGTAAGCATTATATATATATATATATATATATATATGTGTGTGTGTGTGTGTGTATATATACGCACAGTATATATCTTTCTTAATAGCCACAGTGACCTCTTAACATACCGTATGTGCTTCCTCTCTATTTATATGGGTTCGCCTAAAACTACTAAGGCTTAACATAGGCATGAATAAATGAAGTAGGTTTTCACCTACCGTAATATATTTAGTTTCTTACACACACACACACACACATATATATATATATATATATATATATATATATATATATATATATATATATATATATATATATATATATATATATGTGTGTGTGTGTGTGTGTGTGTGTGTGTGTGTAAATTTCGACCGCAAATGGCATTTAATATTGAATTTAACCTTGGGACTATATATCCACTTATAATTTTCTGCCGATAAAAAAACAATACGATATTAAATTATCACTTGGGGTATATATTTACATCTATTCAAGTCACGTTTGTTAGTGAAAAATTGTCTTAGGTCGTCAATCCATCGTTTTCTCTTCCTTCCCCTGCTTCTTTTACAATCTCATGAGACCAATTCTGTTGCCAGTGATGTCCATCTGTTGCCTGTCATTCTCATTATATGTCCTGCCCATATCCAATTCTTTTTCTTACAGGTTAGAATATCCTCTACTTTAACCTCCTTTAACATCCATGTTGCTCTTTTTCTGTCTCTTAGTGTTATTCCCATCATTATTCTTTCCATAGCTCTATGAGTTGTACCTAGCTTATGTTTTAAAGTTTTAGTAAGGCTCTAAGTTTTTTATGCATAAGTTGATACTGGTAGGACCATCTTATAAAATACTTTCCTCTTTAGAGAAAGTGTCATTTTACTTTTCAGAATCTTACCTTGTTTACCAAATGCTCTCCATCCCTTGCTTATGCTTCTTTTAACTTCGGTCTCGTTTCTTGGGGAAACACTTACTGTCTGTCCTAGGTACGTATATTCATTAATAATCTCTAGAGGTTTGTCCATAACCCTTATATGTCGTCTCCCATTCCCATCATGATTCTTTCTATAGCTCTATGAGTTGTAACTAGCTTATGTTGTAAGGCTTTAGTTATGCCATAGTGACATAATGTCCGCTTATCTTTTCTACTTCCTCACAATTTATATGGATTCGCTTGTAACTACTAAGGCTTTATCGTAGGTAGGCATCAATGAAATAAGTCTCCACCTACCGGAGCATGATTCGTTTAAAGGCTTAAAGGTCGCTCATGAATGGCAAAGGCAATGGTTAGGCAGGGCAATGCCCTAGAGACTGAACATATATACATATGATCAGCACCCAAGCCCCCTTTCCACCCAAGCTAGGACCTAGGAGGGCCAGGCAATGTTTGCTGATCGACTCGGCAGATAGATCTATAGGCTCCTCTAAATCTCCCATCCTTAGCTCAGAAGGATGGTGAGGTTACAGCAACCAAAGAAACTAACGAGTTTGAGCGGGACTCTAACCCCATTCTGGCGTTCACCAGACAGGGACGTTTACCATATCGGCCACCACAACCTGCCTATTTAAAAATCTTGGTAAACGAAACATATTTCTTTATGATTTTAAATATATATAGTTGAAATTTATGTAGTATATATTTCATGTAGTTATTATTTTTCTAAACATTTTAATCCCATGAAAATGACTGAAATCTAGTTGTTTTTATATTATTATTATTATTATTATTATTATTATTATTATTATTATTATTATTAAATGCTAAGCTACAACCCTAGTTGGAAAAGCAGGATGCTATAAGCCCAGGGGCCCCAACAGGGAAAATATCCCAGTGAGGAAAGGAAATGAAGAAAAAGTGTAGTAACAATATTAAAATAAATATTTCATATAAAAAACTATAAAAACTTTAACAAAACAAGAGGAAGAGAAGCATTGTTTAACCTAACCTGACTTAACCTAACCTCACATAACGTAACCTAACCTAACCTATGTAAAACATTGAAATATAGTTGTCTTTGATATGGTATGTACTGCTATCGTTTGGCAGCTCTTCGCCAAATTGGCAAATCATTAAAAATATTTACTCTTCGCTTTGCAAATTATTTCAGGGATAATATAAGACATGGGCAATCGTAGGCGAGTGTGCAGGGCTAATTGGAGAGTTAGATTTTTCCTTTTTATATTTTAGAATGTTATATTGTACGTTTTTATTTCATACGTATTTATCTTGTTATTCAGCCGGCACGTGATATCTGAGCTTGTTCCTGTTGTGTCAATGTTTGAGTTTGAGTTTCGTACAGTTTTGCCTTTGTTTTGAAAGGTTTTATTTGTATTTCTTTTTTTTTTTGTCTCTCTCTAAATGAGAAAAATATCAAAACTCGCGAGAAAATTGTATTACATTAATTCATATCACTACTACTACTACTACTACTACTATTGCGGCTACTACTACTACTACTACTACTACTACTACTACTACTACTACTACTACTACTACTATGATAATAATGAAAATGACTGAAATCTAGTTGTTTTTTATATTAGCTGTTGAAGCATTGTTTAACCTAACCTGACTTAACCTAACCTAACCTATGTAAACCATTGAAATCTAGTTGTCTTTGATATGGTATGTATTGCTCTCGTTTGGAAGCTCTTCTTGAAGCATTGTTTAACCTAACCTGACTTAACCTAACCTAACCTAACATAACCTATGTAAAACATTGAAATATAGTTGTCTTTGATATGGTATGTATTGCTCTCGTTTGGAAGCTCTTCTTGAAGCATTGTTTAACCTAACCTGACTTAACCTAACCTAACCTAACATATCTAACCTAACCTAAGTAAAACACTGAAATGTAATTGTTTTTTATATGGTATAAACTGCTATCGTTTGGAAGCTCTTCGCCAATTTGGCAAATCATTAAAAATGTTTACTCTGCGCTTTGAAAATTACTTGAGTGATAATATAAGAAGCGGGCAATCGTAGGCGAGTGTGCAGGGCTAATTGGAGAGTTAGATTTTTCCTTTTTATTTTTTAGAATGTTATATTGTACGTTTTTATTTCATACGTATTTATCTTGTTATTCAGGCCAGCACGTGATATCTGAGCTTTTTCCTGTTGTGTCAATGTTTGAGTTTGAGTTTCGTACGTTTTTGCCTTTGTTTTGAAAGGTTTTATATGTATTTTTTTTTTAATTTGTATCTCTCTCTAAATGAGAAAAATATCAAAACTCGCGAGAAAATTGTATTCTCTTAATTCGTGTCACTACTATTACTACTACTACTACTACTACTACTACTACTACTACTACTGCTGCTGCTGCTGCTGCTGCTGCTGCTGCTTGCTTCTGCTGCTGCTGCTGCTGCTGCTACTACTACTACTACTACTACTACTACTACTACTACTACTACTATAATTATTATACCAATAACGATAATAATGAAAATAATAATTTAAATTAAAATATTAAAAAAAAAATCTACTATAAAATAAATTTAGTGTCGGAATAGCTTGGTGAAATGCACAGCAATATTTTTTTTTTTTTTTTTTTTTTTTACACCCTCCCTATTAGTGGTCAACCCGTTACTTACCTAATAGAGGTGCGAATTCGGTTATTGCCCGTGGATTTGTGGACTTATTATATTACTAGAAATAAAAAAAAAAATAATTCAGGCCGTTATAAGATCACATGAAAACCGTATGATTATTTAAAAAATATAATATAATTGTGTATTAATGCAAACTAACTTTCATAATTAGCAGATATTAACCAAACAGTAAGAAAAATTTATATATTCACACAATTCTGCATCTGGAAAGTTTAATAGTAATTGTTTAATCATTCCCATGACTATACACTCTACAGGGATTAGATTATTTTTTATTAATATTTGATATAAATTTTGATTTTATTAAAATATTTTTTCTTCACGTTTTTCAACTTCAAATGCTTCAAAGTTTTGATTTTACCTTTGTATTAATCTTATTTTTATTTTATTCTTTTCTTTATAGAGGCCTATTTCATCAAATGTTTTTAAATTCTGATATATTTGAATTCACTTTCTATTTTTATTTTTTTCTATTGTCTTCATATTCTCATCAAATGCTTGTAAGTTCTGATTTAATATTTGAATTCCCTTTTTTCCATTATATGATTTTTTTCTTCACGTTTATCAACTTTAAATGCTTTCAGTTCTGACTTAATATTTGAATTAACTTTTTATTTTTATTTTATGATTTTTTCTTCGTATTTTCCATTAAAAGATTTCAAGTTCTGATTTGATATTTGAATTCACTTTTTATGATTTTTTTCTTCACGTTTATCAACTTTAAATGCTTTAAAGTTCTGATTTAATATTTGAATTAACTTTTTATTTTTATTTTATGTTTTTTCTTTGTATTTTTCATCAAATGCTTTCAAGTTCTGATTTAATATTTGAATTCCTTTTTTTATGATTTTTTTTCTTCACGTTTATCAACTTTAAATGCTTTAAAGTTCTGATTTAATATTTGAATTCACTTTTTATTTTTATTTTATGTTTTTTTCTTTGTATTTTTCATCAAATGCTTTCAAGTTCTGATTTAATATTTGAATTCCTTTTTTTATGATTTTTTTCTTTACGTTTATCAACTTTAAATGCTTTCAGTTCTGACTTAATATATGAATTAACTTTTTATTTTTATTTTATGATTTTTTCTTCGTATTTTCCATTAAATGCTTTCAAGTTCTGATTTAATATTTGAATTCCTTTTTTTCGTCACGTTTATCATGTTTAAATGTTTTCAAGTTCTAATTTAATAATTAAATTTAATTTTTATATTTATTTTATGATTTTTTCTTCGTATTTTCCATCAAATGCTTTCAAGTTCTGATTTAATATTTGAATTCACTTTTTATTTTTATTTTAGGATTTTTTTCTTCACATTCTATTATTCTTTAATTATTTTTTATTCATATTTTCCAATTTGAAATGTATCCATTTGCTCTTACGATTCAATTACCTTTGCGTTCTTTTAACTTTCCATTCTTTTAAGTCTCGCCGTGTTACGCCAGGGTTGTGGACCTAAGTTTAAAGTTGCACTGGCCATTTGAGCACTCAAACTTTATTGCAAATACCTGTCAAATATTGGACGCATGACCGACATGTTTACCTTATAATAGCGGGCTTTAATGCTGCTGCTATATTTTCATTTGGGGGACGAAGAATGGGAATTTTAATCTGTTGAAAGCCCTCAGAGGGATATTGGGAGCTAAATGACAGGACAGGATTAGAAATGAAACTATAAGAGAGATTATTCGAGTGCCATATGTGGATGAGATCATGGTGAGGGGTAGATGGAGATGGTTTGGGCATGCTCTTCGCACTCCCCAAGAGATTAGTTCACCAAACGTTCAGCTGGGCTCCACAAGACACTAGAAGAGTTGGAAGACCCAGGCCTACAAGGCTGAGGACTATGAAGCGTGATGTAGGTGATGGTGAATGGAGAAATATTGATTTAAAATCTCAAGATAGAGACGACTGGCGAAATCTAACCGAGGCCCTTTGTGTCAATAGGCTTAGGAGGAGATGATGATGATGGTGATAATCATGATGAAATGATAATAGGAAGAACAGCATGAATTGGTATGCCTGCTTTTTGAAAGGCAGAATGAAATAGATATTAGAAATGGTGTTGGAGTTATTCTGGAAAATAAATGAAAAGGGGTAGGGTAGTTTAAAATTTTAGAAAATAAAAAGGTAGGGTAAATATCAGGTAACTTACCATTTTTAAAAAATGTATTAAAGGCAGCGCAAATATCATGTGATTTCTAATTTTTAAGAATGTGTCAAAGGTAAGGGCAAATATCAGGGAAGTTGTAATTTTGAAAAATGAATTTAAAAGGTAAGGCAGATAATAGGTCATTTCAAAGTTAAAAAGAAAAATAATGGAGAAGGTGATTTGTATTTTTAAAAAGATAAATTAAAATTGTTGAGGAAATATTAGGTAAATTCAGATTTTAAAAGATAAATAAGAAATGTAGGGCAAATATCAGGTAATTCCAAAGCTATGTTGTAGGAGGGTGATACCATCATGAAATAAGACCAAAAAAAATGTATTCGAAGATAAAGTCACAACTCTATTTGGGATTTAGAAAAAAAAAACATTTAGGCCATTATAACTTTCAATAATGAATTATGTTTCGACACAAATGATGATTTGAAAACTAGGGTTTAAAGAATAAAAAGGCATCCTTGTGTAGTAAGTCTAATGAATGCTGTTTAGCAGCATTTTTCATTCTTTTTCAACACTATTTCTTTAGTACTCGTATCATGGCCATCAGCGGATATTAGTATTCGTATCATAGTCACCAGTAGATAATCTTAGTATTCGTACCATGGTCACCAGCAGATAATCTTAGTATTCCTACCATAGTAACCAGCGGATAATCTTAGTATTCGTACCATGGTCACCAGCAGATAATCTCAGTATTTGTATCATGGTCACCCGGATAATCATAGCATTCGTATCATGGTCACCACCAGATAATCTTAGTATTCCTACCATAGTAACCAGCAGATAATCTTAGTATTCGTACCATGGTCACCAGCAGATAATCATAGTATTCGTTCATGGACACCAGCAGATAATCATAGTATTCGTATCATGGTCACCAGCAAGTAATCTTAGTATTCGTATCATGGTCATCAGCAGATAATCTTAGTATTCGTATCATGGTCACCAGCAGGTAATCGTAGTATTCATATCATGGTCACCAGCGGATAATCTTAATATTCCTACCATAGTAACCAGCGGATAATCTTAGTATTCGTACCATGGTCACCAGCCGATAATCTTAGTATTCGTATCATGGTCACCAGCAAGTAATCTTAGTATTCATATCATGGTTATCAGCGGATAATCTTGGTATTCGTATCATGGTCACCAGCGGATAATCTTAGTATTCGTATCTTGGTCACTAGCAGATAATCTTAGTATTCGTACCATAGTAACAGCGGATAATCTTAGTATTCGTATCATGATCACCAGCGGATAATCATAGTATTCGTATCATGGTCACCAGCAAGTAATCTTAGTATTCGTATCATGGTCACCAGCAAGTAATCTTAGTATTCGTATCATGGTTATCAGCGGATAATCTTGGTATTCGTATCATGGTCACAAGCAGATAATCTTAGTATTCCTACCATAGTAACCAGGGGATAATTTTAGTATTTGTACCATGGTCACCAGCAGATAATCATAGTATTCGTACCATGGTCACCAGCACATAATCATAGTATTTGTATCATGTTCAGCCAGCTACATTCTTACAGCCTGTGGAGAAGCGAAGTATTATTGAAGAGTATTGATTGATAGATTGCGAAGCACAAAGCTGTACATGAATTATTCTTTCAGTCAATGCCACAGCTATTCAGGTCATCGTCCTTGAGTTAGTGTCTGATAGAAGAATTACTTCATAATGGTATTTTGCTGAGGGGAAACCGAGACAGGCAGAACGGTGTGAATAGAGCGCTTCTGATATAGATGAATTTAGAAGTAAATTACATTTGTGTTTTAGATTCAAAAGATTTTCATGAATTTCGAGGTCAATAACATTAACCCTTTACGAACCTATTAAATTTTTTTTAGGTCAATTATGTTAATGACTTTATGCGTCCATTACCTTCATGAATATCAATTACATTCACGAATTCGTTGATCCGGAAATGGACGTAGCACAACAGTGATGTAATTAAAAAGATAATTACATCACTGTTGCAAAGAAATAAATAAATAGTTGATAGATGTCATGTTTTTTTTAGAGATGGTAGATGAAGAGGGCAATGCCTATTTGCAATTTGATTTTGTTCATTGGATAATATTTTATTTTTTCAGTTCATTTTGTCGCTCATATTCATGAGGTCAGCTAGGTTATGAAGGTTGCACATGAATGGTAAAGGCAAGGTTGTGGTGGTCGATGTCCTAACTTCTCTGACTGGTGAATGCCAGACTGTGGTTCGCTCAAACGCGTTAGTTTCTTTGGTCGCTGCAACCTCATCATCCTTGTGAGCTAAAGATGTGGTGCTTGGGGAGCCTATAGGTCTATATGCTGAGTCATGAGCAGCCAATGTCTGGCCGTCCTTTGTCCTACCTTGGGTGGAGAGGAGCTTGGGCGCTGATCATATGTATATATGGTCAGTCTCTAGGGCATTGTCCCTTGCCTCTGCCATTCATGAGCGACCTTTAAACCTTTAAACAGGGACAATGCCCTAGAGACTCACCATATAATTGAGTAGAGGAAGCTTGAATGTTTTAACAGTGGAATCTCTTCTGTTTTATGCATATGTTCAGTTGAATTTTTAGTTTTTTTTTCTACTAATTTTTTAATTTTTATATTAATTTGTATATATTTTTTATTACTGTTTCTTAATGTAAATTGAATTCTTCTTATCTGTAGCCCTGGATGGTTTGAGAATGATAATCACGAAACGTCGGGATTAATAGATAGATTTTAAGAACTACTACTTTCCTTATCTACATTGAGAAATTTATGTATATATATATATATATATGTATGTATATATGTATATATATGTATGGATATATATATATATACATATATATATATATATATATATGTATATGTATACAGTATATATATATATATATATATGTGTGTGTGTGTGTGTGTGTATAATATATATATATATTATATATATATATATATATATATATCCCACATGTATGTGTATGTTCATACGTACGTGTATATATAGATATATATATATATATATATACATACAGTACACACACATATGTATATAATATATATATATATATATATATACAGTATATGTACAGTATATATATATATATATATATACAGTATATGTATATATATATATATATATATGTATGTATATATACACAGTATATATATATATATATATTATATATATATGTATATATATATATTATATATATATATGTGTATATATATATATATATATATACATATATATATATATATATATATGAAGATATATGCATACATAATGAATCCCTGTGTTTACGCGTACGTAAATGACTCTCTAAACATCCGAATAAATAATATATTCCACCTTGATAAACCACACCTTCCAGTTCCCTCAGATATTAACCCATTTTAAAAAGATTTATAATCATCCTTCACCAACAGATGGCTTTAAGGTAGGATTAGTCTAACCGTATGAATAATATAATATCTGGAAGAAGGGTTAGGTCCCGTGTAGAGTTAGGTTAGAGCTACCGTATATCTTCATATATATATATATATATATATATATATAGAAACGGCTGTAATTATTGTTGTTGTTGTTTATGTGTTATTGGGGAAGAAAATCGCTTATAAACATAAAGGGATTTTGTAGGCAATTTTAATATCTATGACGTAAGTATGACAGGTATGAATAGTACGTCATAATGAAGCTAACGAGCTTACAGAATCATTTAGATACAAGTAGAAGGAACAATCAGAGATTTCCGACTTCTGCCAATGAATAATTGTCAACATTTTGATCAAGTCTACGGAGCAAGTTTTCCCAGTTTCATAATGTTGACCGTTAATGAATCTACTGTATAATAATAAGTTTACAGGCCAAGCTCACTTTGTTTCATATTTTGAAAGTAAACAAATCTACTGTGTAGTAATAAGTCTACGGACCAAAGCTCTCCCTCTTTCATATGTTGACCGAGATGGAATCTACTGTATAATAATAAGTCTACGGACCAAGCTCACCCTCTTTCATATGTTGACTGTGAATTAATGTACTATATAACAGAAACCCTGGATCCTGATATTGATCCGAATCACCTCCAAAATATAATCACTCCCAAGTTACCACATTCCTGACATATCCTGAAATTGTCATCAAAATTAATCTGTAAATTTTTGAATTACGCTGTTGACAAACAAACGAACAAACATAGATAAAAACATAACCTTCCTGATGTAAGTAATAAGTTAGATTCATCTGTCATACATAATTATACCTTTTTAATATCTTATGTCCTGAAAGGCTTTGGTTAAGTGATTAATATCGTGGAATTTTTCAATGGCCTGTTATCCTGTTTCTGTTACGTTTTAATTACATTTATGCAGATTTTAATCACCTTTATGTAAATCATAATTACTCCTGTGTGTATTTCAAAGACTTTGATACAGATTTTTATTTCAGGGAATTGATACCAGAAAGGAAACTGTATTTGATTTTTTTTCCTCATATATATGTGTATATTATATATATATATATATATATATATATTATATATATTATATATATGTATGTATAAATATATTTATATATATATCTATATCTATATATATATATATGTGTGTGTGTGTGTGTATAAGTGTGTATATATATATATATATATATATATTTTGCCAATGTTTAACTTGGCTCCACAAGGCACTAAAGAGTTGGAAGACCCAAACCTACATGGCTGAGAACTATGAAACGTGAAATGGGAGATGAGGAGTGGAGAAGTGTTGAATTAAAGGCTCAAGATAGAGACGATTGTCGAAATGTGACCGAGGCCCTTTTGCGTCAATAGCCTTAGGAGGAGATGATGATGATATATATTGCAACAAGAAAAATAGAATTAATTAATTCGAATGTGATTATTATATTTTAAACATTTTATCATACGATTCGTTAATGAAAACTTAACCTCTACGTCTCATTGGTATAAATAGGTCTGTGTTAATATCTGGAATTGTTATTAGAATTAAGAATTAGAAATAATTCCTTAAGATAGTTGACCTTCTCAATGGCATTGGAGTTTACCGATAGCTTCACTCTTGTGTTCACGTTCCAATCTCACCGTGGAAAGGAGCATTTTATCTTACAAATTCCTTCCGTCTTGGAATCCAAGGTTTACGATGGAAAGCGTACTGATATTTTGTGAGGAAATATAGAAGTCTCTCTCTCATATATTTACACACACACACACACACACATATATATATATATATATATATACACACACACATATATATATATATATATATATCCACACACACACACACACACATATATATATATATATATATATGATATATGTTTATGAATATATTATGAATAATATATACATGCAGCTATATATTTATGTATATATATATACATATATATATATATATATATACATACATATATTTATATAGCATGTATGCTATATGTATATATATATATATATATATATTCATAATCACACACAAACACATGTACATGTGTGTATATATATATGTATATATATACATATATATATAAATTTATATTATATTTATATATATATATATATATATATATATCTTTACCATATCCAATCGCTAGTCAATAACCATCAACTTAACACCATCAACTTAACATAGCCAGGACTTAGGCCTACGCAAAATCCATAATGCCGTCAAGACATCTTTAACAGTGGTGGAGGGTTGGGGGAAGGACTACGCGGCCTGGCCAGGGGTTGGGGGGGGGGGGCGGGCGATCGTTGGAGTACTGTTCTTGTTCTCATGCTTGCGGAAATACATTTGCGACCTTCCAAGGCGAGCTTTGCTCAAGCACTCTCTGGCGTGGCAGTGCATTTTAGGCATGCAGTTGAGAGGTTCTTGGGTCTCGTAGTTAGTTTTTTTTTTTTTTTTTTTTTTTTTTTTTTTTTTTGATCGTGTATTTCGTATATAGATGGTAAATAGCCATAGCTTCTATACCGTATGTCTTCCTCTGTCTTCGGGTAAAGTCTAAAGGTTTAAAGGTTGCTTATGAATGCCAGAGGCAAAAGACAGTGACATTGCCCTATTGAGCTGGATAGTGCCCAAGAAACTCCTAGAAACTGACCATATATGTACATGATCAGCGCCCAAGCCCCCACTCCACCCAAGCTAGGACCAAGGAGGACCAGGCAATGGCTGCTGATGACTCAGCAGATAGACTTATAAGTTTCCCCAAACCCGCCATATTTAGCTCACAAGGATGGTGAGATTGCAGCGACCAAAGAAACTAATTAGTTTGAGTGGTACTCGGGGTTGTCTGGCGTTCACCAGTCAGGGACGTTACCACATCGGCCACGTGAGGTACACTATTCTATCTGTTTCCTTGTTTCCTTTTCCTCATCTATTTTACTTATTGGATCCTTTGGGCTTATAGCCCCCTGCTTTTCCTGGGTCCAAACTAAAACGAAAGTAGGTCTTTCACTGTTTAAGGGTAGAGTTCTCTTGCTTGAGGGTACACTCGGACACTATTCTCTCATTTCTCTTCCTCGTGTTTTTTTTTTCTTTTTTTTTTGTACAGTATATATGAAATATTTATTTTAATGTTGTTACTGTTCTTAGAATATTTTATTTCAATGATTCGCTTAACTCAAAAATCATTTGACCGGATCTCATGAAATTTGGCAATATTTATAGGACAATTTGAATAGATTTTGGGAATGCTTCAGCCAAAGGTCAAGGTCATGAAAAGGTGAAAAAAAATATTTTTGTTATATCGTGGTTAATATCTATCCGATTTATATTAAACTAGCGACAAATATGCATAATTCAATTGCAAATCGTATGATATACAACATGATCAAGGTCAAGGTCACGAAAAGGTAAAAAACGTCTTCTTATTTCGGAACTTTTGTCAAACTATCGTCTCTGCCAGACGAGATTATCATCAGCTTAAGACATCTTAATTAAAACAGAGAGAGAGAGAGAGAGAGAGAGAGGAGAGAGAGAGAGAGAGAGATATTTGCATGAAACTTGCCAATAGGTCCATAATTCAATTGGCTATCTTATAATATACAACAAAACGTTTTCGAAGGTAAGTGCCTTACCGATTGCCTATTCTAGTCTTACTGTATTATCACAATCTCATTAAATATATATATATATATATATATATATATATACATAATATGGCCTAGTAATTAATATTACATAAGAAGATAAAATCTAATACTATCCAAGGACACATATGGTATTAACTCCCCAACAATTAGACTTAGCACTATTATCTTACGTCATGCAACACGTGTCAATTAACATCGTCTGCTGTGTCAGATTATGCAGCATATCTTGTTAACGTTACTTTCGGGAGCTATAGTACAGAGTTTATTAATATCTTATCCCGTGTCCTGGTTTTTTTTATTTTTTTTTTAGATTTTACAGTTACATTAATGAAACTTTATTATATATTTATTCATTTCCTCTCTCTATCTACATATCGGTTTTCATGGTCAACTTAATTTTTATCCATAATGTATCCTGTTACTCTTTTTATAATTATGTAACACATTTCCTTTCTTTAATACTCTGCTACTTATTTTATTTTTATTGATTTACTACTATATGTATCCCCATCTCCTGTCTTATGTGCTTGTTTACTTATATCTTCATTAATATAGGTCTCCTTATGTCTCTTTTATCTCTTGATCTAATTGCATGTATACTTATATCCTCACTGATATATGTCTCCCTTTTTCCTTTCCTCTGTCAGTGTTTACCTATATCTTCATTAATATATGTCTCTTTATCTCTTGATCTAATTGCACGTATACTTATATCCACATTGATGTATGTCTCCCTTTCTCCTGACTTCTGTCAGTGTTTACCTATATCTTCATTAATATATGTCTCTTTATCTCCTGTCTTTAGTGCATATACTTATCTCATTCATTCATGTTTCCTTATCTCCATTCCTCTGTGTTGGTTTACTGATCTCTTTATTGACATATGTCTCCATCTCCAGTTATCTGTATTTATTTACGCATCTCTTCATTAATGTATGTCTCACGATCTCACGTCCTAAGTGCATCTCTGTATTAATTTATGTCTCCTTATCTTCAGTTCTCTGTGGTTATTTACTTATATTATTATTAACATATGTCTCCTTATATCCTGGCCAAAGTGCATGTCTACTTGGCTCGCATAACAAGGAGATTCAGGAAGCTGGCATCTTTTTTCTCTCTCTCTCTCTCCTCTCTCTCCTCCTCTCTCTCTCCTCTCTCTCCTCTCTCTCTCTCTATGTTTTAATTAAGATGTCTTAAGCTGATGATAATCTCGTCTGGCAGAGGCGATAGTTTGAGAAAAGTTCCGAAATAAGAAGAGATGATCTTATTTTCAAAAGAGGATTTCTCAGAGCTGGAGATGGATTATGACTGCAAGGGAAAAAAGGGGAAAAAATATTTAGCATAAGTCTCAATGTTGTAAAGTAATTCATTGTTTAGATTTTGCAGGAAAGATAATACAGATTGGGAAAGTACTTTATCTTAGGTTATTGGTAAAGATAAGCTATAATTTTTGTTTATGGAGTTCAAACCCGAAGAAGCTTGGTGAAGAAGGAGTAAGGGAATCATATTGCTGTTTGATAAACCTGCCCCTTGAAGAATGGAAGCTTAAAAGTTAGGTAAAACGAACCTGGGAAATGGGTTCAAAAATAAATATTGGGAGAGGAGGTTACTCAACAGGTAGAACAATGTTGCTTGCAACTAGAAGGGGTTATAAATCCCCATACTCTGGGGAATTTTTCCAGATCACTATACGTAAATAAAAAGAGACTGAGGAGCAGTTAGAAAGAGAGAGAGAGAGAGAGAGAGAGAGAGAGAGAGAGAGAGAGAGAGGGGGGGGGAAGGAAAGGATCAGTTATTTGAAGATTTGTCTTTAATGAACTAAATTATTAGTCTTAGATAAAAGATCAGTTTTTTCTAACAGGGAGGATCTAAGCCCTCAGAGAGCTTTCAACATTGGGCAGTACGAAGCTCTAACGATGAGAGATTATTGAAGTTTTAATCAAGATAAAAATATTGATAAATTTAGATGATAAAACCTTACGCAATTTGAAATAAAGGTAATCCCCTTAGTTAAACAAAAAGTGATTGAAAATTTAAAATGAATAAAGATAATTCAATTAGAAAATATGTACACGTGCATGAGGTTAACATGAAATAGAAGGATTGAATTTTTGAGATTTGGTCTTGAAGTTTATTTGGCCTTTTCCATATAATAATGGCGGGATAGTTAGTCCTTTTATAACATTTTAGTAAGACAATACAGCTGTATTTCATTTCATTTCGACTTGAAATGTTTTACTAGGGTTGTGGTGGCCTGATTGGTTACGTTCCTGCCCTTTGATCTCCAGACTGGGTTTCGAGTCACTCTCAAACTTGTTAGTTCCTTTGGTCGCTACAATCTTACCATGTGAGCTAAGGAATGGGAGGCGTGTTTGGGGGAGCCTATAGGTCTATCTGCTGACTCACCAGAAGCCATTGCCTTATCCTCCCTGGTCCTAGCTAGGGCATTGTCCTGCTTGCTAGGACAATGTCACTGTCCCTTGCATCTGCCATTCATGAGCGCCCTTTAAACATTTAAACTAACAAAACATTATTTTCCATATTCTCAGCAATTTGTATTGTTTAAATTGAATAATGGTACCGTACTGGTAATGATCACGGTTTTACTAGGATTATTAACTTCATCATCATCAGCTGTTACTAGTCCACTGCAGAACAAAGGCCTCAGACATGTCCTTTCCACTTCCACTGCCAGTCCACACCCGCAAAATTTTTTAGTTCATCAATCCATCGTGTTCTCTTCCTTCCCCTACTTCTATTATAATCTCCAATTACCCATTCTGTTATTCTTAGTGTCCATTTATTGTCTGTCATTCTCATTATATGTCCTTTTCAAGGGATACAACATCTTTTGTTCAACATAAAAAACATTCCCTGTAAGTTTAAACATTTGAAGAGATACAGCATCTGTTCAACATAAAAATATTGTTGCAAGTTTGAACTTTTGAAGGGATACAACATCTTTTGTTCAACATAACATTCGCTGCTAGTTTGAGCTTTTGAAGGGATACAACATCTTTTGCTCAGCATAAAAACATCGCTGTAAGTTTGAGCTTTTGAAAGAATACAACATCTTCTGTTCAACATAGAAACATTACCATGCAAGTTTGAACATTTGAAGGGATACAGTATCTGTTCAACATAGAAATATTGCTGCAAGTTTGAACCTTTGAAAGGATACAACATCCAAAATATTCGCAGCAAGTTTGAACTTTTGAAATGATGTAATATCTTCTGTTCAACATGAAAAAAATCCCTGTAAGTTTAAACATTTGAAGGGATACAGCATCTGTTCAACATAAAAATATTGTTGCAAGTTTGAACTTTTGAAAGGATACAACATCTGTTCAACATAAACACATTCGCTACAAGTTTGAGCCTTCCAAGGGATACAACGTCTTTTGCTCAACATAAAAACATTCGCTGCAAGTTCGAGCTTTTGAAAGGATATAACATCTTTTGTTTAACATAAAAACATTCCCTGCAAGTTTCAACATAAAAATATTGCTGCAAGTTTGAGCTTTTGAAAGAATACAACATCTTTTATCAACATAAAAACATTCTCTGTAAGTTCGAGCTTTTGAAAGGATACATCTTTTGTTTAACATAAAAACATTCGCTGCAAGTTTGAAACTTTTGAAGGGATACAACATATTTTGCTCAACATAACATTCGCTGTTAGTTTGAGCTTTTGAAGGGATACAACAGCTTTGGCTCAACATAAAAACATTCGCTGTTAGTTTGAGCTTTTGAAGGGATACAACAGCTTTGGCTCAACATAAAAACATTCGCTGGAAGTTTGAGCTTTTGAAAAAATACATCTTTTATTCAACATAAAAAACATTCGCTGCAAGTTTGAGCCTTTCAAGAGATACAACATCTTTTGCTCAACATAAAAACATTCGCTGGAAGTTTGAGCTTTTGAAAGGATGCAACATCTTTTGCTCAACATAACATTCGCTGTTAGTTTGAGCTTTTGAAGGGATACAACAGCTTTGGCTCAACATAAAAACATTCGCTGGAAGTTTGAGCTTTTGAAAAAATACATCTTTTATTCAACATAAAAAACATTCGCTGCAAGTTTGAGCCTTTCAAGAGATACAACATCTTTTGCTCAACATAAAAACATTCGCTGGAAGTTTGAGCTTTTGAAAGGATGCAACATCTTTTGCTCAACATAACATTCGCTGTTAGTTTGAGCTTTTGAAGGGATACAACAGCTTTGGCTCAACATAAAAACATTCGCTGTTAGTTTGAGCTTTTGAAGGGATACAACAGCTTTGGCTCAACATAAAAACATTCGCTGCAAGTTTGAGCTTTTGAAAAAATACATCTTTTATTCAACATAAAAAACATTCGCTGCAAATTTGAGCTTTTAAAAGGTTGCAACATCTTTTGCTCAACATAAAAACATTCGCTGCAAGTTTGAACTTTTGAAAGGTTGCATCTTTTGCTCAACATAAAAAACATTCGCTGCAAGTTTGAGCCTTTCAAGGGATACAACATCTTTTATTCAACATAAAAACATTCGCTGCAAGTTTGAGCTTTTTGAAAAAATACATCTTTTATTCAACATAAAAAACATTCGCTGCAAGTTTGAGCCTTTTAAGGGATACAACATCTTTTGCTCAACATAAAAACATTCGTTGCAAGTTTGAGCCTTTCAAGAGATACAACATCTTTTGCTCAACATAAAAACATTCGCTGCAAGTTTGAGCTTTTGAAAGGATGTAACATCTTTTGCTCAACATAAAAACATTCACTGGAAGTTTGAGCTTTTGAAAGGATGCAATATCTTTTATTTAACAAAAAAACATTCGCTGCAAGTTTGAGCCTTTCAAGGGATACAACATCTTTTGCTCAACATAAAAACATTCGCTGCAAGTTTGAGCTTTTGAAAGGTTGCATTTTTTGCTCAACATAAAAACATTCACTAGGGAGTTTGAGCTTTTGAAGGGATACAACATCTTTTGCTCAACATAAAAACATTCGCTACAACTTTGAGCTTTTGAAAGAATACAACATCTTTTATTCAACATAAAAACATTTGCTGCAAGTTTGAGCTTTTGAAAGGTTGCATCATCTTAAGGGAGATTCGTGTGTATCCTTTGGAGGGCGAAGCAGAATCCAATCCTCTTACGTTGAAAGATAAGCAGATGGTCCACCAATAGTTCTTGCCCTCTCTCCTTTTATGGTACGAGACCCCCCCCCCTTTGGTGGTGGTGGGTGGGTGGGGGTCCTTATTTTGCTCTCCTGGGGGAGGGGGGGGGTCCAGTGGTGGGTCGTCCTTTGCGCTCCATGTTTTGATATCGATGGGATTATTCGGTTGGGGATTTTTATTGTTAGTTTTATTTTATGTTTTTGTTATCTCCGCCAACGAAGTTGGAAGGAGGTTATGCTTTACCCTCTGTTTGTCTGTTCGTTTGTTAGTGTGTGTGTGTTTGTTTGTGAACAGCTTCCTGGCCATAATTTTAATCGTAGAGTAATGAAACTTGCAGGGATTAACTGTTATGTAACGAGCTGGAAATTATTAAATTTTGGAAGGTTAAAGGTCAAAGGTCAAGGTCAAGCGAAATGTCCAATTCACGTAATCAGCCATAAGTTTACACATCGTTGTCAAAGTGACTTAAAACTGGGTTCATATATGAGTGCATGAAAATTCACGCCAATCAATACATGTGGAGGTTGAAGGTCAAGGTCGAGTCCAAGGTCAAGCAAAAGGTCAAATTCCGGTCATCAACCATAAGGCCACAATTTTATTCGTAATGTTATGAAACTTGCAGGGATTTTAAACTTATGTAAATAGTTGGAAATGATTAATTGATTCTTGGAAAGGCATGCTGGTTTCGAGAAATAAGCTGTCGTGGCTCTGCAATTAGTTGGAGTGTGGTTTCCAGGTGTACCTATCGGGGTACCCCCTCTCACCAGGAATGACTACTCCGTCCCCCTTAAGCGTGACAAGATATATATATATATATATATATATATTTATGTATATATATATATGAAGAGAGAGAGAATATATATATATATATATATATATATATGTATATATTTATATATACACACACATACATATACCAGACACTTGCTCTTTATCATGTAAGGGATATGTACAACCACACTTCATTCCCAATCGATTTCAAGCAAAACGAATACCTAAATTTAGTTGGGAAAAAAAC
>NC_090754.1:52033443-52037009 GCF_036898095.1 Palaemon carinicauda
AGAGAGAGAGAGAGAGAGATTTATGTATGTATGAGTGTATGTGTAATGAAACTACATATGAATTTCTTCTCCCTTGTATGTATAAAAGTACGCGTGCGTGCTCTAACATTCGCATTTATGCATAGTCACCAAATATGCATTTCTGCTGCGTTCTAGAATAGTATTTCTGCCACGCTACAGAACAGGTTTTATCCGCAGTAATCCAACAAAGTGTAAAACGTAGAAAGCTTTCATTAGGTATTCATTTTCTCCTTTGATAATAGCGTGTTAGATTTTGCGTGCTCAAGACTCGCATTTTTTTTATACGATTTCCCGAACGATCTTTCAACCACCTTTGCGTGTCTTCAATGTTCTTTATTGCTTCTATTATACTGTTTGACTTTTATTCTTGCTTTCTTGGATCGTCATTCACCCTGTATGGTCATGATATTCTTGTTGGCGTGCGTGTGTTTTGTGTTGGTGATAGATAGATAGGTAGATAGATAGATAAATAGATAGACTTTTATTTTTATTCTTGCTTTCTTGTATCGTCATTCACCCTGTATTATCATGATATTCTTGTTGGTGTGCTTGTGTTTCTGTGTTTGTGACAGATAGATAGATAGATAGATAGATAGATAGATAGACTTTGATTTTTATTCTTGCTTTCTCGTATCGTCATTCACCCTGTATTATCATGATATGCTTGTTGGCGTGCGTGTGTTTCTATGTTTGTGATAGATAGATAGGTAGATAGATAAAGAGATAGATAGACTTTGATTTTTATTCTTGCTTTTTCGTATCGTCATTCACCTGTATTATCATGATATTCTTGTTGGTGTACTTGTGTTTTGTGTATGTGATAGATAGATAGATCGACTTTGATTTTTATTCTTGCTTTCTCGTATCGTCATTCACCCTGTATTATCATGATATGCTTGTTGGCGTGCGTGTGTTTCTATGTTTGTGATCGATAGATAGGTAGATAGATAAAGAGATAGATAGACTTTGATTTTTATTCTTGCTTTCTCTTATCGTCATTCACCCTGTATTATCATGATATTCTTGTTGGTGTGC
This sequence comes from Palaemon carinicauda, assembly GCF_036898095.1. NCBI lineage: Eukaryota > Metazoa > Arthropoda > Malacostraca > Decapoda > Palaemonidae > Palaemon > Palaemon carinicauda. The sequence goes on from NC_090754.1 coordinate 52,034,500, forward strand.
GTGTGTTTGTGATAGATAGATACATAGATAAATAGACTGATTTTTATTCTTGCTTTCTTGTATCTTCATTCACCCTGTATTATCATGATCTTCTTGTTGGTGTGCGTGTGTTTTGTCTTTGTGATAGATAGATAGACTTTGATTTTTATTCTTGCTTTCTCGTATCGTCATTCACCCTGTATTGTCATGATATTCTTGTTCGTGTGCGTGTGTTTTGTCTTTGTGATAGATAGATAGACTTTGATTTTTATTCTTGCTTTCTCGTATCGTCATTCACCCTGTATTATCATGATCTTGTTGGTGGTGGGCTTGTGTTTTGTGTTTGTGATAGATAGATAGATAAATAGACTTTTATTTTTATCCTTACTTTCTCGTATCGTCATTTACCCTGTATTATCATGATCTTCTTCTTGGTGTGCGTGTGTTTCTGTGTTTGTGATAGATAGATACATAGATAGATAGATAGACTTTGATTTTTATTCCTGCTTTCTCGTATCGTCATTCACCCTGTATTATCATGATCTTATTGGTGTGCTTGTGTTTTGTGTTTGTGATAGATACATAGACGAATGGATAGATAGATAGATAGAGGTACTTAGAAGCCGAGGATTTTCTTTCATCTTGAATTATTTAAATTTATCAAACTTTTTTCATATTGTAATAGATATTTCTCTTGTTTTGAGAGAGAGAGAGAGAGAGAGAGAGAGAGGGAGAGAGAGAGAGAGAGAGAGAATATTACATTTTAATTGGTTTTTTCAAAACGTTTAATATAGATGCTAAATATTTCTGAGCTGTTTTGAGAGAGAGAGAGAGAGAGAGAGAGAGAGAGAGAGAGAGAGAGAGAGAATATAGTACATCTTTAGATTTTATTTTTAAAAACGTTTTTAACCCCTGCTAAGTTAAAAACTTTGTCTTGCTTTACCCCCATCGGTTAATAACACGACAGTTATTCTTGCACCTAGCAATAAATATCACTTATATGCCGATTGGTGCCTCTTCAATTTTAATTTCTCAAAAATTTGTCTTACTTTACCCCCATCGGTTAATAACGCGACAGTTAAGTCTTGCAACTAGCAATAAATATCACTTATATGTCGATTGGTGCCCCTTCAAATTTAATTTCTTATGGTCATGAGATCTTTGAAGGTGGTACTTGACATAAAGGTTGTATTGCATTTAACAACATTGCAAATCTTTCTTTACTGACTGTAACTCAGGTGCATGACTAAGGCTATTGATTTGACCTGACCCATTGCTTGCCATTACAGTGGGTCCTCAACTTACGAACATTCGGAGATACGAACGCAAATCCAAGTGAATTCATATGTCTCAGATATTGTATAAAATATTCGTATATTGTAAAATAAACAATATTATATCTAATACAGTAAGCAAAAGAATATTGGCAATAACCTGATATTTATTTCATATGAAACTGGATTATTTTTTTTATTTTTGCCACTGGCCATTGCAGAAGGGCCTCAACTTACGAACGTTTGACTTACGATCATTCGACTTACGAACATTCAAAGATACAACCACAATTCCTAGTGAAATCATAAGTTTCAGATATTGTATAAAATATTCGTATATTGTAAAATGAACAATATTATATCTAATACAGTAGGCAAAAGAATATTTTCAATAACCTGATATTTATTTCATATGAAATAGGATTCTTTGTTGACTTTTGCTACTAGAAATTGTTGGCTTGGGAGTTAGGTTAGACCTACACCTCGACTTACAAAGAGCTTCTTGGAGCCTATTAAGATTATAAATCGAAGACTCTTTGTATACCGACTCTGAAATGAATATGTTGGTATTAAACAAGTATTTCTCGTCACACGTTAAACATACACTGTATATGAATGTAGCTAGTAAAACTGCTGTTTTGACCAAATAAAACTTGTAAGTTTATATTTCTGAAATAATGTGTTTAAAGGAGATTTATATATATATATATATATATATATACAGGTATATATATATATATATATATATATTGTATAAGTATATACATAGAATATATAAACACATGTATATATGCTTATATATATATATATATATATATGTATCCCTATTTCTATAAATTAATAAGCAAGTTGTCTTCTATTGACTCTAAACTCTCTAATTTTATGTGATTAGATTTACATGCACACACACACACACACACACACACACATATATATATATATATATATATGCGTGTGTTTTGTGTTTGTGTGTGCTATGTACGTGTGTGTTTGCGCGCGCGCTAATGTGTGTGTTTGTTCGTGAGCTCGTTCAGTCCTGTAATGGTAAATTCCTTCAGCTCAATTGAAGCATATTTTCACAGATTCCGGGGAAAGGACCGACGCTTTTTGTCGTCGTCCATCTATTGATCAGGATATTGAGTTATTTACATAGGAGCTCGATGAATTTGGTCGGATAAATTTCGCAAACTCATCCTATTTTTTGGAGCTATTTCCTCCAATAGTAACATAGACATGTGTATTATATATATATATATA
>NC_090754.1:52045009-52055009 GCF_036898095.1 Palaemon carinicauda
TTTTGGGGGAGCCTATTGGTCTACCTACCGAGTAGGCATTGCTTGGCTCTCCCTGGTCATAGCTTGTATGGAGAGAAGCCTTGGGTCGCTGATCATTTGTATATATGGTCCGTCTCTAGGGCATTGTCTCTGTCAATTGCATCTGGCATTCATGAGTTCCCTTTAAAATTAATAGTTCCATTCATCCAATTAAAAAGAAGAGCGATGTAATGGTCCTTTTCATTTCCATAAATTCTTATTGGAACCTCTCTCCGGGCTTCTGAAAGCATCAATCCCTTTCCTTAAGAATTCATCATTTACGTCCTTTCAATATCTTCGTTCCCTCTATCCCCACCCCACCTATCCTGTCCCCCACCTATCCAGTCCCCCTCCCCCAACTATCTAGGCCCCCACCCCCACCTACCCCGTCCCCATCCTCGCCTACCCAGTACCCCAACCCCAGCTATGCAGTCCCCACCCCCAACTATCCATTCCTCCAACCCCACTAATCCAGTCCCCCACCCTCACCTACCCCGTCCCTATCCTCGCCTATCCATTCCCCCACCCCACCTATCCAGTCCGCCACCCCGACCTATCCAATCCCCCCACCTATCCAGTCCCGCCACGTATCCATTACCCCCACCTATCCAGTCCCCCACCTATCCAGTCCCCCACCTATCCAGCCCCCATCTATCCAGTCCCCCCACCTATCGGAGTCAATTACCTTAGAGGTCAGGATGCCAGAAAACCTCAAATCAATCAATCAGTCAATCAATCCAGTCCCCCCACCTATCCAGCCCCCACCCCACCTATCCAGTGAAGCATTGCAATCACCCATCCTAGCAACCATTTGGGGATACATCTCTCTCTCTCTCTCTCTCTCTCCCCTCTCCTCACCACCTCTCACAGTGTTCCCATTCCCGAACCAATTTTAAAGTGGATAGACCACCGAGCAACTCTTTCCTCACAAGCAACGGGGTGTTTTTTTTTAACCAGGAGGCTGATCAGGGCGTGACTGACACTTGATCTACGATGAAGTCGTTTCTTGCTGAGGTTTGGCCTGTTTCTTTTTTTAGCTTTCGCGTAGATCTCAGCATTTCTTTGTTTATATTTGTTTTTCTCTCTGTCTCAGCTGGCGATGACGTGTGTGTTTTTGTGCGGGTGATCGGAATATTTTTGTTGTTGTTGTTGTTGTCGTTATTTTTACCTCTATGATTGATGTATTTATTTTCAATATTGTTGTTATTTTGGTCTTGATAATTGGTGATTTCAGGAATATTTTTGTTGTTGTTGTTGTTGTCGTTATTTTTACCTCTATGATTGATGTATTTATTTTCAATATTGTTGTTATTTTGGTATCGATAATTGGTGATTTTTTTGGTTAATGTCATTGTTGATGCTGTTGTTTTGCCCCCTAATATAGATGTTTTTGTTGTTAATATTGTTGCTGTCTTGTTTTTTCTGTTAATTCTTTGTTGTTTATTATGATAAAAGACTGTAGACATCAAATAAGCTTTGTTGATCAAGTATTTGTTCCATAATTTAAAAAAAAAATATTAATAAAAGGTCTCTATTTGGTAATTAATGGCGTAGCGACGACTTAAAATGAAATTGGTAATATAATGAGATAATTAATAATAATACTGGTGTTAGTAGTTTCCTTAATGATTTCAGAAGTGTTTATGATGGAAGTCAAACGTACACAATTTTTTTATAATTTTGATTAAAGGAATTTTCTGCCGATGTTATGTTAGGTGCCCATAGCTGTAATATTGATTTAATTTAATTGGATTGAAAAAAAAAAGCTTAGTACATAAGCATGTTTGTTGGCTGGTATAAAATCCTTCTACTCGTATAGTGTTGATTGGTGATAATAATGAGAAGTAGCAGAACATGGTAAAACGTTTTATAGATGTTGTAAAGAAGATGAAGTTTATAGTGGCATGGTTTTGGGGGTAATATAAAAGCCTTTTACAATGGATATAGTTTTGATTGGTGATGGTAATGAGAAGTTGCAGTGGATGGTAAAAGTTATATAGATGTTTGAAAGAAGATGAAGTTTGTGGTGAATGATAATTAGAGGAAAGCTGTCATAATTTAGAAAATCAATTGAAATCAAATTTTTTATTTTGAGTATGAATGATTAGAGAGAATAAATTGACTATGCTAGCTGCTTGTTAAAATAAGATGAGGTTGATTATCAAATAGAAGAAATTTGGAAAAGGTAAAACAAGGACATTAGAGGAGGTTCCATTACATTAGTGAAATAGAAGAAGTCTTTTAGAAAACATACTAGGATTAAAAATGCATGTAGATCTTTCAACTTTTTAATGGAAATGAAATGTTATTGAGATGAATTAACTTTGCAGTATATTCTGCAAAATATGTGTAAAGATGTAGATGGACGAAAGTATGATAAAAAAAAAAGGTATTATAAAAATATAGGAGGATCAGACATCAAAAAGGAGAATAAAATGTTTAAGAGGATTGAGTTCTGTTCTCATGAATGGCAGAGGCGAGGGACAGTGACATTACCCTAGCAAGAAGGATAATGCCCTAGAGACTGACCGTATCATAAGATGAGCGCCCAAACACCCTCTCCACCAAAGCTAGGACTAGGGAGACCAGGCAAATTATTATTTTTATTATTATTATTATTATTATTATTATTATTATTATTATTATTATTATTGTTGTTGTTGTTGTTATTATTATTATTATTATTATTATTTATTTTTATTATTAATATTATTATTGTTATTTATTTTTATTATTAATATTATTGTTATTTATTTTTATTGATATTATTATTATTATTGTTGTTATTTATTTTTATTATTATTATTATTATTATTATTATTATTATTTATTATTATCAGTATTATTAATTATTATTATTATTATTATTATTATTATTATTGTTGTTGTTTTTGTTATTATTACCTAAACTTAGCTCACAAGGATGATAAGGTTGCATCGACCAAAGGAACTAACGAGTTCTAGCAGGACTCGGAACCCTAGTCTGGCGATCACCAGGCAAGGACGTTACCAACAGGCCACCACAACCCTTGGAACAACTGTCAAACTAACACGAACAGTTCAAACCACAAATCCAATACGAAAATACTTCTTAAATTGGTTCTGTTAGCAACTGAACAGTTTGGTAACTTTCTTGAGAAAGGTTTTACCAAGGAGTTTGAGGTAACCCAAGTCTTGAAGTTCAAGATTAGGTGTAGGGGAGTACAATACAATGATTGATTGATTGATTGAAAGTTTTCTGGCATCCTGACATCTAAGGTCATTGACGCCGATATCATTTATTGTTGTGAGAGTACAATGATTGATTGATTGATTGATTGATAGTTTTTCGGCATCCTGACATCTAAGGTCATTGACGCCGATAGCATTTATTATATATGAAAAATTAAAGAGAATTCAATTAAAACCATAAAGGTTAAGAAGTCATTATAATAGTTAAATAGTTTTCAGAAGACCTGCTTCTGAAATAAATCTAAAAATGCTGCTCGCATAGTAGAACACATCATGTCCAAGAATCCTGGCAAGGATAAACCTGCCATCCTATCAACACTTAAGAGTTACAAGGAGTTACAAAGCATTTGGATATCTCAAAGACTTCTTAGTCCATCCGCGGAGACTCCATTTGCTCTTGGGTAGAGAGAATTGGTTTACACGTTTTGATAGTTTTTGTGATTTTGAGGTATTTAATTGTTCATTTCTTCTCGTTATTTCCTTGATTCCATTACTCACAGGTCTTTTTATCCCCTGTTGGAGCCCTTGGGCTTATAGCATCTTGTTTTTCAAACTTTTCCTGTTAATTCGTTTATTATTATTATTGTTATTATTATTATTATTATTATTATTATTATTATTATTATTATTATTATGGTCATCATCATCAACAGAATATCCCAATTAAAACTGGAAGAAAAAAAGATTTTATAGATATACATTGACTTTTATTAGTATTATTTTTATTTATGCTATTATTATTATTATTATTATTATTATTATTATTATTATTATTATTATTATTATTACCAACAGGATATCCCAATTAAACCCGAAGAAAAAAATTAATTTATAGATATACATTGACTTTTATTAGTATTATTTTTATTTTTACTATTATTATTTTATTATTATTATTATTATTATTATTATTATTATTATCATTTTGGTTGATGTCGTTATTGCTAAATAACATTCTTACGAATTATGGATTTTCCTTATTAATTATGTACCTATACGATCCAACGTCTCACTAATTATAAAAGAGGGTCAAGACGGGAGGTTCTGACCCCAGAGACGTCACGTACCGTCATAGAAATCGGAAATAGACAGCTAGATTCTTATATAAAGGCCAGTGGCGAGAGAGACTGGACCAAAGCGATTATAAACATGAAGATCATTATCAATAGCTAATCCTAGTTAATCAGTGAAGAAAATTTATTTATAGACATACAATGTGTCGTTATTATTATTATTATTAATATTATTATCATCATCATCATCATCCTCATCATCATCATCATCATCATCATCAAAGAATATCTTATTAACCAGAATAAAATTGATTTATAGATATGAAATGTGTTTTACCATCATCATCATTATTATTATATTATTATTATTATTATTATTATTATTATCATTATTATCATTATCATTATTATTATTATTACAATTATTATTATCAAAAGCATAATTTATTTGAAGAGGGAAGAAAATTATGTTTATAGATATAAATTGAGTTTTACTATTATTATTATTATTATTATTATTATTATTATTATAATCATATTTTTCCGAATCGTAGAATACCGAAGAAACAGAATTACATTATAATCAATTCCATCACTTTTCAAATGAAAGACTTCATCCAAGCATTTCCTTTGAATACGCCCAGGCGATGTTTTCCACGCGGACAGCTAGAATTCTAATATTCTTCCAGTTGGAGCCTTGTACGGTCATTCCTACAACTTTAATTTCTTTCCATGCGAATAACCTTTATCTCTCTCTCTCTCTCTCTCTCTCTCTCTCTCTCTCTCTCTCTCTCTCTCTCTCTCTCTCTCCAAGTGTGTGTGTGTATTCCATAAAAGGATTCTCTTTCGCGTACTTTTTCGGTTGAGTTTTTACGCAAGTAATTGCGTATGTGTTTAATTATTTTCTAAACACCTTGAACTTTTCGGTTATTTTTCAATGACAATAATATATATATATATATATATATATATGTCATATATATTTATATATAACTATATATATATGTATATATATATGTGTGTGTGTGCGTATATATATTATATATATATATATGTGTGTGTATATATATATATATATATGATCTTTTTGCACATTTAGACGTGTTTTTATATATATTCATATGAGCCATATATCATACACTTCCTCATATCTGGATTCTCTCTACCTCGGGATCAGAGACCCAAGGGGGAATCAACTCAAAGATAATAGCTTCTGGTCGGCTAGGGAATCGAACCCGGCCCCAAAAAACTGACGTTCCATTAACTTAGCAACTCATTGTGGCTGGTTTGCTAAGTCAATGGAACCTCAGTTTCTTGGGCCCAGGTTCGATTCCCTGGCTGACCAGAAGCTAATAGTTTTTATTGATTCCCCCTTGGGTCTCTGATCCCGAGGTAGAGTGAATCCAGATATTAGGAGGTGTATGATATATGGCGTATATGAATATATGCATGTATATATATATATATATATATATATATATATATATATATATATATATATATATATATATACAGTATATATATGCAAACATATATATATGTATATATATGTATATATATGTATATATATATATAAATATATATTTATATATATATATGTGTGTGTATATTTATATATATGAATATATAATTATATATATAATTATACATATATATATATATATATATATATATATATATATATATATATATATATATATATATATGTGTGTGTGTATGTGTGTGTATGTGTGTGTGTTAGTGTGTGTGTGTGTGCTTGTGCGTGTGTTTCTATTCCCGCATTATTCACACGCGCCCAAAAAGAAAAAACTAAATATTCATCATGCAAAGTAATATTGCTCGCTTAATGCTTCATAAAATACATCATAACCATTATCGGAATCTAATTTAGAGCCCCCCCCCCTCTCTCTCTCTCTCTCTCTCTCTCTCTCTCTCTCTCTCTCTCTCTCTCTTCTCTCTCTCTCTCTCTCTCTTTCTCTCTCTCTTAGGCTCGCATTGTAATCCCATTTTTCATTCCCTTTGCAAAGTTCTATTTAATTAACAAACAATATGCTCGGGAGGGGTAGCTGACTCTTCTATTTGTCTGGCGTAATTGAAGGAAAAAATCAAAAGTCGGTACTTCAGTCTCGGCAGTATTCAACTTTGCCTCTATTTCGGCTTTACTTTGGAAATAGAAATTTATGCTTTGTAAGAATTATGACCGAAGAGTTTCTTTATTTTGGGTTTATTTTGAAGGTATAAATTTATGCGTTATAAAACACACACACACACACACACACACACATATATATATATATATATATATATATATATATATATATATACACATATATATATGTGTGTTTCTATGTGTATATATATATATATAATATATATATATATATATATATATATATATATATATATAGACACATATATATATATATATATATATATATATTTATATATACATATATATTATATATATACATATATATATATATATATATATATATATATATATATATAAATCCTAGGAACCAAGACCCAGAATTAATTAAAATAACAATCAGTGGCTTCACTATAAGTAACCCGCAAGACTCCAACTCTAACCTCATTCGTTTTTATTGCAATCAAAATCATAGATGATCTCTGTTGCAAGATGAAATTCCTTCGTTATTCTTTATTCAATATTAACAATTACCGCACCCACTTATACATACAATACTACTGATAGAGCTTATACTTCTTCCCAATGTGCTGAACAAACCAATATTATAAGCACAAAATTCAGTAGAGAATCGATCAAATAAAAACACCAAAAGTTTATACATATTTCGGTTGAGAATAAAAAAAAAACATCAAATATTTCGACGAAATTCAGCTGAGAATCGACCAAATAAAAACACTAACTGTTTATTAAAAATTCAGTCGAGAATCGATCAAATAAAAACATCAAATATTTATACAAAATTCAGTCGAGAATCAACCAAATAAAAACATAAAAGCTTTATACAAAATTCAGTCGAGAATCCACCAAATTAAAAACCCAAAAGTTTACACAAAATGCATTCGAGAATCGACCAAATAAAAACTCCAAATGTTTATACAAAATTCAGTCGAGAATCGACCAGATAAAAACACCAAATATTTGTACAAAATTCAGTCGAGAATTGACCAAATAAAAAGGGCAAATATTTATACAAAATTCAGTCGAGAATCGACCAAATTAAAAAAACCAAAAGTTTACACAAAATTTAGTCGAGAATCGACCAAATAAAAACACCAAATGTTTATACAAAATTCAGTCGAGAATTGACCAAATAAGAACACCAAATGTTTATACAAAATTCAGTCGAGAATTGACCAAATAAGAACACCAAATGTTTATACATAATTCAGTCGAGAATCGACCAAATAAATATACCAAATGTTTATACATAATTCAGTCGAGAATCGCCCAAATTAAATTACCAAATATTTATATAAACTCGAAATGCTTCATCCTATTCAGAGGACTAACTAGAATGTACCAATTGGGCTTTGTAACACAACGTTATAGAATATAAAACAAGCTTTTGGGAAAAATAACACGTGAGCATTCCCGTCCGTATCCCGTAAAATTGGGATGGCACGGCATATACTGATGGAATAAATACATCCTATTGTTATTCGATGTTGTCACTGCTTTTTTTTTCCCTGGGCGTTAATTGGGTCGTACTTCAGGCCAGGTGATGTCAACTTTACGTGTGCGTTAATTGGGGCGTACTTCTTAGTCTGCCTTTGTCGATTCGATGGTACTCTTCAGCCCTGATTGATGACGTCATTAAGATCTCTTAGATGTATAGAATTTGCTGCTTCCTCTCTCTCTCTCTCTCTCTCTCTCTCTCTCTCTCTCTCTCTCTCTCTCTCTCTCTCTCCTCTCTCTCTCTCTCTCTTTTATTGCTTGTGAAGGGTACAAAGCGGTACTGGCTAAACTCTCTCTGTAAGATCTCATTAATATCTCTTAGCTGTATATAAAATTTGCTGCTTCCTCTCTCTCTTCTCTCTCTCTCTCTCTCTCTCTCCCCTAATTGATGAAGTCTTTAAGGTCTTTATGTTGTATATAAAATTTGTTTCTCTCTCTCTCTCTCTCTCTCTCTCTCTCTCTCTCTCTCTCTCTCTCTCTCTCTCCTCTCTCTCTCTCTCTCTCTCTCCTAGAAAAAGGAAGGACCTTCAAGTGGTGGCTACCTGCTTGTCACCCAAAAGACCGCAGGGCCAAAAGCATGCCTTTATTGCTTGTGAGGAGATCAAAAGCGGTTCTAAGTAAACCCCCCCCCCCCCTCTCTCTCTCTCTCTCTCTCTCTCTCTCTCTCTCTCTCTCTCTCTCTCTCTCTCTCTCTCTCTCTCTCTCTCTCTCTCTCTCCTAGAAAAAGGAAGGACCTTCAAGTGGTGGCTACCTGCTTGTCACCCAAAAGACCGCAGGGCCAAAAGCATGCCTTTATTGCTTGTGAGGAGATCAAAGCGGTTCTGAGTAAACACTCTCTCTCTCTCTCTCTCTCTCTCTCTCTCTCTCTCTCTCTCTCTCTCTCTCTCTCTCTCTCTCTCTCTCTCTCTCTCTCTCTCTCTCTCTATTTTATTGTTGTTGAATCTAAAATCCTTTTAATTATAGATCCCGCTAAATGGTCAGATGGGTTTTGAAATCGATGAAAAAACCAAGATTATTATTATTATTATTATTATTAGCATTATTACTACTATTATTGTTATCATTATTCTTCTTTTTCTTCTCTTCTTCCTCTTCTTCTTCTTCTTCTTCTTCTTATTTTTATTATTATTATTATTATTATTATCATTAATATTATTATAATTATTATTTTTATCCCCGTCTTCCTCCAAGATATACTCAACCCTCAACACGGTTACAGAATCATTTATCACAACTAAGCCTTTAACCAAGTTGGAAATAGATGAAGAAGCTCTTCTCGTCCGCTTCTGGATTTGACATGCTAGCTCGCTATTCCTTAAGCTTATTCCATATACAGCGAGGTATTATTGGACCAAATGTTTTTGTTCTCAACAAGATCTTTACAGTAAAGTTTCTAGCCAAGTGCTCCTTACCACCCTGGCTACGATTAACCACAGGCGGTTATATACCATGTACTAGACACAGAAGTCCCTGGCACACCTTCCTCCTCCTTACTTCGCGGCAGGTAACCAAACAGATATTATAGTAAGAGAGAGCAGAAGGGGGTGTACCAGGAATGTCTGTGTCCAACTGTACATTGATTACATCTGCTTAAGTCGACAAAGATACAATTAATTTTCCTCGATACAACTCTGTTCGTGATTTATCGAAAGGATTGTTTTTATTGTTATAATCTTTATTATAGTTATTATAATTATCGTTCCTATCAATATTATTGATGTTATTATCATTAAATTAATGCCCACGTTAAGATGATAAAACTGTAAAAATCTGTATTAATTATTTATTATAAACTGCGCAATGTCATAATTCTCTCTCTCTCTCTCTCTCTCTCTCTCTCTCTCTCTCTCTCTCTCTCTCTCTCTCTCTCTCTCTCTCTCTCTCAAAGAGAAAAACTCAATTAGCTCCAGTTGAATGCTAAGGAATTTCCATGGCATACCAACTGTCGGAGTATCTTGATAAAATCGCCTGAAGCACATTTTTTACTCTATTTTTTATGAATTGGAATCCGTTTCTCGCGTATATCGTAATTTCCAGGCGTATCTGTTCCTATTCTTAGCCGAAGGGATTA
>NC_090754.1:52065009-52068486 GCF_036898095.1 Palaemon carinicauda
ATAAATCTAGCCGTCGGAGGTTCATTGAACCATTGCAATAAGAATTTTAAAGCGTCAAAGAATTCATTTTATGAATAATTAATTATCTTCATTACATTAAATTTATCACATTTCACACCATTCGCCTTAAGTCATTATTCACTATCAATTCATGATTCTTCACTATGGCATCTATCAATTCACCACCCTTCCTTTCGAAGTGATTTACTTTCAAAGAATATTAATTAAACTAAGGATTTCTAAAGACCATCTTTGATAATGATCTAATTCTATGATATAGCTTTAAAGGTTGCTCATGAATGGCAGAGGCAAGGGATAGTTACAATATCCTAGCAGAACAATGCACTAGAGACTGACTATTATGATCAGCACCCAAGCCCCTTTTCTCGTCAAGCTAGGACCAGGGAGGGCCAGGCAATGACAGCTGATGACTCAGAAATCAGACCTATAAGCTCTCCCAACCACCCTCACTCCTTAGCTCACAAGGATGGTGAGGTTGCAAACACTACAAGAAACTATCGAGCTTGAGAGGAACTCGAACCCCTATCCGATAAAGTGCCATTCTTTTGTTATTTGTTTTAGCTCGGAATAAAACATGTCTTGGAGTTTTTTTTATTCGTAAAAGTAAATCGGTATCAGGAAGATTTTTGGAGTAGTTTTTATTTTGACAGTGTTTTAGAATACCAAATTCCTTAATATATATATATATATATATATATATATATATATATATATATATATATAATATATATATATATATATATATATATATATGTATGTATATATATATATATATATATATATATATATATATATATATATATAAATTATATATCTCTTACTGTAAGCTCTCGTACGAGTGGTTTTTTTTTTATTATTTGTGAAAATGAATAAGTACCAAAATGTCTTTTGGAATAGTTTTTATTTTGACAATTTTTTGAATACCAAAATCCTTAATATATATATATATATATATATATATATATATATATATATATATATATATTTTATATTATATATATATATATATATATAATATATATTATATATATTATATATATATATATATATATATATATATATATATATATATATATATATATATATATATATATATAATCTTACTGTAAGCTCTCGTACGAGTGTTTTTTTTTTATTCGTGAAAATGAATTAGTACCAGAAAGTCTTATGGAATAGTTTTTTTTTTGACATTCTTATCAAATTACATACCAAATTCTTTAAAATATGTACGAGTATCCATTTTTCACTGTAAGCTCTCCTACGAGGGTATTTTTTATTCGTGAAAATAAATGACTCTCAGAAAAACTTTTGAATGATTTTTATTTTGACATTTTTTTTTATAAATTACATACCAAATTCCTTAGAGTATACAGTATATCTGTAAGCTCTCGGAGGATAGTGGGTCCTTTATCTCTAATGTTAATTAGGGATTTATAAATTGTTATAATCTTTTGAGACAGTTATTCTCTGGAATCAATTGATATATTCAGGAAGTAATTATTAATGCAAATATCAATACTCGTAATGCAAAATTTTGCACTTATTTCTAATGTAATTTCACTGAGATCTCTCATCACTCTTAAACTTCTTTCACTTTCTCATCTATATATTGTAACACATGCTTCTATATCTCATAAAACTTACGTATTCTGTCGTGAACCTTTTCTAGGTGTTAATGTTGTTACTGATCTCAAAATATTTTATACCAATTATTCATTACTTCTCATGTACTTTATTATTTTCCTTATTTCGTTTCTTCACTGGATTATTTCTCCCTATTGGAGCCCATGGGTTTATAGCATCTTTTTTTTTGTTCTCTAACTAGGTTTGTAGCTTAGCTAGTGATAATGATAATACTGTATTGAAATAAAAGTTCAAGATAAGACGATTGACGAAATCTAGCCGAGGCCCCATGCGTCAATAGGCTTTGGAGGAGATTATTATTATTATTATTTTTATTATTATTATTATTATTATTATTATTATTATTATTATTATCATCTGCTAAGTTACAACCTTATTTGGAAAAGCAGGATGCTATAAGCCCAGGGGCTCCAACAGGGAAAATAGCCCTGTGAGGAAAGGAAACAAGGTAGAAATATATTCTAACTAGAGGTAACAATATTAAAATAAATATTACCAATATGAACTATAAAAACTTCAACTTTATCTTAAAAACTTTAGACAGAATAGTGATGATGATGATGATGTTGATGATGATGATGCCATACACAGTCCTTTTCCTATAGTTTGTAAATTCTAACTCACAGAAAATATTTATATTGAAGTGTAATTTTTTTGCTACACATTGTAATTTTGATGACTGTCAGAACTCGATGACATGTATGAAATTGAATTACCACTTTATAGGTTCCAACTTATCTTATTGCCTCCGGTGGCATCTAATTACGGTATGTGGAAACTTTTCATTAGTAAAGTTGGTAATTATTTCCCCCATGAAATTTGCGACTTTTTCGATGTATTTTTAAACCTTCCCGAAGATAGGATGGTGACGTCATGACAGGTGTGTTTCATCAAATAACGCTTGAATACTCCCGAAGTCTTTTTGTGAAGGTATTCCCTAATAAATCTCTTTTATGTACCTATGGAAGTATACCTTCAACAGAAACTACCGTATACACCTGGTCAGCCACTCAATAGCACTATGACAATCTTAACACACCCACCTTACTTGTAATTTCAAGTTCTCTCTCTCTCTCTCCTCTCTCTCTCTCTCTCTCTCTCTCTCTCTCTCTCTCTCTCTCTCTCTCTCGCTCTCTCTTCTCTCTCTCTCTCTCTCTCTCTCTCTCTCTTGCAAGTGAATACATTATGGGAGAAAAGTGTGGGACTTGCTCGTAAAGGCTTTACATTTCTTTTATGGGGGGTAATTTCGCTCCTTCCTGAAAAGACAATACTAAGCACCATTATCGAAATTCAGAGAATTTCCAAGTAGCTGAGATATACTGGTGCTTACGATGAAAGGTAATATTTTGATGAATTTAGAGTGATAGCTAAGTCTTTTTATAGTCTATATATGAATAAAACCGTGAGAATTGGGTTACATTAACTGACAGTAGTGAGAGATCCCGAAGAAAGAGTTAGAAAACCATTCCACGTAATGGAGTCTGTTTTAATGTTATTAATGTTTTTATATTTTATTTTATTTTTTTCATTACTTATATTGTTTATTTATTTCATTATTTCCTTTCCTCACTGGGCTATTTTTTTCCTGTTGGAGCCCTTGGGCTTATAGCATCTTTCTTTTCTAATTAGGGTTGTAACTTGGCTAGTAATAGTAATAATAATAATAATGATGATAATAATAATAATAATTATGATAATTATAAAAGTAGTAAAGAAATAAGGATATTATAATAAACATACACATCGTGCGTGCGGAGACATCCACACAATATTTTTTTTTAATTGAATAAGATTTGTATATATATTTTCTTA
>NC_090754.1:52068986-52071486 GCF_036898095.1 Palaemon carinicauda
AGATAAGTCTGCCACTCTTTTATGGAGTGATTGCAAATCTTCTTTTTTTTATGATCCAGCGACAAGAAACTGATGGATTTTACGGTCATATTTTAATCAGTTTCATAATGATTTCCTTCTGGAATTATTGTAACGAATAGACGCTAAATTTGACGAGAGAGAGAGAGAGAGAGAGAGAGAGAGAGAGAGAGAGAGAGGTTAAAATATTGCACTCGGTCAAACGAAATGTGAAGTTTTACAGAAGCCTGATAAGTAAACAGAGAGAGAGAGAGAGAGAGAGAGAGAGAGTGAGGAGAGAGAGAGAGAGAGAGAGAGAGAGATCTATACATCAAGAATAAACTACCTGGCTACATATCTTCTAAAAAACAAGAAAGGCTTATTAAAGAAGAGACTGAAATACAAGTACTGGAGCAAACCCTCTTATCACAGAGAGAGAGAGAGAGAGAGAGAGAGAGAGAGAGAGACCGGAGCCTTTCTGCAAGACGAATAGGCCCGCAAGGCACCACAGTGATTAACCCGGGAAGTCATAAGTTCCAGATAAATCTTCCTTTGGAATCCTTTCATATATTTCTACCGTTCGAGCCAACTTTATTTGAGAGAGAGAGAGAGAGAGAGAGAGAGAGAGAGAGAGAGAGAAACCACTCAAATAAGACTCAGAGGTTCACGAAGTCGTGAGAAATGTTTGAGCGAATGGTCACTCTCGTCGATTGCATGAGGCGGATCCAATGGGTTGAAGAGAAGTTGTGTGTGTGTGTGTGTGTGTGTGTGTGTGTGTGTGAGAGAGAGAGAGAGAGAGAGAGAGAGACGTCTTAATCGTCATCAGACGATAGATACTTTCCTTTGTAATAGGAAAAACAGTAAAGAAGGGTTTCTCAACTTATATCCTTAATAGGTTCCACGAAGCTGTTTGTAAGTCGAGTTGGTTGTAAGTCGAATTAGCTGTAAGTCGAATTTCTTTAACTTTTGCCTGAAAAGTCAAGTAATAGTCAGGTTCCATAGGAAGTAAATAATTGGTTATTACAAATGTCGTTTTGCTTACTGTATTAAATATCATAATACTGTCTCATTATAGTATTTCTTCATTTTACCTTTATTTTCAGTTGGATTTGTGCTTGTATCTCCTTTTGTATTGTGAAATTGCAAATATATTTTGGATAATTATATACAAAATAGCCTGGTACTATAAACATGAAGAACAGCTATAATTAAAGCGCACATAAATAAAGAAGTCAATAAAAATATGAACTATAAATCTAAAGAGCATCTATAAATAAATCGCACATAAATAAAGAAGTCAATAAAATATGAACTATAAATCTAAAGAGCATCTATAAATAAATCGCACATAAATAAAGAAGTCAATAAAATATGAACTATAAATCTAAAGAGCATCTATAAATAAATCGCACATAAATAAAGAAGTCAATAAAATATGAACTATAAATCTAAAGAGCATCTATAAATAAAGCGCAGATAAATAAAGAAGTCAATAAAATATGAACTATAAATATAAAGAGCATCTATAAATAAAGCGCACAAAAATAAACAAGTCAATAAAATATGAACTATAAATTTAAAGAGCATCTATAAATAACTAAATGAGTAAACGAAGTCATTAGAATACGACCAAAAAAAAAATAAAATAAAATAATGAAAATATTAAAGGCCAAAAGATAATAAGCTATAATTATAGATCATATGTATGAGAGTGAAGAGGAATAATGCGAAAAAAAGAATAGGGAATAATATACAGAAAGAAGGTTAGATACGAAAATGTCAGAAAATTACCATGGTTAAATCCAGACATAGAAAGAAAATTAAAAACCTAATTGATGAAAACTCTAGAAGATGAATTATAGTTATAATAATTTTGAATGATGATAACCTTTAGTGAATTTATATTCTAGATATTACAAATAATAAAAACGTTGTCACCTTGATTCTGACAACAACAACAACATCAACAACAACAATAATAATAATACTGTAATAATAACAACAACAACAACAACAACAACATTAACAACAACAACAATAATAATAATAATAATAATAATAATAATAATAATAATAATAATAATAATAATAAATATATCAAGCTATGAAAAGCAATAAAAGATTTCTAACCTCTTCCAATGAAGTTGGTAAAATTATCAAAGTTTTAACTAAATTCTACGGACAACGCACACCCTTTTTAACATGCCGACGTGATGGAATCAGCGGGTAACATTTCACACAAGGTCTACGGGCTATACACTCCCTATTTCACGATTTCAGTCTATGGTGAAAAGAGCAATGTTGATTCATAATCGCAATTTGATCCGGATAATCTCCAAAATTCAATGAATTCTTCCAGAGTATAATATCTATCAGCGGTTGAAATTTGGTGAAAATACAGAAAGATTTTTTGACGTAATCATGCCAACAGACAAACAAAAGGGGAAGTAACAATATAGCACACAAACCACATCTAAAATCAAGTCTTATCTTGCCCAAGCAC
>NC_090754.1:52076486-52081486 GCF_036898095.1 Palaemon carinicauda
AATCTACAAAATCTGTTGGCTATTGTTTTCATTATCATACCACGACTCATATCCATTCCCTGATCCTCCTTGGTCCTAGTTTGGCTGGAGAGGGAGCTTGGGCGCTGTCCATATGTGTGTGTATATATATATATTTATATATATGTGTATATATATATATATATATATACGTATATATATATATATATATATATTTATATATGTATATATATAATTATATATATATATATATATATACATATATATATTTATATATGTATATATATATATATTTATATATGTATATATATATATATATATATATATTTATATATGTATATATATATGTATATATATATACATATATATATATATATATATATTATATATATATATATATATAGCCAGTCTCTATGGCATTGTCTTGCTAGCTTGGGCATTGTCACTGTTTCTTGCTTCTGTCATTCATGAACGGCTTTTACAGTTGTGTTTCTAAACGCATACGCTAAGTTACTATTAGTACCTACAGTTTAGTGTGAAGATATCTAAGTCTTTGATATACAAAAGTAGCTCAGTTGGTTACATCCGCTAGTTCTTTCTCATGGATCCGAGTTCAAACCCCGCTCGGGTTTGATAAAATCCACTGAAACACAATGCTGTAACCCATAAGTGCTGGAGGTGGGATAGTATGCGTTTTGGTTGAATAATTCAACGTGGAAATAATGAATTTTCAGATTTTGATTAAGTAATTAAGTATCCGTTAATAGATTTATTTTAATGTATCAAGGAAATGAATAGACGAATAAAAATACATTTATTGAATTAATTATATTTCGTTAAAAATCTTTATCTCGTAGATAGCCCACGAAGTTTATTTAAATCTAACTTATCATTAAAAAGTAAAAACAACAACAATAACATAGATAAATAGATAGATGAAGTTCTATCAAATTGTGCATACTTTGGTACTCTAGCTCCAAATGGAATAAAATTGTGTAAAATTGTGAAAATCTTAAAAGCTCCAGTTCGATCCCAAGCTATCGCTCGGATAAAAATCCACCCCGATGTGAATGGCTACTAGTATTTGCCATAAAAGGCGTGGGTCTAGCAACCTCATTCCCCAGGACTCTCTAACATATAAGGAAAATGAATTAGAGACGTGATGCAAGAAGAAAATTAATGGATGAGGGGGAGAAGAGAAGAACGTTGAAAGGTTTAAAGGGGACTAATGTATGGCAGACACAAGGGACAATAACATTGCCCTATCAAGAAGGACTGTACCGTAGAGACTGATCACATATACATGTGATCAAACACACGTTCACACACACACACACACACATATATATATATATATATATATATATATATATTCAAATAAGCCATATATATTTTTGATACATTAATGTCTGGATTCTCTTAACGACCTCGGGATCAGAGCCCCAGGCGAAATCACGCAAAGACAAAAGCTTGTGTCCGGCCGGGAATCGAACCCTGGTCGGCAAGCTTGTATAGACAGTGACTAAACTACTTGGCCACGAAGAAAGATAAAAGTCAACGACAATTCTTCTATACTTATACCTGTCGAATTCAGGTGTTTTGTACTTAGA
Organism: Palaemon carinicauda; assembly: GCF_036898095.1. Taxonomy (NCBI): domain Eukaryota; kingdom Metazoa; phylum Arthropoda; class Malacostraca; order Decapoda; family Palaemonidae; genus Palaemon; species Palaemon carinicauda. The sequence goes on from NC_090754.1 coordinate 52,078,076, forward strand.
ATTGAAATTAACCCATCTTCACCATCGTAGCTAATTGGTAGTTTGTTACTTGGCATTCAATTAATGATAAATTTTGCACATTTAGACGTGTTTTTCATATTCAAATAAGCCATATATATTTTTGATACATTAATGTCTGGATTCTCTTAACGACCTCGGGATCAGAGCCCCAGGCGAAATCACGCAAAGACAAGAGCTTGTGTCCGGCCGGGAATCAAACCCTGGTCGGCCAGCTTGTATAGACAGTGACTAAACCACTTGGCCTGAATTCGACAGGTATAAGTATAGAAGAATTGTCGTTGACTTTTATCTTTCTTCGTGGCCAAGTGGTTTAGTCACTGTCTATACAAGCTTGCCGACCAGGGTTCGATTCCCGGCCGGAGCCAAGCTCTTGTCTTTGCGTGATTTCGCCTGGGGCTCTGATCCCGAGGTCGTTAAGAGAATCCAGACATTAATGTATCAAAAATATATATGGCTTATTTGAAAATGAAAAACACTACTAAATGTGCAAAATTTATCATATATATATATATATATATATATATATTATTATTATTATTATTATTACTAGCCAAGCTACAACCCTAGTTGGAAAAGCAAGATGCTATAAGCCCAAGGGCTCCAACAGGGAAAAATATCCCAGTGAGGAAAGGAAATAAGGAGATAAATAAATTATGAGAATAAATTAACAATATATCATTCTAAAAACAGTAACAGCGTCAAAACAGTCCTCTCTCTCTCTCTAAAAACAGTAAGAGCGTCAAAACAGGCCTCTCTCTCTCTCTCTCTCTCTCTCTCTCTCTCTCCTATATAATAAAGAGTTGGTGTCCGGATATATATATATATATATATATAGATAGATAGATAGATAGACAGTATATATATATATATATCATATATATATATATATATATATGTATATATATATATATATATATATATCCACGCACCAACTCTTCATTATATAGGGGAGATAATGATGCCTTCTGCCCATTCTACCCCTTCTAAATTCTAATCAATGAAAACATCCATATTCCTAAAAGTAAATCTAATGCAAAACGGATGAATTTAGTTAGCTGGTCACTTTCTGACTTCATCATTATTCCTTTGTAATTAACGAAGACCTTTCGATGCAATGAGGTTAATGATGCCCATTATATTTGCATAATGGCATGACCCAGACGAAAGGGAAAAATCAATACTATAGTGAATTTATTTTGACTGAGGCGCATTTGCACTGACTTGCAAGGGTGAGGGTGTCCTTTCAGCTCGGAAATGTTTCCTACTAACTGATTGGTTGGACAAATAATTCTAACCAATCAGCTATTAGGAAACTTTTCCTAGCTAAAAGGGTCCTTTCAGTTCGGAAAGGTTTCCTACAACCTGATTGGTTGGAAAAAATAATTCTAACCAATCAGCTATTAGGAAACATTTCTGAGCTAAAAGGGCCCTTTTACCTCGGAAATGTTTCCTACCAGCTGATTGGTTGAACAAAATAATTTCAACCAATCAGCTATCAGGAAACTTTTCCGAGCTAAAAGGGCCCTTTTAGCTCGAAAAGTTTCATACCAGCTGATTGGTTGGAAAAAAATCATTCTAACCAATCAGCTATCAGGTAATTTTTCCCAGCTAAAAGGGCCCTTTTAGCTAGGACAAATTTCTTACTAGCTGATTGGTTGAACGAAATAATTCTAACCAATTAGCTGTTAGGAAACTTTTCCGAGGTAAAAAGGCACCCCTGCGAGTCGGTGAAAATACGCCTCAATTAATACAAAAAAAAAGAAAAAAAAATATAGATTTCAATATTTTCCATTAAATCTATAATTCGTTTGTGTTCTGATTCATGGCGGTTTTACTTTACCCATAAAGAAGATAAATTGTGGCAATACCTTTCAGTGGGGATATGGGGAAATTTACAGACTGCAAACGTTAATTATATATATTTTTTTTTTAATATTTTCATATTTCTATTCAACAATCTTACAACAATGTATGTCTGATATATCTCCCTATCTATTTGCACGCACACACACACACACACACACATATATATATATATATATATATATGTATGTATATATATATATATATATATATATACAGAAATCCCTTTCCGAATGCGGATACCTTAACGTGGTGAAAGGGTTTGTGTATCGCCAGGATCAGCAAAGCTGTACTAGTCAGTGCCACCAATACAAGGTTGATTTGCTGTGAGCGATCTGACTGAAATGTCCCACCAGTCATGAATAAGGACATGCCTGAGGCTTTTGTCCAGCAGTGGAATAGGAACAGTTGCAATATATATATATATATATATACTTCAATATATATAAATATATATATATATATGTATATATATATATATATATATATATAAAACCACAACAAATGCAGCCGTTTCTAATCCACTGCAGGACAAAGTCCTCAGACATATCAATTCATGTCTTGAGTTTGGCCAGTCGTCAATTACTACGCTGGCTATTGCAGATTGGTGATGGTGGGAGATATTTGTCTGATCACTCACAGTAAACCAACCTATAGTCCATTTCTTTTAGCGAGTCACATTTGCACCGACTCGCAGCGGTGCCCTTTTAGCTCGGAAAAGTTTCCTGATCGCTGATTGGTTGTACAAGATAATTCTAACCAATCAGCGACCAGGAAACTTTTCCTAGCTAGAAGGGCATCGTTGCGAGTCGGTGCAAAAAGTTTCCTGATCGCTGATTGGTTGGACAAGATAATTCTAACTAATCAGCGATCAGGAAACTTTTCCGAGCTAAAAGGGCACCGCTGCGAGTCGGTGCAAATATGCATCGCTAAAGAAATGGACTATAGTATGGGTGGCTTGCATCAAAATATTTCTAATAGTTTCAATGCCATATTTAAATTGTCGGCGTTAAGAACTATTCAGGATCCTAAACAAAATATAATGTATTTTTAAGCTTAAAATATTTAAAATACTACCATGGAACATTTCACATTACCATTCTCCAAAATATCTATTTAATTCAATAAACGTATCAGAATACTTTTTAAGCTTAAAATATTTAAAATACTACCATGGAACATTTCACATTACCATTCTCCAAAATATCTATCTAATTCAATAAACGTATCAGAATAAATTCCTACCTAAACTACACCAATGATGACAGCCTGCAACAAAATTCTCACCTTAAATCCGGCTCTATAACCCACTAAACCCCTTCACACACATGTTAAATCCATCTAAATGCTAATTCTATTAACAAAGGGAGGAAGGCTACAAGGTGGTCTCCAAATAGGGAACATATTATGTCGGTCCAAACGAGACCAGAGAGGCTTATTACATGTTCCGTGTAGAACGTGAGATTTAGGACGGAGATCCCGTTCGAAGGACGTGAGATTTAGGGTGACTTCTCTCTAGCAGAGCGT
>NC_090754.1:52083986-52091486 GCF_036898095.1 Palaemon carinicauda
AATACGTTTCAGGACGTTTATGATATCAGTGATTATTACTGCTAAACATTGAAAACGTTTCAGGACGTTTATGATATCAGTGATTATTACTGCTAAACATTGAAAACGTTTCAGGACGTTTATGATATCAGTGATAATTTACTGCTAAACATTGAGAACGTTTCGGAACGTTTATGATATCAGTGATAATTTACATCGTTGACCCAACTCGTCCATCGTCTGCATCATTCAGGAGTTTAATGATGACTCTGCTTGGGTTATATAACCGGGTCTTATTAAAATCGCATATTAACATGTTCAGGTTCCGGCAAAACAGATGGATTAGAGAAAAATGTTGAGATGAACTTGCAGAGAATGTTTTTATGTTGGATAGGCAGACGTAAGACTCTTTATATAGTTTAAATATGAAACATCTATTTTGATGTTATTGTTCTTAAAGTGTTTTTATTTTAATTGTTCATTAGTTCTCTTGTAAATAATTTGTATCCTTATTATCTTTTCTCACTGGGTTATTTTTCCCTGTTGAAGCCCCTGGACGTATAGCATCCTGCTTTTCCAACTATTGTTTTAGCTTAGCTAGTAGTAGTAGTAGTAGTAGTAGTAGTAGTAGTAGTAGTAGTAGTAGTAGTAGTAGTAGTAGTAGAGAAAGAAAGTTTCATTTCTTATGCAACTACCTCATCTCCAAAAGTTAATGGAGTGGTCCATAATGAGAGAGAGAGAGAGAGAGAGAGAGAGAGAGAGAGAGAGAGAGATTCATCAAGTCTTATGCAGCTAAGTCATTATCTTAATATGATCTACTTTTATAAAAACTTTGTGAATTGATAATCCAAAGACTACTCTTTTATCCAAAAATGAATAAAAAGAATTGAAATCGGATTAAATAAAATAGTTTGACACGTGATAAAGTTGATTCAAAATGTGATATCACAAAAGAACAAGTAAATCTCTGATTGGAATAAAAACATAAAAAAGATAATTATCAAGAGGAAGGTGAAAATAAAATAAACATGAAAAAATCACTCATTTAAAACCAATCCAAAACTCGAAATAAAAATTCTAAAAATACTTCGCCGAAAACATGAAAGCGTCAAGTTAGAAAATATTTCTAAAGACCAGATAAAAGTTCTGGAAAAAGTCAAATGGGTAACAGGACAAAATTCAATCAAAAATAGGAAAAAAATCTGAAAAAAAAACCCGAAGGAAAAATCATGCAAAAGTAAAATGCGAAAGAAAAAAAAGATGAAAAATCTAACTTCAATTTCTCTGTCACGATACATCAAGAGAGAGAGAGAGAGAGAGAGAGAGAGAGAGAGAGAGAGAGGATAAACTTTAAACAATTAATTGCATAATTCATTTAGATTAATAAACTAATACAAATATTGTAAGACAAAAAGTTTCAGTATATATATATATATATATATATATATATACAAATGTATGTATTTCATATATATATATAAATATATATATATACATATAAATATATGTATATATATACAATGTATGTATTTCAGATATACATATATATATATTATATATATGCGTGTGTGTATATATGTATATTTATACATAAATATACATAAAATAAACATATCATCTCTGAAGAATAAAATAAACCAACATGTATGAATAGTCCTAAAAACATACGGGTGCAATAAAAATCCATAACATCTCAATTATATGTACGCACGAACGCACATATTCCACATTGAGCTAAGTGGCAAGAGAAGGTCAGGTCAGGTCACACGGTAATGTCCCGTCACGAAATCAAGTCCATTTATCATTTCAATATAGAAAAAAAGATATTGATATCATATTAGGTTAACGTAAAATTTTTAAAAATATTCTATTTTAATTTTTCATTACTTTTTATATCGTTTATTTATTTCCTTGTTTCATTTTTCTCACTGGGCTATTTTTCCCTGTTGGAGTCCTTGGGCTTATAGCATCTTGTTTTTCCAACTAGGGTTGTAGTTTAGCTAGTATAATAATAATAATAATAATAATAATAATAATAATAATAATAATAATAATAATAATAATAATAATAGGTTAATAAAGGTCATGTTTTCTTCCCCAGTCCCGAATGGTCAATGAAATATAAACTGATGCAAGTTTAAACTTAGTTTTTTTTTTTTTTTTATTATAAGTAAACAATCTGATCAAAACACATTCGCATAAAAATCTTTCATGAATTCATGGTTCTACACGTAAATAGTAATGAAATGTTGAATGGAAATGCTAATAACTGAGAGAGAGAGAGAGAGAGAGAGAGAGAGGAGAGAGAGAGAGAGAGAGAGATAATCTTTTGGTCAAAATGCAATCAAACATTTGAGCAACACTTAGAAATGCTCTAACCTTTCCAATGAAAAAAAAATCTTCCTAACGACATAAAAAAGATGATAAATGACACAAAGGTAAAGTGCGCTAATAATTCATATATCTTTCCATCCCTCTAACCTTAAATGATTTTTGAAAAATCTTTCTTAGACTTACAACTGGACATCATTACTTAAAAAGAAAAAAAAAAAGTTTAAATGAGAATTAGGCAAAAAAGAACACCTCACTTCAAAGCATTCAAAGGCATTCTGAACTAGAGGGCCACTCAGTAGAGCGCAGACCTCGCCGCGGTAGCTTATTTTTCGACCTTGACCTTTGATCTTAACAAGTATTAATTGGCATGGATTTTCTTTCATCCAAATATCAACCAAGTTTGAAGTCTCTGTGACAACGATGTCCAAACTTATGGCTGATTACGTGTATTAGACATTTTGGTTGACCTATACCTTGACCTTACAAGATTTAATCATTTCCCCGCTTTTTTACATAACAGTTAATCCCTGAAAGTTTCATCACTACGATGGAAATTGTAGCCAGGAAGCTGTTCACAAACACAAAAACTATGGGTAAAACATAACCTCCTTCCAACTTCGTTGGCGGAGGTAATATAAAATTGTGCCCGGGAAGCTGTTCACAAACAAACACACGAACAGAGGGTAAAACATAACCTCCTTCCAACTTCGTTGGCGGATGTAATATAAAATTTGGTCCAGGAAACTGTTCACAAACAAACACACAGACAAGGGGTAAAATATAACTTCCTTCCAACTTCGTTGGCGGAGGTAATATAAAATTGTGGCCGGAAAGCTGTTCAAAAACAAACACACGAACAGAGGGTAAAACATAACCTCCTTCCAACTTTGTTGGCGGAGGCAATATAAAATTGGGTCCAGGAAGCTGTTCACAAAACAAACGCAAAAACAGGGGTTTAAATAATAACCTCTTTCCAACTTCGTTGGCGGAGGTAAATATCAAAGGAAAAAAAAAATACTGAGAACTAAACATGAAGGAATGCCTCACATCAAAGCCATTCTGAAATATTAATGAATGAATGATTTGAAGCTCTCTGTCATCCTGACGCCTGAAATATTAAACTCAAGGCCGTACACCATCCTTTGTATTATAGCTACATAGTGTACACCTTGATCACACGGAACAGCAAGTGCACGAAGAGTACGTACTTGTTCGTGCTTGCTATTGATTGATGGCTTTGCATGACGCCGTAGAAGGTGATTGCGTGTCGTGACAGGGAAATTATATATATATATATGTATATATATATATATAGATATATATATATATATATATATATATCTATATCTATATATATATACACCACACACACACACTAGTGTACACGACCCGTCAAAATCACGGATAAATATTTAGATATGAACTCATAGGCACGCGCGCGCACACACACACATACATTGGTTCACCCCTTTCCACCGCCTTCCCCTTTTCTCTCGGGGGTACCCCCTCTCAAAAGGGGGTGACTATTTCCCTGTCTTATATAAACAGTATATAGTCAGACACTTGCTCTTTACTATATAAGGGATATACACGTGTATATATATATATATATATATACACACACACACACACATATATATATATATATATATACATACATACATTTATATATATACATATATAAATATATATATATATATATATATAGAGAGAGAGAGAGAGAGAGAGAGAGAGAGAGAGAGAGAGGATGTTTCGACTCTAGGCCGGTAAAATCAACACCTCACAAACGTAGAGAGAGAGAGAGAGAGAGAGAGAGAGAGAGAGAGTTTATGATCACAAATACTTGATAAATCATTTCAAACACCAGACGCATTTTACGAAACTAAGGCAGCACTAAAACCAACTTCTACGGCCGTTTCTGTTTCGGATAATAATTTCCAATATGCGTTGAAATGGACGCTAGAGTTCGCTCGAGTTAATCAAAAGTTCTGCTGGGTTCCAACGGGAAGCCCGAATAGCGAGTATTCCACTATTTTAAGTTTGATTTGTATTTGTTAAAAGCACCTTTCATGAATAAACTGATTAATCTCAAAATGTAACTAGCGGGGCAATCAGTAGAGCGCAGATATCCGCCGGACAAGCTTATTTTTCGACCTTGACCTTGACCTTTGACTTTAACATGTATTAATTGGCGTGGATTTTCATACACTCAAATATGAGAAACGTTTGAAGTTTCTGTGACAACGATGTCCAAACTTAATCTTAAAATGCAACTAGAGGGGCACTCAGTAGAGCGCAGACCTCCGCCGCGGCAGATTATTGCTCGACCTTGACCTTGACCTTGACATGTATTAATTTGCGTGGATTTTCATACACTCAAATATGAACAACGTTTGAAGTTTCTGTGACAACGATGTTCAAATTTATGGCCGATTACGTGAATTGGACATTTTGCTTAACCTTGACCTTGACCTTTGACCTCGACCTTCTAAAATTTAATAATTTTCAGCTTTTTACATAATAGTTACTTCCTGCAAGTTTCATTACTCTACGATTAAAATTGTGGCCAGAAAGGCTGTTCACAAACAAACACACACACTCAAACGGGGTAAAACTGTTATTTTGATCAATTCAGATATATCTTTATTTTGGATTGAAATGAAAAGTTGACTGCTATGAAGGCAAAAGGAAACAAGAAGAGATAATAATGAATGTTTATTTTGATGGTGGAGGTGTTTGAGTCGTAAATACGGTATAATAAAATCACAATAAGATGAAAGAAGAAGTTTTACAGAACAGGTGAAGCAAGAAAGGTAGCAGGGTCTGTGAAAAAGACTGGGGAGAGACTTGACGGACGGTTACTGAAGATGAGGTTAGAATGCATGTAAGATCTGTTTAAAAGGTTTAAAGGCCACTCATGAATGGCAGAATAAAGGGACAGTGTTGAGCCAAACCTCCTTTAAGAAAGTTAAGCGTGAATGATGGGAAGTTCAGTGCTAATGAAGAAGAAATAAAATCAAGTTCAAATGTAGAGAGACATAAAAGAGGTACATAGATTAGTATACATGAAAGGAAGGCCACAGTGTCATGAGATGAACCGTTCACGTGGAAAGAATGAAAGATCGGTTAGCGCGAAGAGTGAATCATTGTCAATTGATAAGAGAGAGGATAGAGGAAGGTGGAGAAAAGTGTTACATAAATGACAAGAAGGATTTTAACATCCAGGCAAAACAAGATTATGAGCGTAATGGAGGTGAGTGGCGCAGTGTATAAAAACAATTTAATCGCTGCCCCTAAACATGTTTAACTTCCAATCCTCAAGCTCGTCTTTCTATGACCAACGATATTCGACTGCACACCAGGTGCATAATTTATTTACACAAGTCAAGCGACGCACTTAGTTTCTTTTTGTAAAGTGGGATTCCCCAAGGCGAACGATCTTGTGTCTCTTGTTAGAAAAAGATTATGAAAAAATTTGCACATATTTTAAACAAATATAAAAAGGGGTAGATGGAGATGGTTTGGGCATGCTCTTCACACTCTCCAAGAGAGACTAGTTCAACAAACTTTCCAACTGGCCTCCACAAGACACTAGAAGAGTTTGGAAGACCCAGGCCTACATGGCTGTGGACTATGAAACGTGAAGTAAGCGATGATGAATGGAGATGTATTGATTTAAAGCTCAACATAAACCTCCTTTGTGTCAATAGACGCAGGAGATGATGATGATAATGATATATGAAGGGCATCATAAAGCCACGGAAAGAAAAATATGATAACTGAATTATAGCTGATATTAATAAAGCGATTATCGGAACACTAATCCCGTACTGGGAATTTCCATTTTAATGAGATACGAAATGAAAAGCAAACATTAAAAAAGGGCGAGAAAAAAATATCTTCGTTATTTGATTTTGCACAGAAGGCAAACTGGGGCATGGTTATATTTCATTAGCAATAGAATGTGAGAGAGAGAGAGAGAGAGAGAGAGAGAGAGAGAGAGAGAAATGGCAGAAATTATATCATTAAGAAGAAGAGAGAGAGAAATGTCATAAACGATATCATTACTATGTCAATAAGAAGAAGAAGAGAGAGAGAAAGACAGAAACTATATCATTACTGAGAGAGAGAGAGAGAGAGAGAGAGAGAGAGAGAGAGATGGTAAAAACTATATAATCAAGTAGAGATGAAAAATGGTAGAAGCGATATCAAGAAGGAGAGAGAGAGAGAGAGAGAGAGGAGAGAGAGAGAGAGAGAGAGATGGTAAAAAACTATATCATCAAGTAGATGAAAAATGGTAGAAACGCTATCTAAGAAGAAGAAGAAGAGAGAGAGAGAGAGAGAGAGAGGAGAGAGAGAGAGAGAGAGAGAGAGAGAGATTATTTTCTTATACAGAACCTCAGTCGGACGGAAAGCCATTAATATTTGTCGTGAATTGGACAACAGGGAAAAATATATTGTCATCGTATGTCCTGTCCTTCATTCTCCTGAGGCAATTTCAAAGTATACCATCAAACATAGGGAAAGGGTCATTTCTTTGAGGTGTTAAAAAAAAATCGTGAGAGAAGCAGGAAAAAAAAAACTATGGAAATTCATTGTTTTTTAAAATAAAAGAAAACACGAGGGTAAATAATAGAGAAAAAATGAGAAAAAAAATATTCTTTAAAAATAAGCATTAATTCAGGAAGGGAAATTGAAACGGTCCACACACACACACACACACACACACATATATATATATATATATATATACATATATATATATATATATATATGCATCTTCTATATACGTATATATTCGCAATAATTTGTATCATATTTTAATACAGATACATCATGGATTTACTATGGAACTCTTTTCTACAATTTTACGCTCTCTCTCTCTCTCTCTCTCTCTCTCTCTCTCTCTCTCTCTCTCTCTCTACAATTTTACGTTCTCTCTCTATTTCTGTATACAATTTTAAGTTCTCTCTATCTCTCTCCAATTTTACGTTCTCTCTCTCTCTCTCTCTCTATCACTCTTTTTACTCTATCACTCTTTCTATAATTTTACGTACTCTCTCTCTATCCCTCTTTCTACAATTTTACGTTCTCTCTCTCTCTCTCTCTCTCTCTCTCTCTCCTCTCTCTCTCTCTCTCTACACTTTCACGTTCTCTCTCTATCTTTTTCTACAATTTCAAGTTCTC
>NC_090754.1:52096486-52098063 GCF_036898095.1 Palaemon carinicauda
GAATAGTTGGAAGACACAGGTCTACATGACTGAGGACTAAGAGCGCAAAATAGAAGATGATGAATAGGGGGAGTATTGAATTAAAAGCTCAAGATAGAGACGACTGGCGAAATCTAACCGAGGCCCTTTGCGTTAATAGGCGTAGGAGGAGATGATTATGATTATGATTATATATATATATATATATATATATATTACTCGTCCTGATATCTGGATTCTTTCTACCTCTGATCAGAGACCCAAGGGGAATCAACCTAAAGATAATAGCTTCCGGTCAGCCAGGGATCGAACCCAGTCCCAAGATATTGTGTGTCTATGTGTGTATGTATCTATAAGTACACAATGCACATTTTATACATCAAACCGAAGGCAAACCAAACACCATCAAGACCAAACGTTCTTCATATATAATACTTCCAAATGTACCTTACTTGCCCGTTTATATCTACAAATCCACTCAAAAAAAAAAAAAAAAAAAAAAAAAAGTCTAAGAATTTCCGATCACATTTCGAGATCATCTTGAGCAGGAAAATTCAATTATCTTCGAGAGAGGGGATGGGGGGGGGGGGAGACTGGCCCCACCATATCTTTAGTCATATTTGAAATGTATTCGAATTCCCCTCACTGAACTTCCTTGACAACCGAACTTAAGAGAGGGGAAATTTCAAGATGTTTGCGCAGAGTCGGAATATGTTTGCGCAATCATGGGATTTACTCCGGTCAATTCATTTCGTAAAGTAATTAGCTGAGATTTTGAGAAGTAGCGTGGCGGAAAGGGGGGCGGGCTGGTAGGGGCAAAGCTTGAGATTTGGGGGGCCGGGAGGGGGGGGGCTGAAAAGAGCCCCCCTTCCTCTCTCTTGGTGAGTTGATGGTAATCTTAAATGTACACTTGAATACTTTATTTTCTGACCCTGCTATGGAGGTCCCCCTCTCTTGCTGGGCGGGGGGAGGTTGTTTTCTAAAAGCCACCCCCCCGTCCCCCCCTTAACTAAGCAACCGATTTAAACTACGGAAATGGAAGGTAAATTCTATACATTAAAGAAGAAAAGTTTTTATTTGTGAAGTTCCTCTACTGATGATCTTCTGAGTGAAAATAAAAGTCGAATTTATACTAAAAGTTATACGATCTATTTTGAATGGTCAACAATTTATTTTACGAAGAAAAAACAAACAAATGAATAAAAATCAAAGAAAATTACGAAAGATGTTTTCTTAACGTTATTGCCGTTAGAAATTTCACCATGATAGCATAAATACATATGAAAAAAAAGAAAACAAATGATGAAATCAAAGAAACATTTCCCAGTCCTTTGTGCAAACAATTTATTAAATTATTATTATTATTATTATCATTATTATTAAATAGCTTTCTTAGTATCCTTATCTCATTTTGATCTAACGATGGTACCTAACTTCTTTCTTGTATTCATCCAATATATTCTCTATTCTTGGGTAGTGCCATAGCCTCTGTACCATGGTCTTACACTGCCTTGGGTTAGAGTTCTCTTGCTTGAGGGTACACTTGGGCGCACTTTTCTATCTAGTTTCTCTTCCTCTTGTTCTGTTAAAGTTTTTAT
>NC_090754.1:52098563-52101063 GCF_036898095.1 Palaemon carinicauda
AACACATCTATCTATCTCTCTATCTATCTATCTTTCTATCTATCTATCTATCTATATATAAATATATATAGACATATATATGCATATATATACACATATGTATATGTGTGTATATATATATATATATATATAGTGTGTGTGTGTGTAATGTATGTATATACATGAAAGTATACATATATATAAACACGTAGATGTATTGGTAACTCTACCTTATGGGAGAGAAGTATTTTCAGGTAGCAACTGATTAATAGTCCTTGATACTACTCTTAATTTTATTATCGATTGTATAGTGTATACGCACATAGACATACATTGTATATATTTGTCTAATTTGTCTATTCACAGATGAAAGAAGATATGGAAATTTTATTCATTACATAAATTAATAATAAAAAAAAAGGCCTTAGTAAATAAAGGTAAAAATAGAAAAAAAATGAAAAAAAATAATTACTATGAATAACATTTCATGAAATATATGGATGCTGTTAGACCTCTCAGAATAAAATGTAAATAAAGTAATAATAATATTAATAATAAGATAGGAATAAAAACATTGATAATAATGAAAATAAAAGTATTAATGAAATTGTCCACCATTGCATGAAAAGACATTGAAAATGACCATGTATTTGATAATGAAAATAAAAGTATTAATAAAAATGTCCACCATTGCATGAAAAGATCATGAAAATGACCATGTATTTGATAATAATGAAAATAAAAGTATTGATAAAAATGTCCACCATTGCATGAAAAGGTCATGAAAATGACCATGTATTTCATAATGAAAATAAAAGTATTAATAAATATGTCCACCATTGCATGAAAAGACCATGAAAATGACCATGTATTTCATAATGAAAATAAAAGTATTAATAAAAATATCCACCATTGCATGAAAAGACCATGAAAATGACCATGTATTTCATAATGAAAATAAAAGTATTAATAAAAATGTCCACCATTGCATGAAAAGACCATGAAAATGACCATGTATTTCATAATGAAAATAAAAGTATTAATAAATATGTCCACCATTGCATGAAAAGACCATGAAAATGACCATGTATTTCATAATGAAAATAAAAGTATTAATAAAAATATCCACCATTGCATGAAAAGACCATGAAAATGACCATGTATTTCATAATGAAAATAAAAGTATTAATAAAAATGTCCACCATTGCATGAAAAGACCATGAAAATGACCATGTATTTGATAATAATGAAAATAAAAGTATTGATAAAAATGTCCACCATTGCATGAAAAGACTATGAAAATGACCATGTATTTCATAATGATAATAAAAGTATTAATAAAAATGTCCACCATTGCATGAAAAGATCATGAAAAATGACCATGTATTTCATAATGAAAATAAAAGTATTAATAAAAAATGTCCACCATTGCATGAAAAGACCATGAAAATGACCATGTATTTCATAATGAAAATAAAAGTATTAATAAAAATGTCCACCATTGCATGAAAAGACTATGAAAATGACCATGTATTTCATAATGATAATAAAAGTATTAATAAAAATGTCCACCATTGCATGAAAAGATCATGAAAATGACCATGTATTTGATAATGAAAATAAAAGTATTAATAAAAATGTCCACCATTGCATGAAAAGATCATGAAAATGACCATGTATTTGATAATGAAAATAAAAGTATTAATAAAAATGTCCACCATTGCATGAAAAGATCATGAAAATGACCATGTATTTGATAATGAAAATAAAAGTATTAATAAAAATGTCCACCATTGCATGAAAAGACCATGAAAATGACCTTGTATTTCATGTCAATGACCTCATTTCAGGCAAGATGGAAGGTCGCAGCTGGCTAGGCCTGAACCGTAAGAAAGGAGAAGCCAGTTTCGTGTGGGTGAGCGGTTCCAAAACTGAACTTTACCCAGGGTGAGATTTCGATAGCCATGGATGCCCCAGCGCTGGCCAAGGAATGTGGAGTGGTGAGTTTAGGAATATCTGTGTTATCTTAAAAAAAAAAAAAAAAAAAAAAAAGCCGTGATTTAAAAAAAAAACCCGTGATTTAAAAAAAAAAAAAACCTGGTGATTTCAATTGGAAATTGAGTTTGGGATTAGCTGTGTTATCTACACTATTAAAAAACTGTGATTTAAATTGGAAATTGAGTTTGGGATTAGCTGTGTTAGCTACACTATTTACAAAAAAAAAATGAATAAAAAACGGTAATTTTAATTGGAAATTGAGTTTGGGATTAGTTCTGTCATCTACACTATTTAAAAAAAAACTGTGATTTTAATTGGAAATTGTGTTTGGGATTAGCTGTGTTATCTACACGGTTAAATAAAAAAAAAAACTAAAAAAAACGGGGATTTCAATTAGAAATTGAGTTTGGGATTAGTTCTGTCATCTACACTATTTAAAAAAACTGTGATTTTAATTGGAAATTGAGTTTGGGATTAGCTGTGTTATCTACACTATTAAAAAACGGTGATTTTAATTGGAAAT
>NC_090754.1:52106063-52108563 GCF_036898095.1 Palaemon carinicauda
GTCGCCAATATTTGATCGCTTTCGGTCTCTGTCATTGTTGGGTAGCCAGTATCGTATTTTAACCAATGACTGGTTTCATTCTTCGTTAATAATTAATACTTTAAATTGCTATTTCATAATCACATTTATTTTATGAGAATCATGGGTAATTTTAAAGTCAAATTCTATTCACTGTCTCGTGACTATTTATTTCCCTGCCACTGCTATCGATATTTTTATTACTTGATAAGCTACAACCCTAGATGGAAAAAGCAGTATGCTATAAGCCTAAGGGCTCCAAGAGGGAAAATAGCCCCGTGAGGAAAGGAAATAAGGAAAAACTACAAGAGAAGTTTAAGAATAATATTAACATTGAAATAAATCTTTCATGTATAAACTATAAAATCTAAGACTGGACCCATAATTTATTCACATAACAATTCATTACCAGTGACTTAACGTACATTGCCAGATTACCGATGCTGTCACTAATCCATGACTTGTGGTTTTAACTAACCAATGTTTTGTAGTTTTAACTAACCCATGGCTTATGGTTTTAACTAATCCATGACTTGTGGTTTTAACTAACCAATGTTTTGTAGTTTTAACTAACCCATGGCTTATGGTTTTAACTAATCCATGACTTGTGGTTTTAACTAATCCATGACCTGTAGTTTTAACTAGCAAATTATTTGTGTTTTTAACTACCCGTGACTTGTGACTTTAACTAACCATGGCTTGTCGTTTCAACTGCCCATAACTTATAGTTTTAACTAACCCATTATTTGTGGTTTTAACTAACCCATGACTTGGGGTTTGAACTAACCGATGACTTGTGGTTTTAACTAACCCCTGACTTAAGGTTTTATCTAACCGATGACTTGTGGTTTTAACTAACCGATGACTTGTGGCTTTAACTAACCATGGCTTGTCGTTTCAACTACCCATGACTTATAGTTTTAACTAACCCATTATTTGTGGTTTTAACTAACCCATGACCTGTAGTTTTAACTAACAAATTATTTGTTTTTCACTACCCATGACTTGTGGCTTTAACTAACCATGGCTTGGCGTTTTAACTGCCCATGACTTATAGTTTTAACTATTCCATTATTTGTGGTTTTAACTAATCCATGACTTGGGGTTTGAACTAATTTATGACTTGGGGTTTGAACTAACTCATGACTTGTTGGTTTTAACTAACCCATGGCTTGTAGTTTTAACTAGCCCATGACTTGTGGTTTTATCTAACCCATGATTTGCGTTTTAACTAACTCATGACTTGTGGTTTTAACTAATCCATGAGTTGTGGTTTTAACTAACCCATGACTTGTGGTTTCAACTAACCCATTACTAGCCCATGACTTGTAGTTTTAACTAATCCATGACTTGTGGTTTTCAACTAACCCATTACTAGCCCATGACTTGTAGTTTTAACTAATCCATGGCTTGTAGTTTTAACTAGCCCATGACTTGTGGTTTTATCTAACCCATGATTTGCGTTTTAACTAACTCATGACTTGTGGTTTTAACTAATCCATGAGTTGTGGTTTTAACTAACCCATGACTTGTGGTTTCAACTAACCCATTACTAGCCCATGACTTGTAGTTTTAACTAATCCATGACTTGTGGTTTCAACTAACCCATTACTAGCCCATGACTTGTAGTTTTAACTAATCCATGACTTGTGGTTTTAACTAACTCATGACTTGTGGTTTTAACTAACCTATGACTTGTGGTTTTACCTGTAACAAAAAAATCTTTTGCTTTCAAAGCATCAGAACTCACGGAACCAGATAATCAGTAATCTCCTTTTCCAGTGACTGAATTTAATATTTTTTATTTTTTCATGACTGATTCCATTTATTGCTTAGCAATTCTTTCTAATGGCGATACTCAATATCTTTCAGTATTATTACAAGCTAGGCTATAACCCTAGTTGGAAAAGCAAGATGCTATAAGTCCAAGGGCTCGAACAGGAAAAAATAGCCCAGTGAGGAAAGGAAATAAGGAAATAAATTAACTGCAAGAGAAGAATAAACAATCAAAATACAATATTTCAAGAATAGTAATTAATATTAATATTTCAATTTTTGATGACTAATATCTTAGTGTTTTATTATTAATACTAATTTTTACCATTAACTAATAGCTTTTACTACTTATTTAATACTTTTCAATTCCATTGCATAATAAGTTTCAATGACATTAAATTTATTTTTACCATTTTCAGTGAATGATAAATCGGATTGCATAGTGATCAAAACTCTATTACTAATGACTGATAGCTTTTATTATGAAGTAATTAATATTCCTTATTAACACTGATTGACATTTTTATTGCCTAGTAGATATTCATTAATAATGACTGATAACTTGTGGTATGATCTTCCTCATTGGGTAGTTGGATCAGTGGAACTTCAAAAGTTCAAACTTACAGCAAATGTTTTGTTGTTGAACAGGCTAACATAAATATTTTTATAGTTTATATATGAATATCTGTTTTAATGATGTTATTGT
>NC_090754.1:52111063-52121063 GCF_036898095.1 Palaemon carinicauda
TCCCAAAAAAAAATTGGAAATTTAAATGAATCTACCATGAGGAACAGGAACCACTTTTGTATTGGCGCAAAGTAAAGGAGAACTACAATGAATATGACAGCCCCGGGGGCAAAATATATCAAGAGGAAAGGGTTGGCAAAAATGATTAATTTGATATGCAAGGAAAGCGAGAGAGCTTTTGCTCTTCATCGATTATTGGGCAGAGGAGACGATTGGGAAAGAGCGAAAATATCTTATATCCTTCATAATCGTAATTGATAAAGAGGAGGAGGAAGGGGTAAAGGTGGCAAAGGGAGGATTGGATATAGGGAGATTTTATTGTTTGAAATATTCAAAGACGATTGGGAAAGAGCGAAAATGTCTTATATCCTTCATAATCGTGATTGATAAAGAGAAGGGGGAAGGGGTAAAGGTGGCAAAGGGAGGATTGGATATAGGGAGATTTTGTTGTTGAAATATTCAGAGACGATTGGGGAAAGAGCGAAAATATCTTATATCCTTCATATCGTGATTGATAAAGAGAAGGGGGAAGGGGTAAAGGTGGCAAAGGGAGGATTGGATATAGGGAGATTTTGTTGTTAAAATATTCAGCGGGGAAATTTAATAGCTTAGATTTGATAAAGATAAACTATAAGAGAGATTACTGGAGGGCCTATGGGACCGAAACTTGGAATCTAACAAAAAAGCTTTCCCTTAAATTACGAACATTGCAGAGGGCACATGAGAGAATTATGCTAAATCTAACATGGAAGGATAGAAAAAACAGCTAAATGGATTACGTCCAAAAACTAAAGTAATGGATATCCTTGAAACCATTATCAAGCTCAAATGGAACTGGGCAGGGCACATTGCCAGGATGACAGACAACCGATGGACATCACGAACAACCTTCTGGACACCCCGAGGGATACACAAGGAAACCGAGGAAGACAAAAAACCGCTGGCGAGATGACTTAGACCAACATAAGCAACAGTGGCACAGAATAGCTTGCGATAGAAGTCTGTGGAGAAACCTAGGGAAGGCTACATCCAACAAAGGACTTTTGAAGGCTGAAATGATGATGATGATGATTGTGGATGAGATCATGGTGAGGGGTAGATGGAGATGGTTTGGACATACTCTTCGTACTCCCCAAGAGAGATTAGTTCATTTCAACATTAAAGAAGTGCATTTATGAAGAAGTTAATAGCTTATATGAAATTATATAAAAAAAAGAATTAGAAAACAGGTAATTGTAGAATATGTGAAAGTGACGAACTATTGGAGGATAAAATTTTGGAACTCTCTACCTTACACCGTGTTCCAGCTCTTAACGAATCCGATTGAATCTCCTTCCGTTTAATAACTTTTTTTCCTAAAGTTAAAAAAAGCAAATGGAAATCCATGGAATCTTTGAATTGAAAAATGAATAGAAAATTATGTTTTTCTTGGAAGTAAAACGAAAATAGGACTCCACTTTCAATGTTTATTAGAAATGGAATCGAAGTGCAAAATCCAATTATGTTATTTTTTGCAATTAGAAAGGAATTTAAAAATGAAGTTACGAGGTTTCTGAGAAGTTACCTGGAATGGGAATCCAGTTACATTCCCACTTGAGAAGTAAATTGAAAATGTAAATTTATATAGATTGTTCCTGGAATTTGAAAAGGAATTGGAATTCTAGTTGTGTTGATTTTGGGAATCGAAATTGGAATATTAATGTTATTGCGATGTTTCTGGTAATCGAAATAGGAATGGGAATGTTGTTGCGTTGTTTCTGGGTAATCGAAATAGGAATGGGAATGTTGTTGCGTTGTTTCTGGTAATCGAAATAGGACTGTAGTTGTGCTACTTATGGTAATCGAAATGGGAATGGGAATGAAGTTGTGGTATTTCTGCAAATCGAAATAGGAATGGGTATGTAGTTGTGCTGTTTTATCCATCGAAATGGGAATGTAGATTAGATTCTGGTAATCGAAATGGGAATTGGAATTAAGTTGCGTTGTTTCTGGTAATCGAAATAGGAATGGGAATGTAGTTGTGCTGTTTCTGCTAATCGAAATGGGAATTGGAATGTAGTTGTATTGATCTGGTCATTCGAAATGGAATGGGAATGCAGTTGTGCTGTTTCTGCTAATCGAAATGGAATTGGAATGTAGTTGTATTGTCTCAGATAATCGAAATGGGAATGGGAATGTGGATTTGTTTCTGGTAATCGAAATGGGAATGGGAATATAGTTGTGTTGTCTCAGATAATCGAAATGGGAATGGGAATATAGTTGTGTTTGTCCCAGATAATCGAAATGGGAATGGGAATGTGGATTTGTTTCTGGAATCGAAATGGGAATGGGAATATAGTTGTGTTGTCTCAGATAATCGAAATGGGAATGGGAATATAGTTGTGCAGTTTCTGCTAATTGAAATAGGAATGGGAAAGTAGTTGTGTTGTCTCAGATAATCGAAATGGGAATGGGAATGTGGATTTGTTTCTGGTAATCGAAATGGGAATGGGAATGTAGTTGTGTTGTCTCAGATAATCGAAATGGGAATGGGAATATAGTTGTGCAGTTTCTGCTAATTGAAATAGGAATGGGGAAAGTAGTTGTGTTGTCTCAGATAATCGAAATGGGAATGGGAATGTAGATTTGTTTCTGCTAATCGAAATGGGAATGGGAATGTAGTTGTGTTGTCTCAGATAATCAAAATGGGAATGGGAATGTAGTTGTGTTTGTCTCAGATAATCAAAATGGGAATGGGAATGTAGTTGCGTTGTCTCAGATAATCGAAATGGGAATGGGAATTTAGATTTGTTTCTGGTAATCGAAATAGGAATCTAATTACGTCGTTGAGAATTCTGTTACTTGAAATGACAAGGAGAATTTTATTTCATGTAATTTAGTGAATGAACATAACTTTATTGTTGTTCGTTTTAGATTACATTAAATGCTTTATGAGAAATTAAGTCCAGTTGGAGAGAGAGAGAGAGAGAGAGAGAGAGAGAGAGAGAGAGAGTGACAAACACAGGAATATGAACCCAAATGAAAGAGAAAGATTAATGAGAGAAAAATGAGTTGTAAACTAGAGATTGGAAAAAAGTCGAGCAAAATTACTCGTTTTTTTTAGGAATCTCTCTCTCTCTCTCTCTCTCTCTCTCTCTCTCTCTCTCTTAATGTCAAAGGACAGAGAAAAGAAACCCGGGGAAAGTTTCACGAAACTCGTTTCTTGTTTGTGTTTCAGAAAAAAAAAAAAGGAAAAACTCAGAATTGGGAAGTTTTCGATAACAGGCCCAAAGACTTTTTAGTGGAGTGACTTAAGTAATGAAGAATGTTTGGAGAGTTGAAAGTGGATAGATAGATGGATAGATAAAATAGACATTTCATCATGTTAATGGGAGAGGAATAGTCAAAAAAGAAAATTGTTTTAAAAATGGTGGAAGGAAGATCACCAATATTAAGGCCTTTTTGGTAACGTTCTTGCCTGGTGATTGCCAGGACTGAGGTTCGACTCCTGCTAAAACTCGTTTAGTTCCCTTTGATCGCTGCAACCTCACCAACCTTGTAAGCTAAGGATGGTGGGTTTGGAGGGTCTGTAGATCTGCCTGCTGAGTTTATCAGCAGCCATTTCCTGGCCCTCCTTGGTCGTAACTGGGATGGAGCGCTGATCTTAATATGGTCAGTCTTGGGCTTTGTCCTGCTCGATAGGGCAATGTCAGTGTCCCTTGCCTCTGCCATTCATGAGTGGCCTTTAAACCTTTAAACCTTTAAGAGCTGCTATTGAAACTTCTCATAGTAAAGATTTTGCTTTCAGTGCACCTTACGCAGTGTACTGTAGGCATTTTTTGAGGGTCTTTGCAGTTTTTTTAATCTTTCCTCCATTCCTCTTCCTTTCTTCTCTTTTACTCCATAGTGCCTTACAATCTGTTGGACGGGCGTTCGAGACCCGCTCAAGGTCGATAGTTTCTCGTAGTTTCTGCAACCTCACCATCCTTTTGAGATAAGGATGGGAGATTTGTGGGAGCCTTTAGGTCTACCGGCTGAATCATCAGCAGCCATTGTCTGGCCCTCCCTGGTCGTACCGTGTATAAAGTCAGTCTCTATGGCATCCTATCCCTTGCCTCTGCCATTCATGAGCTACCTTTAAACCTTTGAAATACAATTTCAAGGAAAGTTTTACAAGTAGGATAAACCGTTTGCCATTAATTATATTTAGGGAGATTCGTGTAGGCTAGCAATATTTACTTATGAGACTTAATTTCTCATATCACGATAAGAAATATACCTTGAGAAAATTGCCTGTCTTGTTAACAAAGGAAATATGCCAGAAAATTTCATGACGCCACGCATCATAAAAGAGAGGATGGGGAATTTAGATAATTATTTGAATGATATCGGTAATTACAATAATTTATGAATATTCGTTCAGTAGAAGTATTTATAGTTAATGATGCTTTCAAGATTTAGTGTTGATATCATCAGAAACACTTTGTCAGTCCATTATCTCTCTCTCTCTCTCTCTCTCTCTCTCTCTCTCTCAGTAGAAGTATTTATAGTTAATGGTGCGTTCAAGGTTTAGTGTTGATATCAGCAGAAACACTTCGTCAATCCATTAGCTCTCTCTCTCTCTCCTCTCTCTCTCTCTCTCTCTCTCTCTCACTAGAAAAATTAAATGACAAGTTTCCTTTCAAAAGTCTCTCTCTCTCTCTCTCTCTCTCTCTCTCTCTCTCTCTCTCGTTAATTTAGTCTCCCCCTCTCTGTGAGCATCCCAAGAAGAACAGAAAGGCTCGATGAAGAAAATAAGAACATTCATCACTCAAGTTAATTTTGTTTTATACATAGAACCTCGAACTCCCCTCTGCTTGGTTATAAACCAATTTGAAATAGTTCGTGTTTTATATATTTATTCTCGAACGTGATTGAATGCACGAACGTATGGTTCGTGGACAAAGAAACTCGAAATAGATAATAAGTCGTATGTAAGAAAGAGAGATTAGTTCACCAAACTTTTAACTGGGCTCCACAAGGCACTAGAAGAGTTGGAAGACCCAGGCATACATAACTGAGAACTATGAAGCGTGAAGTAGATGAGAGAGATTAGTTCACCAAACTTTAAAATGGGCTCCACAAAGCACTAAAAAGGTTGAAAGACCCAGGACTACAGGGCTGAGACTTTGAAGGGTAAGTAGATGAGAGATTAGTTCATCAAACTTTTAAATGGGCTCCACAAGGCACTAGAAGAGATGGAAGAACCAGGCCTACATGGCTGAGGACTATGAAGCGTGTAGTGGATGAGAGATTAGTTCACCAAACTTTTAACTGGGCTCCCAAGGCACTAGAAGAGTTGGAAGACCCAGGCCTACATGGCTGAGGACTATGAAGCGTGAAGTAGGAGATGATGAATGGAGAAGTATTGATTTAAAAGCTCAAGATAGAGACGACTGGCGAAATCTAACCGAGGCCCTTGGCGTCAATAGGCATGCAAGTAGTTTTAGTCTCAGGCATTCTATAAATGGACTTTGAAAAAAAAAAAAAGAGTATGTAGAGCCTCCTGTCTATTACAGTGATAACGTGTTTGCCTAGCACTCCCTTGGCAGCAGATCGATCCCAGCCCTGGACCGTGAGTTTAAGTTGTTTACTGGGGTGGCCACTGCTGTGATTGGGCATGTGAGAGAGAGAGAGAGAGAGAGAGAGAGAGAGAGAGAGAGAGAGAGTTCTTAGCGCTTCAAAGAAGTTTGATATGAAAAATTTGGCTTCGACAGTGAGTTTAAGTTGTTTACTGGGGAGGGCACTGTTGTGGTTGGGCATGTGAGAGAGAGAGAGAGAGAGAGAGAGAGAGAGAGAGAGAGAGAGAGAGAGAGAGAGAGAGAGAGAGTGTTCTTAGCACTTCAAAGAAGTTTGAAATGAAAAATTGGCCTTTTCTTGTTTGATAAATATGATTAGAGAGAGAGAGAGAGAGAGAGAGAGAGAGTGTGTGTGTGTGTGTGTTCTTAGCGTTTCAAAGAAGTTTGATATGAAAAATTGGCCTTTTCTTGTTTGTTAAATATAATTAGCCAGCGAAAGGTATATACGTTTGTATGTAAATATATGTACTCACCATTATAACCACGTGAGGAATAATAGATAACCTTGCTTGATCTATGCATTTGCATGACCAATTATAATCATTATAATTTCAATAAACCACCGATGCATGACTGCTTCATTACTGAAGATTGCTTGAATAGAGATATTAAAGATGCAAGAACTTTGTTTATAGTTTTTGGTAGGTACGAATGATCCCGTTATGTCCTATTAAATATTGTTTTTTTTTTATTCTTAAAACGCTGGAAATCATTTTTATTTTCAAAACGTTAGAAATAAGAATTTTATTCTTAAAATGTTGGAAATATTTTTTTATATTCTTAAAATGCTGGAAATATTTTATTTTTCAAAACGTTAGAAATAAGTTTTTTATTCTTAAAACGTTGGAAATGTATTTTTTTTTTTTTAAACAATGGATTTTTTTTTTCAAAACGTTAAAAATAATTTTTTTTATTCTTAAAAGGCTTAAAATATTTTTTTTTTCAAAACGTTAGAAATGTTTTTTTTTATTCTTAAAACATTGGAAATAAGTTTATTTTAAATACTGGAATTATTTTTTTTTTCAAAACGTTAGAAATAAGGTTTTTTATTCTTAAAACATTGGAAATTAGTTTTTTTTATTCTTAAAACGTTCGAAATAAGTTTTTTTTTCATTTTTAAAATGCTTGAAATAAGTTTTAAACTTTAAAACGTTGGAAATAAGTTTTTAATTTTTAAAACGTCTGATATAAGCTTTTAAAGATGCAAGTTGCAAGTAGTTTTAGCCTCATGCATGTTATAAATTGACTTTAAAAAAAAAAAAAAAGATAGAATATATAGACCCTCCTAGCTAGTACAGTAGTAACGTGTTCGCCTTGCATTCGCATGGCAGCAGATCGATCTCAGCCCGGGACCGTGAGTTTAAGCTGATTTACTAGAGGGGCCACTGCTGTGGTTGGGCACCACAGTAGGGGTTTGGGCTTGCCCGGCTGACGTTCTGGTGAGCATTATTCTGATGAAACTGGAGCTGAAACTAGACAGATTCAACTTTTAAAACAGTTATTTGTATTCCAACCATTTCATGAGTTCTGTAATAAGTTATTATTTATGGTTGCACAGGTTATGTGTTACTCTGTAACGGTTCTTCTATTGCTTGTTTTTGAAGGGCTTTCCTTACTGCTGATGTTTTAACAGAATTAAAAGCTTTCTATAGTCTATAAATGTCGTAACTTTTTCAAATCAAGGTATTTTTTATGATCATCTATTCAACATATTTTCAGATTATTAATGAGGGTTATTCTCCTTTTAAATACAAAGTATTTTGTAACTATACTCAATTTTTTTTAATGAGGCGCATTTGCAATGACTCGCAGCGGTGACCTTTTAGCTCGGAAAAGTTACCTGCCATCTGATTGGTTAAAATTATCTTGTCCAATTTATCAGCGATCAGGAAACTTTTCCGAGCTAAAAGGGCACTTCTGCGAGTCGGTGTAAATCTGCCACTAAAAGAATTGACCATACTAAATCACTGAATGCCTGTCTGTCTGTATAGATTGCCTTACCTTATGTAAGAGCCCGGGTCTTACACAAGGTAAGGCAATCTATACAGACAGACAGGCATTCAGTGATGTAGTTTGATTTGTAATTTGTAGTAATGTTACGTTGAATTACAAGAGGAAATTACGGAGAATAATTTACAGTTTTTAAAAAAAAATAGTACAGAAAGTCCTGAACTTGCAAACAAAAATTGTTTCAAGAAGTTATTCGTAAGTCGAATTTTTTTTTTTTTTTTCTTTTTTTTTTTTTTTCTTTTTTTTTTTTTAGGCTTCACCTAACTCAAGTACCTACAAAAACCTGCAAAAGTCAATAATTCATCCCGTTTCATATTGCAAATGTTGCCTTGTTGCATTAAATTATATCAATGTTTTATCACCGTATTTCATTATGAGCTATTTATAAAATATTCAAGATTTCAGGTTGATTTGTGTTTGTATCTCCGAGTAGTTGTAAGTCGAATGGTCGTAAGTCGAGCTTTTGCAGATTTCTTTAACGATGTATTTAGCGATACAGCTTTAATTACAATATAATTAGAATATAAATTGTAGTAACAATAGTAGTAAAAGTTGCAGTAGTAGTAGTAGTAATAGTATCAGTAATAGTAGCAGTAGTAGTAACAGTAGTAGTAGTAGTAGTAGTTAGATAGCATGCTATTTCATTACCGCCTTCCCTTCTTCCCTTCACAGGATGAGGGTTTGGACAACCCCGGGTTCTCTGGGTCCCCCGGAGGATCTAAAGTCAGCCCGGTTGCCTAAAAACCCCTCCACCCACCATCACCACCACCACAACCACCACCACCAACATTACCACCACTCGCAACACCAATCACCCACTATCACCACCATCACAAAACTAAAAAAAAAATTAATAACATACTAAACGCTTCAGGGTCTAATTCCTAATTTCTAGATTCGTATTATTAATGACATTAAAAGCCTGGGTCTGATTCCTAATTCCTGATTCTTAGATTCGTATTAATAATGACATTAAAAGCCTGGGTCTGATTCCTAATTCCTAGATTCGTATTAATGACGTATTAAACGCCTGGGTCTGATTCCTAATTCCCAATTCCTAGATTCGTATTAATAATGGCATTAAAAGCCTG
Source organism: Palaemon carinicauda (assembly GCF_036898095.1). Classification (NCBI taxonomy): domain Eukaryota; kingdom Metazoa; phylum Arthropoda; class Malacostraca; order Decapoda; family Palaemonidae; genus Palaemon; species Palaemon carinicauda. Next base: position 52,119,762 of record NC_090754.1, read on the forward strand.
GGCGTGATTCCTAATTCCTAGATTCGTATTGATAATGACATTAAAAGCCTGGGTCTGATTCTTAGTTCCTAGATTCTTATGAAGGACATATTGAACGCCTGGGTCTGATTCCTAATTCCTAGATTCTTGTGAAGGACATATTGAATGCCTGGGCCTGATTCCTAGATTCGTAATAATAATGAACTTAAACGCGTGGGTCTGATTCTCAATTCCTATTCCCAAGATTCGTATTAATAATGAATTTAAACGCCTGGGTCTGATTCCTAATTCCTAATTCCTAGATCCGTCCACCAGTCTATCGGCAAAACCTTACACATCCCATCTTGATCTACTTTAGATCAGTGGCGTATTACAATGCCAGCACACAATTGGTCTTTTCCTTAATTCAAAGATTTTCTCACCACCGGACGTGAAGAATGCGTTAGTATTCTTCGATGATCTCATATTAACAACCCAAATACGTTTTCTTAGTCTTGAGAGTTCAATGCAAATTCTTACCAAGTGCCTTTTGACAACAAAACATAATTTTTCGTCAGATTTTCACGAACTACCCCTTGACAACAAAATATAATTTTTCGTCAGATTCTCACGAAGTACCCTTTGACAACACAATATGATTTATCGTCAGATTTTCATTAAGTGCCCTTTCACTATTCAATATAATTTTTCGTCAGATTTTCACGAAGTGCCCTTTGACAACACAATATAATTTTTTGTCAGATTTTCACAAAGTGCCTTTTGACAAGAGAATATAATTTTTTTGTCAGATTTTCACGAAGTGCCCTTTTAACAAGAGAATATAATTTTTCGTCAGATTTTCACGAAGTGCCCTTTTGACAAGAGAAAATAATTTTTTTTGTCAGATTTTCACGAAGTGCCCTTTTGACAAGAGAATATAATTTTTTTGTCAGATTTTCACGAAGTGCCCTTTTAACAAGAGAATATAATTTTTCGTCAGATTTTCACGAAGTGCCCTTTTGACAAGAGAAAATAATTTTTTTTTGTCAGATTTTCACGAAGTGCCCTTTTGACAAGAGAATATAATTTTTTTGTCAGATTTTCACGAAGTGCCCTTTTAACAAGAGAATATAATTTTTCGTCAGATTTTCACGAAGTGCCCTTTTGACAAGAGAAAATCATTTTTTTTTTGTCAGATTTTCACGAAGTGCCCTTTTGACAAGAGAATATAATTTTTTTGTCAGATTTTCACGAAGTGCCCTTTTAACAAGAGAATATAATTTTTTTTGTCAGATTTTCACGAAGTGCCCTTTTGACAAGAGAATATAATTTTTTTTGTCAGAT
>NC_090754.1:52126063-52131063 GCF_036898095.1 Palaemon carinicauda
TATTATTGTTGTTGTTGATATTATTATTACTATTATTATTATTATCATTATTATTATTATTATTATTATTATTATTATTATTAAAGGAAAGATTAACAGTCAACTCAAAAGTCCTTAAAAATTAGAGCATAGAGGATTTATTAATAAGATTAATGGTATAGCCCTTTTCTCTTCAGAGAGAGAGAGAGAGAGAGAGAGAGAGAGAGAGAGAGAGAGAGAGAGAGAGAGAGAGAGAGAGAGAGAGAGAGTAGTGAATACAGTTGAATATTTCTGGCATCATTTAATATGGTTTACCATTCGAAAACTTAGGACAACATGGAATTTTATCAGTCAAGGTGAATGGCCTCCCAAGTCTTGGCCATGTAGCCCAAATTCCATAGTTAATTCACTCATACCTTCTATCTTCTTCTTCCCCATTGTTATCCTTACGTTAAGGGGTCGGTTGCCTGATGCGCCCTCTCCAATGCCTTCTATCAAAGTCATCCTCTTCCACCAAACCTCTTCTCTCACATACTTATACTCAGTGATGAATATAAATCCTCTTCAAATTATACCAAATCAAAATTATTCATATAGATTTATGAGAGAATTATTATATAACCCGTTGAAGCAAATGTTTTTATGATGAACAGGCTTACATAAGTCTTTTTTTATAGTTTCTATATGAAATATCTGTTTCGATGTTGTTACTGTTTTTAAAATATTTTATATTGATTGTTCATTATTTCTCATATCGTTTATCTATTTCCAAATTTCCTTTCCTCACTGGGCTATATACCCTGTTGGAGCTCTTGTGCTTATAGCATCCTTCTTTTCAACTAGGGTTGTAGCTTAGCTAGTAATATTAATAATTAAAGAAGCTCTTTTCCAAATATAATCCTTTTAATGAGTAGAATTTTCCTCTCATAAGATGGGAAAATTTTTCTGCATGGGGCTGTGCTAACATAAATCTAGCTTAAACTAAAACAAAATTGGCCTTTCTTTATATTCACTTGGTATCACAAAAGCTTAAGAGCTATCATTTTCAGCTATTAAATTACAATGCTCTAATTCGTAGGGACAGTTATATACATCAAACCTGGACTTTTTTTGTAGAACAGGCTGACATGAGTCCGTCTTCATAGTTTATATATAACAAATCTATTCCAAAATTGTTACTGATCTTAGAATATTTTATATTCTTTATTCATTACTAATGTAGTTTATTCATTTTTTCCCCCACTGTGCTATTTTTTTTCCTGTTGAAGCCCTTGGGCTTATAGCATCCTGCTTTTCCAACTAGGGTTGTAGCTTTGCTAGTAATAATAATAATAATAATAATAATATTAATGATAATATACTATTATAAAGAGTAATATAATTCTGGTTGGAGAATACTGAATACAAATAACAGAAAAAGGCTATTAATGTATATAGGAAGCCGGGTAATATATCTAGTAGATTAAATTGTCCTTTGTATGAATTTAATTAGTTTAATTTTACAGGTTAATCGTAATTATTCTTTGGCAGAAAAAAAAATTCTTGCCCTTACTATACTAATTTTTTTTTTTTTTTTTTTTTTTTTTTTTTTTTTTTTTTTTTACACTTAGGTACTTCTCTAGACTCTAGATATCTTTGCTCTTTGGTAGGGCTTGTGCAAGATTTTGGTTAAAAATTGCTTAGTGTAGTGTCATCTTTTCTTACATATTTGAAGATAGATTTCTTTCCATTGAATAACTTTTTTCTTGCTATTTTTATCAGAAAAGATATCCCCTACCTTTGTTCACCAATTATTTTATAATCTTAAGAATTTAAATGTGTCATCTTTTCTTACAGATTTGATAATAGATTTTTTTTATAATACTTACCCTGCTATTTTTATTAGAAAAGACAATCTCTGCCAATGTTCGCTAATTATTTTATGAATAGATATTTCTTAGTGTAGTGTCATCTTTTCTTACATATTTGCAGATAAATTTCTTTTGATTTAATAGCATTTTTCCCCTGCTATTTTTATTAGAATAGATATCGCCTACCTCTGTTCACTAATTATTTTATAAACTTGAGAAGTTAAATGAATCTTTATAACATCATTATAAATTTTCTCAAGGTCGAGAATCATAGCAAATTACCTTTTGAGTTGCAAATACTATATTTTCAACATCGCTTCAAATATGTATTCATGGTGATAACAAATGACGTTAACTGTCATGAAGTTTTCCTCAATAATGTAGTGTTTATTTCAATGACTCTTAATGCACTTCTTTTTCCTGACATGACTTAAGTGTTTATTTTAATAACTCCTAATACAATTCGTCTTTTTCCTGACATGACTCTATTGTTTATTTCAATAACTCCTAATACACTTCGTTCCTCTGACATGAATTTAGTGTTTATTTTGATAACTCCTAATACAATTAGTCTTTCTCCTGACGTGACTTTAGTGTTTATTTCAAGAACTCCTGATGCACTTCGCCTGTCTCCTGGCGTGACTTGAGTGTGTTTCGTCAGGACCTCCTGATGCACTTCGCCTGTCCCCTGGCGTGACTTGAGTGTGTTTCGTCAGGACCTCCTGATGCACTTCGCCTGTCCCCTGGCGTGACTTGAGTGTGTTTCGTCAGGACCTCCTGATGCACTTCGCCTGTCCCCTGGCGTGACTTGAGTGTGTTTCGTCAGGACCTCCTGATGCACTTCGCCTGTCCCCTGGCGTGACTTGAGTGTGTTTCGTCAGGACCTCCTGATGCACTTCGCCTGTCCCCTGGCGTGACTTGAGTGTGTTTCGTCAGGACCTCCTGATGCACTTCGCCTGTCCCCTGGCGTGACTTGAGTGTGTTTCGTCAGGACCTCCTGATGCACTTCGCCTGTCCCCTGGCGTGACTTGAGTGTGTTTCGTCAGGACCTCCTGATGCACTTCGCCTGTCCCCTGGCGTGACTTGAGTGTGTTTCGTCAGGACCTCCTGATACACTTCGTCTGTCTCCTGACGTGACTTTAGTCCTGATACACTTCGTCTGCCTCCTGGCGTGACTTTAGTGTTTATTTCAAGAACTCCTGATGCACTTCGTCTGTCTCCTGACATGACTTCAGTGTTTATTTCAAGAACTCCTGATACACTTCGTCTGTCTCCTGGCGTGACTTGAGTGTGTTTCGTCAGGACCTCCTGATGCACTTCGCCTGTCCCCTGGCGTGACTTGAGTGTGTTTCGTCAGGACCTCCTGATGCACTTCGCCTGTCCCCTGGCGTGACTTGAGTGTGTTTCATCAGGACCTCCTGATACACTTCGTCTGTCTCCTGACGTGACTTTAGTCCTGATACACTTCGTCTGCCTCCTGGCGTGACTTTAGTGTTTATTTCAAGAACTCCTGATGCACTTCGTCTGTCTCCTGACATGACTTTAGTGTTTATTTACAGAAATCCTGATACACTTCGTCTGTCTCCTGGCGTGACTTGAGTGTGTTTCGTCAGGACCTCCTGATGCACTTCGCCTGTCCCCTGGCGTGACTTGAGTGTGTTTCGTCAGGACCTCCTGATGCACTTCGCCTGTCCCCTGGCGTGACTTGAGTGTGTTTCGTCAGGACCTCCTGATGCACTTCGCCTGTCCCCTGGCGTGACTTGACTGTGTTTCGTCAGGACCTCCTGATACACTTCGTCTGTCTCCTGACGTGACTTTAGTCCTGATACACTTCGTCTGCCTCCTGGCGTGACTTTAGTGTTTATTTCAAGAACTCCTGATGCACTTCGTTTGTCTCCTGACATGACTTTAGTGTTTATTTCAAGAACTCCTGATGCACTTCGCCTGTCTCCTGGCGTGACTTGAGTGTGTTTCGTCAGGACCTCCTGATGCACTTCGCCTGTCCCCTGGCGTGACTTGAGTGTGTTTCGTCAGGACCTCCTGATGCACTTCGCCTGTCCCCTGGCGTGACTTGAGTGTGTTTCGTCAGGACCTCCTGATGCACTTCGCCTGTCCCCTGGCGTGACTTGAGTGTGTTTCGTCAGGACCTCCTGATGCACTTCGCCTGTCCCCTGGCGTGACTTGAGTGTGTTTCGTCAGGACCTCCTGATGCACTTCGCCTGTCCCCTGGCGTGACTTGAGTGTGTTTCGTCAGGACCTCCTGATGCACTTCGCCTGTCCCCTGGCGTGACTTGAGTGTGTTTCGTCAGGACCTCCTGATGCACTTCGCCTGTCCCCTGGCGTGACTTGAGTGTGTTTCGTCAGGACCTCCTGATGCACTTCGCCTGTCCCCTGGCGTGACTTGAGTGTGTTTCGTCAGGACCTCCTGATGCACTTCGCCTGTCCCCTGGCGTGACTTGAGTGTGTTTCGTCAGGACCTCCTGATACACTTCGTCTGTCTCCTGACGTGACTTTAGTCCTGATACACTTCGTCTGCCTCCTGGCGTGACTTTAGTGTTTATTTCAAGAACTCCTGATGCACTTCGTCTGTCTCCTGACATGACTTTAGTGTTTATTTCAAGAACTCCTGATACACTTCGTCTGTCTCCTGGCGTGACTTGAGTGTGTTTCGTCAGGACCTCCTGATGCACTTCGCCTGTCCCCTGGCGTGACTTGAGTGTGTTTCGTCAGGACCTCCTGATGCACTTCGCCTGTCCCCTGGCGTGACTTGAGTGTGTTTCGTCAGGACCTCCTGATGCACTTCGCCTGTCCCCTGGCGTGACTTGAGTGTGTTTCGTCAGGACCTCCTGATGCACTTCGCCTGTCCCCTGGCGTGACTTGAGTGTGTTTCGTCAGGACCTCCTGATACACTTCGTCTGTCTCCTGACGTGACTTTAGTCCTGATACACTTCGTCTGCCTCCTGGCGTGACTTTAGTGTTTATTTCAAGAACTCCTGATGCACTTCGTTTGTCTCCTGACATGACTTTAGTGTTTATTTCAAGAACTCCTAATACACTTCGCCTGTCCCCTGGCGTGACTTGAGTGTGTTTCGTCAGGACCTCCTGATGCACTTCGCCTGTCCCCTGGCGTGACTTGAGTGTGTTTCGTCAGGACCTCCTGATGCACTTCGC
>NC_090754.1:52136063-52371063 GCF_036898095.1 Palaemon carinicauda
TAAAAGTACTTTCATCTTGTTAATAAGCATAAATGCAGTGTTAGTCGAACTAATCTTATCTTTCATAATCTTGCCTACCGAACTAAACTCCTCTTGCCCAAATATCAGCATTAGTAGGCCTAAAGCCTGCCTTAATAAACTAACCTTCGGTCCCTTAAGCTAAAAGTCGCCTTGTCTCATTTTACTTTATCTCAATTTATTTAGCCAGGATAAGTTTCATTCCTGCAAACTGTGCTTCAGGTGGGAACGTCTGAATAATAGATTTACCCTTGCATTACTTCGGGTATTTCTCACAAGTTTCCTATGGAGGATAAGCGGTAACATAAATATGATTAGCTTAGTGCTAATCTCAATTGTTATGGCTGATGTGGTAACGTCCCTGACTGTTGAACGCCAGACTGGTTCAAGTCCCGCTCAAACTTGTTAGATTCTCTGCTAGCTGCAACCTCACCACCCTTGTGAGCTAAGGATATTAGTTTTGGGGGAGCCTATAGGTTTATCTGCTGAGTCATGAGCAGCCATTGGTCGTAGCTTGTATGGAGAGGAAGCGTGGTCGCTGATCATATGTATATATGGTCAGTCTCTATGGTATTGTCCTGTTTGATAGGGCAATGTCACTGTCCCTTGCCTCTGCCATTCATGTGCGGCCATTTAGCCTTTAAACTTTCGCTGGGACTCATTGATCTTCAATAATTCCATTGAATTGAAGCAATGTACCGAAGCCTCAAAATCTATAAACCTCAGATGATCTAAAATACGTGGACATGAATAAATCTATTGGAAGATATGATATCCATTATGGCAGCCTGAAAATGCAAGTGCATTTTACATAACCTCAGGTTATTATGGCCTTCTGTAGAGGCTTAGTCCCATAATGACTACCAAGTGAAATATTACCTAAAGTCCTCTATCCTTTGGAGTAATACGTTCGTCAGTATTTATGCGCTAAATCGCAGTACTGCCAAAGATACGGTGAAGTAAGGAAGCAATTCTGTCCCAAATAAAGACTACCACCTATAATCCATGAGATTTGTATATCTCGGCTTACAAAAGACATTTTTAGTGAATGGAAAATAGAAATATATAATTGTGTCGATACTTTAAAGGTCATATTGCAGGTGATATGTTGGAGTTCCTTCCATAGTTGCTAACATCAAGAAGGAATGGTCACTCTTCTAAGAAGGTAAGTTATTTTTTTGTTTTACCAACACTGTTGAAAAGAATATTCATTGAACAGAGTTCTCTTGCTTGAGGGTACACTCGGGCGCACTATTCTATCTTATTTCTCTTCCTCTTATTTTGTTGAAGTTTTTATAGTTTATATAGGAAATTTTTATTTTATTCCCGTTACTGTTCTTAAAATATTTTATTTTAATTGTTAATTACTTCTCTTATTTCCTTGTTTCTTTTCCTCACTGAGCTATTTTTCCATTTTGGAGGCCCTGGCCTTATAGCATCCTGCTTTTCCAACTATGGTTGTACAGTAGCTTAGCAAGTAATAATAATAATAATAATAATGAGAGATTATTCATATCATTATATATATATATATATATATATATATATATCTGAGAAATTGTATTTTATCACCGAATGTATTTAAGTAACAAAATTTATATTAAGAACGAAACATTCATGCGGAAATGTTAATAAACTTTCAAACTTTTCATCAACAAAAGATATTAGTTTGAAACTCCGGAATTGCAATAAGGCACCATTAGGCCTATTTCAAAAGACGCACAAAAAAGGGCTTCTTATTTAGGTGATGAAATCTCTTATCCGAGTAGTTCATGGAGATCTCTCTCTCTCTCTCTCTCTCTCTCTCTCTCTCTCTCTCTCTCTCTCTCATTTTATATTACCATTAGGCCTTCTTCAAAAGATGTACAAAAACTCTCTGTTTAGGTGATGAAATATCTTATCCAAGTAATTCTTAAAGATCTCTCTCTCTCTCTCTCTCTCTCTCTCTCTCTCTCTCTCTCTCGTTTTATATTACCATTAGGCCTTCTTCAAAAGATGTACAAAAACTCTCTGTTTAGGTGATGGAATTTCTTATTCAAGTAATTCTTAAAGACACACACTCTCTCACTCACTCTCTCTCTCTCTCTCTCTCTCTCTCTCTCTCCCCCCCTTTTATATTACCTATAGGCTTCTTTCATAAGATGTGAAAAAAAACTTTCTTTTTAGGTGATGAAATTTCTTATCCAAGTAATTCTTTAAGATTATCTCTCTCTCTCTCTCTCTCTCTCTCTCTCTCTCTCTCTCTCTCCCCTTTTATATTACCTATAGGCTTCTTTCATAAGATGTGAAAAAAAACTTTCTTTTTAGGTGATGAAATTTCTTATCCAAGTAATTCTTTAAGATTATCTCTCTCTCTCTCTCTCTCTCTCTCTCTCTCTCTCTCTCGTTTTATATTACCATTAGGCCTTCTTCAAAAGATGTACAAAAACTCTCTGTTTAGGTGATGGAATTTCTTATTCAAGTAATTCTTAAAGACACACACTCTCTCTCTCTCTCTCTCTCTCTCTCTCTCTCTCTCTCTCTCTCGTTTTATATTATCTGTAAGCCTTCTTCAAAAGATGTACAAAAACTTTCTATTTAGGTGATGAAATATCTTATCCAAGTAGTTCATGAAGATCTCTCTCTCTCTCTCTCTCTCTCTCTCTCTCTCTCTCTCTCTCTCGTTTTATATTATCAGTAGGCCTTCTTCAAAAGATGTACAAAAACTCTCTATTTAGGTGATGAAATATCTTATCCAAGTAATTCTTAAAGACTCCCTCTCTCTCTCTCTCTCTCTCTCTCTCTCTCTCTCTCTCTCTCTCTCGTTTTATAATATCAGTAGGCCTTCTTCAAAAGATGTACAAAAACTTTCTATTTAGGTGATGAAATATCTTATTCAAGTAATTCTTTAAGATTCTCTCTCTCTCTCTCTCTCTCTCTCTCTCTCTCTATTATATATATATATATATATATTACCATTACGCCTTTAAAAGATGTACAAAAACTTTCTATTTAGGTGATGAAATATCTAATTCAAGTAATTCTCTCTCTCTCTCTCTCTCTCTCTCTCTCTCTCTCTGTGGGTAAGTGTTTTGTGTGTGTGCGTGTGTGTGTGTAATTTGTGGTTCTATATTTCGAGAACACATTACAATGTCAGTAACTCGAATAAAAGTAGCCAGTAGGTTTGTATTTCTGTAACTCAGACATACAACTTGTTTGTTTCATTGACTAGACTATTTTTTGTGTTGACATTTGTTAATAGTTGACGATATATATAATATAGGTACCTCTAATGGGTTAAATATTGGAAATTCATAGTGTGAATCTAATACCAAGTCACGATCAGAAACTACAGCTCGCCTCGGGGAAACCTTCCGGAAAAGCAGCGCAAACTTTAGTAAACTTCATTGGCATATTAATGAGCTAAATTAGTTTGCTATAACAATCACATGCCCTTCCTATTTTACTGCGTTATCGGAAACCTGCATAAGCTCATATTAAAACCCATTTAATGAGCAATATTTCAGTATGTGATAGCCACATTTAGTGCAAAACCATTCTCTCTCTCTCTCTCTCTCTCTCTCTCTCTCTCTCTCTCTCTCTCTCGTAGATTCTTAAAATTGTTTTTATTTAGTTCTCATAGGGTTTATTTATTTTCTTTGGCATTGAGCAGATACCATATTTCCGGCAATTGTGCTAAATTCAGGTCAACCATTTACATTAAGGCAACTTCGCATTTGTCACTTGTTTTATGAAGCCAAATGTGATCTCCATCATAAGAGGTATCAACTACGCAAGCAATTAAGTGCTGTTCTTTTCGTTCATTTTAGTCATATTTACATTTTAGTTTGTCTTTCCGTCTTTGTTTTGTTATCTTTCATTACTAATGATTATGAAAATTAAAATTATAATCACAATTCACATATGAGAGTTCCCCGCAAAAAATCAGTGTGAGAATTCAATAGTATTCTGTGTCCATGAAATTGCATATTTCTCTCTATCCAATAAAAAGAATTAACACAATTCTCTACTTTAAATTCATATTTCTTTAATTTAATTTGGTTTTAAGTGTAAAATCCACAATTAATATTAATAATTCACACAGTTACTCATTTTCCTTTATTAATTAACGATCGTTCTTTTTTATTTATTTTTCCTATTTTACGGCGATAGTGATCCTCTTTTTTTCTAGAAAAACAAACGGTACCGAGTATCATTCCCTGAAAATTGTCCTTGGTAAACATAGCAAAGCATTCCACCAATAGGAGAAGCGAACACAAACTCCCTACTACGTTTTCCTTTTTATGAAGTCCCTGATTGGCCGGGGAGAATCTTCGACGTAGTCAAGAATTTCCAGTGTTTGGATAATGGCGTCCTTTTCTCTCCTGGACGTCATGCTGAAAGGTTAGTTTGTTGTGTACTTCATTTTCTATTGTTAGATTAACGTTATTTCTACGTTATAATTTTAGGTTACTGTAATTATTTTATAACGATTTATCCGAATGGAAAGTAATTAGGGCTGTTTTTGTGATATTCTTTACTTCACTGACGTATTTAAGTAGTAATTGACAGATTTGTTGTTCTTTTTAATTTTACCGATTTCTGTTCCGGCTATATTTGATCTGAAATTTTGTAAGTTTTTGATAGACTAAAAAGTGTTTCAACGAGATTCGCATCTATATATCATATAATTACTAGACAATCCCTACGACAGGGTTATTAAATGCTTCAGCAATTTAAGGATTACCGAAATTTTTGCCGATAAATAGTTCCTAACTTACCCCCAAAGATGTACTAGATGCTGCCATGTTAGTTTTCTCCCTATAGCACTTCGAATTTTTCCTTATTGCATTGTGGGTAAAAATGTTTAGTCCTTGTCTAAGGGTATGATCTGTTCAGTATGAAATGCTGGAACGTGATTATTTTTTCAATATTTACCGAATTTATGCTAATTTTGGATTTTAAGTTAGTTCTTGACTTGTGAGTAACAGTTGACTCATAGCCTCCGCTGTAGATACGTTCAGTTGGGATCTCTTCATATTTTGGTGTTATTTCCCGGTTTCATGGACTTTACCGTTGAACTTCAGAAGAGGTAAATAGGGTACGCGTTCTATATAAGAAATGTGAAATTGCCGTAAAGGTTTCGTAAATATATGCCGATTTACCCCTTGAAGTTTGAATGCTTGATAATACCAGAATAGGCCCACGGGTCCAACGCGCATAGTGATGAATAGCTTGCCAGAACATAATACCAGAGATACTTTTATCGGGAGCGAAGCGAACATACGAGGTATGTCCTTCCAACCCCCCCCCCCCCCCCCAAAAAAAAAAAAAAAAAAAAAAAAAAAAAAACATTGTAGGTACGGAGGTTTTATAGAAAAATCTGTATTCGCAGCAAAATAAAAGGCCAAATTCTTGTAAAACTGCTAGATATAAATTTTCTTATTGGGTTTGTCTTTTTTCAACTTTTGAAAATGTTGAAAGAGGTAAAGCTATGGTGGTAATCTAAGGTCGAACAATGATTCCTTAATCTCCTTGGGAAATATTCTTGTCATTACGATAGTATACGGAAGTCACGTGCTGTATAAAAAGTATAATGTTAATTTAGACCGGATAAAGGGTGTCATGGTAGTCTTGATTTTCTACAAATTAGGCGCTGTTAACAATTTGGGAACTGCTTTAATAGTGCGTGGAGAAAGTAGTTTATTAACCGAAAGCATTTAAGAGTTTTAAGATTAAGCTTCTCCACTTGCTTCAAAATCTAACATTTGGCTCTTGTTAAATGACGCTTTGGTACTTCAAAGCCTGATACGCTCTTATTCGAAGAATAGAACTTGTCTATAGACTGTTGGTGTGAACTTTTAACGAAACGTAAATTCGTTAAACACGTGTTAACGCAATTAATTTGCCTAATTCAAGTTAAAGGCATGCCAAGTATAGTTATTCGCATATTGCTTTTTTTTTCATTTTTAGTCTACACATGACAGCTGACAGATCTTTCGTAAAGCTTCGTTCTTAACTGAAGATAAACAAGGTAATGAGAAACGACTGAAACTAAGGAAATTGCTTAACGGCAGTGAATTAAATGTTTTTAGAGGAAGTAGCTTTGCTCCATGAAATTCGGCATTTGTAGGCGTCCCAATGTTGGCTCCATGAAATTCACCAATTGTTGGTGTCCCAAAATTTAACTAGGTATTGGCACGGCTTTATTCCGAGCTTGAGCAGCTTAAATTTGTAAGTAACTATATTTGCGAAAGTGAGATACCAGTATTCTGGAGTTATTCTTGCCTTTAAGCGAAATGTCACCAGCTTAAATGTTTTTACGTTATGAAACTTTAATGGGAATTCTGTAGGTAAGATTACCCAGATCTTTATTCGAACAAATGGTAGTTTACATGTATACTTCCCGTAATTTTCCAAAATGGAGCTTTATAATCTGCAACCTGTTTTATTACGTTGCGTAAACCCTGGTAATTGTGTATTAGGACAGTATGCATAGGATTATTCTTAAACCTTAGCATTGTTAATGCCATTAGCATCAACTGTTGTTGTTCCCTGATGTTATACGTATCAGGAAAGTCAAATTTTAAGTGGCTGTTGATATTGGCGGCTAATGCCGTCCAATTGGCAGGAATGTGGTAGAATGTTAGTGTAAGGAATCTTAACATCTTATGGTTTAACTTCAGTTTTGAGGGTGCGAAATAAAATATGCTAGACTAAAGATTAGATAGGTTACTCGTAGATGGTCTATAAATCCTTTTAACTTAATTTCGGGAACCTTAATGTTGCAGTTAGTATTAAATGAGTTACCAAATTGTCAAATCATAAATTTTAACTTGCATATGGAAGAGGGCTACATTTTGTTAGCCCTTTCAGGTTAAATTTCCTGACAATGCGCAGGGAATTTAGTGGGGTTATAATGTAATTGTATAACATTTTCCTATTCGCTTAAGTTGGTGGCCCAAAGTATATCCGCTATCAGGTAATATTTCGAAATAAGTTCAAGGGCCTTAGTCTTGAAGTGTTTAAAGTGAAGAGGTTAAAGATGTTAGCGGATAACTATGGTAGATTAAACTAGTAATTCAATCTAAGTAGTTAGCACAATGCCATTTTTTAGTCTTATCAGATATATGGCATAATTTTCTAGTATGAAAGCACTTTACAGTTAGATATTGGGTAATAGGAAATTATCCTGTGAGTTGGTCTTCTAGTGTCCGGTGGGGTTGGTCTTTGGCGTAGATATTTTTTGTAATTGTTGTTCTACCATCCCTACCTGAATATTGAATTATATCAAATTAGACATTCCATCGTCACGTTTCATGTAAATATCTTGCTGCCGTATACTAAACTTTAGTGAAATAATATACAGACAACTGCTCTAGGACATTCCCTCAGTCCAGTTCATTATCACTAAACCGGGAATATTGGGGACCTTAAGTAACTAGTGTAATATGTAGTCTGTTTTAATCCAGCATCGAGGACAGTGTAATTGCGTCAAACTATTAGCGTAATTGTTTTAATTTTCCCCTTTTGAGCTACCAGTGTTTATGGGAATGTTTCTTGTGGATAATTACTTGTAAGGGCTGCTGTTCTGGTCCTATACAGCAGAGGTTCCTCCTGTACAGGACCTAATTTGATTATTAGCATTTCAAGGCATTCAGCATTTCACTGCATTGCTCTTATGCCAAATCCACAATGTCGAAGGATTAAAACTGTTACCGCAATAAATTTGGTTAAATGACAGCCTTAGGGAATAGGCTAAGATAGTATTTGATAAATATCTACAAAAAGCTTAATCTTTGTTGGGTTAACTTGTGGCCTTTGATTGTAATGTATTTTTTTTATTAGAATTAGTTTTAATTTTATTTAGGTGGTTAATTTTTAATAGCCAAAAAATGGATTAATTTACTTCCATATAAAAGTTCCTTGTGCCGGCATCATTTTTGTCTAGCTTGTAAATAAGAAGGAATTTTAAGAATTAAGTTTCATTCCTGGAAGGTCATCTTGAGGTTTTACTTGAAAGTTCAATGTAGGTTGGTTTTGCAGCATTTTAAGTTTGATTTTGCTTTACTTTAGTAAGTATACAGAACAAACTTCATACTTTCATTATTAATGTCCTTTTAAGATTATTTTAAATTATTTTAGTTTAATTTGACAAATGTAAGTTTAATGCGTGTATTTTTGTGGTTTCAAAATTAATCTAGCCAGTTACAGGGTACCCACAGCCAGTTTTTGATAGCGGTAAAGGTGTATTTACTAGGCACCGTATGTTGAAGGTATTTTAGTTCTTGGAAAAAAATTTTGACCTATAACTAAAAGGCAAAGTATTTTCAGTTTGAACTGTAATCTGAATGAGAAATATTTTAAGTTTAAAATAGAATCTGTTAATCTTGAAGTATACTAAGTAGTCTTTTGCCTCAGCAGGTAGGGTTGAATAAATGCATATGGCCTTATTTTAAAATAGAGTACAGATTAAATTTAAAGTTTACTTGTGTATGCATTTCACTAAACGCTAAGAAAATAGCCAACGGTAATTAGGTTGACCATGGCACTGTCAAAATATTTTATGAATTTGCTACTAAAGAGCTGGAAGACCCAGTCCTACATGGCTGTGAACTGTGGAATGTGAAGTAGGTGGTGAATGGAGTATAGCTAAATTTAAGGTTTCCAATGTAATAATTCTGGTCTGTTAACTAAGTGTACATAGATTTGAGTTTCCCATAGTAATAATTTACGTAGATAATGTAATTAAACGCAGCTATTTTCTTAAATTCCATAGTCCTGCTGGGGGTTTGATTACCCCCCACTCTCTTCTAAAGAGGAAAAATTTATAGGTTAGTAAATGTGCAATAGTTTCATAAACTAGGCAATTGAAGCTTGAAGTTGACATAATGCAACTAAACATTAAGTAGTTTATGTAATTGGAAAAAAATGGGTTCTATAGCAGTATTTAGATATTTACTGAAGCTACGAAAGTTTTACTCTTTGGTGGGTACTGGAGCTGTTGTTCCTAAAATGGCAACTTTGCAAAAAAAAAAAAAATGGTTCATAAGTATTAATGGTGGTTGAAGTGGGGTGACAAGTTTTCATAATTGTCAATGTTACTGCGTGCCGAGTTTCGAGTTCTAGGTTTCAAGTTAATAGTAGTTGTAGTACATTACAACCCCAGGTGTTTAATAAGACCAGATAAAGTATGTACGGCTTACATTTTATCAGGCTATGTTACTTCGGGGAGTAGGCCTCATTGAAGATTTTTCAATGTTTGCCTTTCCATCCAACTTCAATTTTGCTGACTAATATAAATTTTTGCTGTTGGTACAACAGTTTTGTTTTCCATTATTTGCAATGCACCTACAGTATATGCTAAATTACCTTCCCAGTCCTTCTCACGCATTCCAATCTTCCCTGTCGGCGTTTACTGGTTCAAACTGTTAGTCATGGGGAGTCTGAAGCTCTTTCAAGACTTAAGTCATGGTCTGGCTTGGCGTTTCAGAAATTACCAACTGAAGTTCTCTTGACTTCGCTGAAAGTAGTTTATTATGTTTAAAGGCTCCATAGAATAAGAATTCAACAGTAGGATAATCTACTGAATATACTGTTGAAATGAGGTCTCATAGTGAAGTATTCTTGGATTTTAATTTTGTACTTGGTTGTGCACATTTATAGGTATTCAACACAACAATTACAAGAATTTTGACAAATAATTTTAACTTAATAAAAATTTTAAGGCTGTTATTAGGAACACATGTTCTAGCATTCTGGGTGTTTTTACTACAAATCGAAGGGTTACAGTATTTCGCTATGTTTTACCTACAAAAGACCATTACACCGGGTCATAAGTCATCATTTCTTTAATTTTAGTGTTTTTAGAGTGCGCAGTTCAACATTACCTCTTGCCAGTACAAGTTTGAGACCTGGGTAGAGGGTCTGAGGTCTTGCCCCTGTCTAGGGGTTGTGACCTGGGAACTTTAAAGTTAGGTTAGGTGGGTTTGTTAGGTTCTGTTCCCTTTTGTACATTTTTATATTTTGTGTAAAGGGTATATGGAATAATGCTTTAAAATACACGTTAATATTATCGTAGCATTGCTTACGTTAGCAATGGTATCGTAACGTTGGTAACGTTGCGTAACATTGTATGTTTATATATATTCATAATATTTTGTCAAACTTACCATTGATTATATATTCCTAATATTTTGTCAAACTTACCGTTGATTATTTAATTAATCAAAATAGTTTCTCTAATGGAGGGGGGGGGGGCAGAATATCTAAGGGCTGAAATTCCCCCTGGGGGAATAACAGCCCTGGCTGCTTTTCCCCGGGGGAAATAGATTCTAGGCTAATTTTTCCTGGGGGGGTATTTCAGTCTTTAATTCCTGCTACACCGGTATGCATGCTTATAATAGTTATTTGGTGTTGCTGTGAAGGTAATTTTTATAATAGGAAAATATGCTTAATGATTAATCCAATATCAAAAATATCTAATTCCTAATGTAAAACAAAACTACATCCATTATTAGTTTTTAGTCTTAAAATTTATCCTTACTGTTGTAATCCCTAAGTTTTCATTTAACAATCACTGTGTTACTGGTTGGATCATAGCATACTAAAGGGAGTTTATTAAGCTTTAGGTGAGTTAAGAGGAGCAGTCTGTCTACATATTCACTAGGTGATTTGTAAGGTTCAAATTTATAAACTTTACATAGGTCCATGCAGTGAGTAGTGGAAAGTAACTTCTCAAAAGAAATTGGTTCAGAAATGCAGGGATTACTGTAATGTGCTCATTTACTGTGGGAAGGAAATCCTTATAAGACTGTAATTAATACTGCTAGAAGAAATCAGCATTAAGAATAGAATCTCAATTTAATCTCCTTACATATACCAGAATGAATGAAATATCACAGGAATATGCAATGGAAGATCAATTATTGGAAGGAGACAGGAATGGGGTAGTTAAGTATTTAGGAACTAAGGTCTCTAATACTGGGTCTTTAGAATTAGTTTCGTGAAAGATTGAATAAAGCATATCAGACAATAGCTAGATTTAGTAAAAATTGGAAATCGAAGCTGTTTGAATTACATGAAAATCAGGCTATAAATCAAGCTTGATCTGTTACTGTATCGACATTGAGTCATGGCATGACAATGAAACACTCCAACATTTAGTAGAATTGAGAACAAAGCCCTCAGAGTATTGAGTTTAATTACAGGATTAGAAATGAGATATTACTAAAATGCTATATGTGGAGATGGAGACTGTTTGGGCATACTCTTCGCATTCCCCAAGAGATTAATTCACCAAACATTTAACTGGTCTCTACTAGGCACTAAAGAAATGGAAGAGCCAGTCCTACATGGCTGAGAACTATGGAATGTGAAGTAGGTGATGCATGGAGAAGTATAGGTAAATTCAAGGTTTCCAGTGTAACAGTTCTGGTCTCAACTACAGTATACATAGATTGAGTTTTCCATAGTAATAATTAACCGTAGATCATGATGTAGTTACACGCAGCAATTTTCTTGAATTCCACATTAGTCCTGCTAGTGGGTTTGATTACCCACTGGTCTCTTGTAAAGAGGATAAATTTATACTATTGTTAGTAAAGGTGCCTCAGTATCATAAACTAGGCAATTGAAGCTTGAAATTAACAATTCAACTAAACGTTGTTGTAGTGTAGGTAATTGAAAGAAATTACAGTAGATCTATTGGATAACAGTATTTAGATTTTTACCAAAGCTACGAAACTTTTAATCTTAATTTGATGGGTACTGGAGCTGATGATTCCTAAAATGGCAAAATTGCAAAAAAAAAAAATTGAATCTTTCTATGATGGTTCAAAAGTATTAAAGGTGGTTGAAGTGGGGTGACAAGTTATTTCATGGTTGTCTAAATGGTAATGTGTCGAGTTTTGAGTTCTAGGTTTAAGTTAATTTTAGTTTTACATTACGACCCCCGGATAAAGTAGGTACGATTTGCATTTTATCAGGATATATTACTTGGGTGGGTAGGTCTTATTTGAAGGTTTTTTTCAACTTTTGCCTCGACGACTAAGTTTAATTTTGCAAACTAATATACAGTAAATTTTTACTTATGGTACTGTGTTGTTCCCTTATTTGCAATGCACCTCAATGCTGAATTGCTTTCCCGGTCCTTCTCACGCATTCCAGTCTTCCCTGGTGGTGGTTACCAGTTAAACTAAGTCGGGAGTCTGAAGAAGCAGCTCTTTGTCTAGTCATGGTCTGGCTCGTGCATTTTAGAACTTGAAGTTGCCAACTGAAGTTCTGCCTTCACCGAAAGTAGTTTGTGGTTAAAGGCTCCATAATGTAAAAATCTAACGGTTGGGTAATCTACTGAATATACTGTTGAAACGAGGCCCCGTGGTGACGTAATCTTTAATTTGCTTTGTCTATTTGGTTGGGCACATCATAGGTATTTAACCAAACAATTACAAAAATTACCTGTATTTAGAATTTTAGTTTTTAATATTTTCAGGCTGTTATTAGTACA
Source organism: Palaemon carinicauda (assembly GCF_036898095.1). Taxonomy (NCBI): domain Eukaryota; kingdom Metazoa; phylum Arthropoda; class Malacostraca; order Decapoda; family Palaemonidae; genus Palaemon; species Palaemon carinicauda. Next base: position 52,148,569 of record NC_090754.1, read on the forward strand.
GTAACTGCCTTTTTTGTTCTAGTATTCTGGATGTTTTTGCTAAAAATCAAAGGGTTAGAGCATTTCGCTAGGTTTTACCCACAAAACACTTTATTAGAATCTTTGCTGTTTGTAGAGAGATGAGGAAAAATTAAGTTACCAGTATGTTTAAAAGTTGCATGTACTGTAACTTTTTATGTGATAGAAATCTTGAAATTTCATGCCAGGCTAATAAGGAACTACTGTATGGTATTTTCGCTTCACTCTAGAACTTCTGTAGTCTCCCAATTTTTCATCAGTTTTAATACTTTGAAGAGAGTTAAGGGGAAAATCCTCAAATTAAATTAGACATTTTGTTACTTGTAAGGTTTTTGTTAAAAGTAATTTTTTTTTATTTTGTGGTTTTTGATGGATCCAGAGTAAAGGAATTAATTTTTATCCTAGGAATGGAATTCTATTCTAGTTTGGAATTTTAAGCATCTTAAGTGTTTTCTGTAATGAAACTAATACTGGTGATTGTTAGAACTTGGTACTGTAGTTGAATTCTCAGGATTGTATTCAATGCTGAAATTTATTAATTCGTCTACGGAAATAAATTATACTTAATCTTTATTTGGGACCAGTGTCCATAGGCTACATTAGATTGAAATATAGCGTTGAATTATATTTTGGAAATTCTTAATTCCTAACATGCAAGTGTCGGGAGGAAAAGAATTTCCAAAGTGTGTGGTGGGGGGGGGGTTGATGGAAGTGTCAAAATAGTATAGGCTGAGGCAGTTGAAGCCTGGATTACTTGCAGGCTGTAAGGCTAAATGTGGTCGTTATAAGCTTACTGTTGATGGTAAAGCAGAAAATTAGGTATAGGGTATGATTTATTTAAAATTAATGGAATCCTGTAATTAAACACTGAAATTAATTTAGGTTAAACTAGGATATATAGTTGATTATGATCTTTGAAAATTTCTCAAATTGCAGGTAGTGCTTAATGAAAAATTGTTGACGAATTTAAATTTTTACAATATTTCATGTTGTTTAATTATTTAGCTAAACATGCTGCATGTAATCTCTCCAAATATAGGCTTTTTGTTTTAGACCTGGTACTAAATTGTTATACTTTTAAATATTTTATTGCATCACGAGAAGTATTTTAAATTCTCCAGAAGACTTATTTGGTGTTAATACAGTTGGTATCCTATATTTGAAGTAAGTCATGAAAAAACACGACTATTTCTTCAATGGTGAACTTTGTTCACACCATTTTCTGATTTTGAAAAGTCCTACGTTCTAATTGTTTTTAGTAATGAGAATACTTAACACAATTACAGAGCTGTAAATTACACAATTACAGAGTTATAAATTTTTAAGTATAATTTTCTAGTTGGTGGAATGTGAATTTTGAAACTCTTAAAAGGTAGTTTCATTACTATTGGAGGGCAGACAAGGTTACAAGGTGAAATTTAATTTTGAAAATTTAGCTCATTAAGTGGGCTAGTGTACTTTGCATACATATTAGCTTGTTTTATTTATTAAAGCTATGATTCAACTCTTAAGTAGAAGCTTTTTATCAAGACTAGAGAAACTATGATTATACTCATGCCTAGAAGCTTGTTATTAAGACTAGAAAAACAATTCAACTCAACGTAGAAGCTTGTATGTTTAAAACTAGAGAAAGATTCAATCAAGTTCCTGAAATATGCAAATTGAAACTGGTCATTAGATAGTTTTAATGAAGCTACTATATGCGAAGTATTATTTTTGTGAACTAGATTATAGCTACAGTATAAAGAATGTTTGGGTTTCATTGGTGAACCTGATACTTCGAGCTTGCTATTTCAGTGAATGACTGAGCCAAAAAGCTTTGGTAGGTAAATGCTGAACTGTTATAATGTAATGAATATTCATAATCTATTTTTCAGGGTTCTTAGGAAGTACCAGCAATGCCTATCAGAATTAACCAGGAACTAGTTTTGACATGACCCTGGAGGATTTTGAAGTTAACAAACTAGGAATGTTGAAGCGAACTAACTGTTTTTTTGGGCTCAAGCCATGGCGTCCTGATGGAAGGTTCCTGTTTGGTAGCTTCCTTGGGTATAAGACTACTAAGATATTCCCAGAGAATTTAACCACAGGTTATCACAGAATTCTAACTTCTGGAGCGAGTATCTCAAAGGTTTCCCTTTAAGACATCTTAATACAACAGGGGACACGCATGTCTGGTCGTGCCACATAGCTATCTCCACCCCGAACAGAGTTAACGCTTCGGTGTGTAAGGGCTGAGAATAGCTGGGAGCCGTTCCACAGCTAATCTCACTCGTGGCTACTACTGATACTCGAGACGTAAACAAACGGACGCCATTGCTCTAATGACGTCACGAGCGTCTTCATCCTTTGTTTAGTAGCTGCCCTACTTAGACGGATTTTCCCTTGTGTGAACTTTATCGCTTTGCATCTTCGCTATGTCGTTACCTTCAGCCTCGCCTTCTTCTGGAAAGTTGAGTACAAGGTTCCAGTATTGTTTAATTAAGCTCTGGCCGTAAAGTAAATATTATTTCGCGAAATAATTGATGTTTTGTGGCAGAGCTGTGCCTCTACCGGACCCGCCATTTTATGGCGTCGTTGTTGTTTTGCATGTCTTATTTAGTTAGCCACAACAACGCTTCCGGCCTTATATACTAATCGAATACATTAGTTTATTTAGTCTTCATAGCTAGGAACTTTTATATCGTGTTTAGACGCTTTTTATCGGTCATCGATTGACCTCATACCAGTCGGCTACTATAGCCTCCAGGCCAGGAGCCTATATACAAGTGTTCATGCATGATTTATCAGTGATCCTAGACTAAGTTATGAAGATAGTGGCATTATTATTTTACAATACTTTTGACTAGTGATGCAAATGTTTTCGCCTTCAGGGACCATATAGGGGATAGGCTAGTCAGTGATTCTTTCTAGCCTAACCTAACCTTAGGACCCCTATATGCTTCCTTCATCCCCTGCCTTGGCACTCCCTCTAATTAGCCTTGATCCCTTTTCTGAGTAAAGGGATTTATTGTCTAATAGAGTATTATATCGCCTCTCAGTCCTCCCTAAAGGAATGAACCCCCTTTAGGATTGCGTCTGAGAGTGAGGCTAGGCTAGCCTACCTCTATGGCTAGGATAGTCTACGACTTTCCTGCGATAGCGATATGTCTTCTTCCTTGCCTAGTTCAGGACTTTTAGCCCTGATCTAGGCCGGGTTAGGAAGGTTTCTCTGTTCCATGCTGAAACTGTACTCTTGCACCGTTTTTAGCTGATCAGCCTAATCTTAGGTTAGGGAGTGTCCTCCCTTCCCTTTGTGGCCGCTCTGGTACAGAAACCCTTCCTGGGAAGACCCCTTTCTTCTCCCTCCCCACCTATCTCTTGTATAGCCTAGCCTATGCTTAGGTTAGTTTATACTCATCTGTCCCCTGTCCTACAATTCCTCCTTAGGGTGGAAGAGTAGGGCTACCCGAGCTTCCCTGTGCTGTCCGCTCTGGTACATATACCTTCATAGTGTCCTATAAGGTTAGTTACTAGTGTAGCTCTGCATAGGGGAGTCTCCCCCCCCCCCCCTCTGGGGTGTTCCCTAGCCCTCCCTTGGGCTACCTGCTCCCGGTCCCTAGTGACCCCTGCTTGGATGCTAGAGCCTGTCTCTATCATGGGTACACCCCCTCAGGGAGGGGGAGGGATGTCTGGAACCCTGACGGTACTTCCTACATCCCTTCCCCCCTCCCCCTGTCTCTCTCTCTATCCGGGTGCCGGTCTCTTGCCGCCTCTACTGCCGGCAATACCTGCCTCCCTCTTGGTGACTTCCCTACCCTTGCCCCCAGCCCCCCGTGTACCGAGGGACTGCCGGCTGCCGCCGGCTACTACCGGCGGCTCTCCTACTCCTATCTACTCGTCCGCTTGCCGGTCGATATCCGGAGTGCCGGCATATACTGCCGGCAACCCGATACTACCTGTACCATCCTTACCCGTCACCAATCCGGCATCCTCCGGCTGCCGGAGCCGCCGCTCCCTGCCGGCGTGCCGCCGTTGTGCCGGCGGCCGCCATCCTGGTATCTAACTGACTTGAAAATTGTCTGTTCTAGTGCCAGAATCTATGCTGGAGCGAGCTCCGGCGTGCCGGCGGCTGCCGGATGCCCCAGAGGCATCAAGAATACTTGCACCCCCTCTCTTTAGCTATCATAAGACTAGATAGCCCTACCTTGCAAATAGATAAGCTGCTTTGCTTCTAAGATCAGTACCTAGTACTGCTCTATTAGTGATCATGCTGTCTCTTTGCATTCTTCTATTTCCAGCATGCTATGTGCATCTTAGCGCGGCTGGTTGCCAGAAGCAATTACCCTTAATGAGGCCTTCTGGCTCTTATCTGGGAACCGAATGAATTCGATCCCAACCTTGTCCTTGGCTTTCCATGGAGTTCCATTATAATGGGAATCCTAGGAAACTATATCCAATGACCTAGGTCATTTGGATTATCCCAGGACCAGCCTATGGTAACCAGCCGGGCGAGATGCATGGAGCGTGTCTCCTTTACTGTTTCATTCTCTATGCATCACACCTTCCTTAAGTTAAAATTAATGATTAATGTTAACTTAATTTAAGAGCCATTCCTATGGCTCCCCCATACTCATTTTCTCTTTCTTCCACAGGAGGAGCAGATGAAGTGCGATTTCGCCTACTGTGCTGTGAAACGCTCCCAGTTTTACGGACATACGGCGTGCAGGACTCACGCCCCTTGCTCAGACAAGAAAGGGGATTGGAAGTTCTGGAATCCACTGGAATGTACGGTCTGCCAGGCCTATCTAGTTGAGGCCTTCCATAACCCTCCCTCAGCGGAGGTTAGGGACATTGCTCGTGAGAAACTGCGCAAGTGGGTGCGTGGTTTTCAGAGGAATGCTACTGGACCGTACCTGGCCACCGAAGAACTGAGGTCCCTGTTGTTCCCTAAGGCCTCCCCTGACTCAGTGGTTCCAAAGGAAGCAATCCCCACTGTCCAAATTACGGTGGAACCTGATGTGGTCATGGCTCAGTCCATGCACGAGTGTCGTTTAGATTCTGAGGATGATGAACGGATCTCCGACGTCTCAGAAGATACGGAGAAAACGCTTATGGCTCAAGGAGCCGAAGAGGACGAAGACAAGGTGGAATACACCGAGTCGGAGATTGGAGCTACTCCCTCGTCCATCCCTCCGCCTACTCCTACACCGACGGAATTGTCCCTTCCGTCTACCTCCTCGACCCCGGATCCTTCCTCTTCCACCCAAGAACTGATCCGACTGATTAGAGCTGTCATGGACGACAGACTGAAGGAGAACCAGGAGTCCATCAGGTCGATGATTGGATCCAGAGACACGAAGAAGATCTCGGTCAAGGATCTCCCAGCTTGCTCTCATGCCAACCCGTGGAGGTATGCAGAGCATATGGTTATTGCAACCGGCAGGATCTTTGTTAGCGACAAGATCGGCACGGTCCCGTTGGAAGATGTGGAGTTCTTCCCAAGCTTCGAGGCCTACCCGGACTGTTACGTCCGACTTCGTGCTGAACCTGCCTCGAAGGAGGAGACCGAACCTAAAGAAGAGATAGTGTTCGATCTCGCAAAAGCCCAAGCTATGCTAGCCAACGCATTTAAGAGCAGGGGCTTTACCTGCTCTAAGCTTCCTGCCTTGAGCAAGAAGCATCCTACCTATGTCGCACCTGACACTGCGATTCTTCCATTTCTGGAAAAGGCCTTAGCTGCATGCCTTAAAGCGGCGGAAGAAGGGAAACCCTGCCCTGCACTGGAGGAGTGCAGACCCTTCTCCATCGTGACACCCCCTGACACTAGGCAATGGAAAGATGTCCAACATACTTTCGTCGTGGGTAGGCTCGATCCTGACGTCGCCGGACGTCAGTTTAATGAAGACCTCCCTAAGCTCAACGACCACCTCCTTCGCCGGGAACAAGACACGAAGGAGAGGCTTGCAGCTTCGCTTTCTCATCAAGTCCAACTTGAAGTAATGGCCTGTGACACAGCGGTACCCGATCACTACATGGTACTGGCCAAATCCCACTTACTCACGGTAATGAAGGACTTGTACCATTTCATAAAGGCTCGTAGAGCCTGTCGTGAATTCGTGTTTGTCGGTGCCACCGTGAAACACGAACCCCGGAGGCTGATTTCCTCCAACATCTGGGGAAAGCACCTGTTTCCTTCTGACCTTGTCAAGGAAATAACTGACAGAGCCGCCACGGAGAATAGGAACCTTCTCCACAAGTGGGGCATGTCAAGAAAAAGGAAAACCTCTCAGGACGATGGACCTCAGCCTAAGAGGAAACCTCAGAAGCCGAAACCCCAGCAACGTCAACAACGACGTCAGTTTCCGGGACCCGCTACCTCCCAAGTGGTTGCCCAACCACAACAGACCTTTCAGTTGGTCCCCCAACCGGTGTTGTCACAGTCACCGGTCTTCACCCCTGCCTTTGAGCAGTCATCCACTACCTTTCATGCCAGAGGTAGAGGCTCGTCCAGGGGTGCAAGCAGAGACGCCTCTCGTCGTCCCTCCAGAGGTAGAGGAGGAAAGGGAGCTAGCGGCCGAGGCAACAAGTCCTCGGGACACCAGAAGCAATGAAGTGCTTCCGGTGGGAGGAAGACTCCGCCAATTCCAGGATCGTTGGACCTTCGATCCTTGGGCACACAGCATCATCAAGAACGGTCTAGGCTGGAGTTGGGTGCAACCACCCCCAATCTTACAGCGGTTCTTTCAACCATCAACCCCCATTCTGGAAGAATATGTTCTAGACCTCTTGAACAAGAAGGTGATAAGGAAGGTAAAGTCCACCAGGTTCCAAGGGAGACTGTTTTGCGTTCCCAAGAAGGACTCAGACAAGCTCAGAGTCATTCTGGACTTATCCCCCCTCAACAAGTTCATAGAGAACAACAAATTCAAGATGCTGACGCTTCAACAAATAAGGACCCTTCTGCCTCAGGGTTCCTACACGGTCTCTATAGACCTGGCGGATGCCTATTGGCACATTCCAATGAACCATCACGCTTCCTCCTACCTAGGATTTCGACTCCAAAGGAAAAGCTACGCCTTCAGGGCCATGCCATTCGGCCTCAATGTGGCCCCTCGGATCTTCACAAAGCTGGCGGATGCCATAGTACAACAGCTCCGCCTACGAGACGTCCAGGTGATGGCCTACCTCGACGACTGGCTAGTCTGGGCTCCCTCGCCCGAAGAGTGTACAAAGTCTTGCGACGAAGTTACCCAGTACCTAGAACACCTGGGATTCAAGATCAACGAGAAGAAATCTCGCCTCTCTCCGGCTCAGAAGTTTCAGTGGTTGGGAATCCACTGGAATCTTCAGTCACACCGCCTTTCCATCCCCCAGAAGAAAAGGAAGGAAATAGCAGGGTCTGTCAAGCGACTACTGAAATCCAAACGCATTTCAAGACGACAGCAGGAACGAGTTCTAGGCTCTCTACAATTCGCCTCAGTGACAAACCCAGTGCTTCGTGCACAGCTAAAGGATGCCGCGGGAGTCTGGAGACGATCGGCATCCATCGCTCGAAGAGACCTCAAGAGACGGCTTCCAAACAGACTTCGACGCCTCCTAAAGCCGTGGTCGGAAGCAATGGCCCTGAAAAGGTCCATTCCTCTCCAACACCCTCCTCCATCACTCAACATCCACACGGATGCCTCACTGGAGGGCTGGGGAGGTCACTCCCACCTGAAACAAGCTCAAGGGACCTGGTCTCCACTATTCAAGACGTTCCACATAAACATCTTGGAGGCCATGGCGGTCCTTCTTACTCTGAAGAAGTTATCCCCGCCACCCTCGATCCACATCCGTCTAACCCTAGACAACTCGGTGGTAGTTCGTTGTCTCAATCGCCAGGGCTCAAGATCGCCCCAGATAAATCAGGTGCTTCTCCCAATCTTCCGTCTGGCGGAGAAGAAGAAGTGGCACCTGTCTGCAGTTCACCTACAAGGATTCCGCAACGTGACAGCGGATGCTCTATCTCGGACAAACCCGATAGAGTCGGAATGGTCTCTAGACGCAAGATCATTCTCCTTCATCTCCAATCAAGTCCCAGAACTTCAGATAGATCTCTTTGCAACGAGCGACAACAATCAACTTCCTCTGTACGTAGCCCCGTACGAGGACCCCAAAGCAGAAGCGGTGGACGCCATGTCACTGGACTGGAACAGATGGTCGAAGATGTACCTGTTCCCTCCCACCAACCTTCTGTTGAAAGTCCTCTCCAAACTGAGAACCTTCAAAGGGACAGCGGCCCTAGTGGCTCCCAAGTGGCCCCGGAGCAACTGGTACCCCCTGGTCCTGGAGCTGCAGCCCAAGCTGATCCCTCTCCCGGGCCCAGTTCTCTCTCAACAAGTACAGAAGTCGACTGTCTTCGCTTCATCATCGAAAATCAAGGACCTTCATCTCATGATTTTCTCTCCCTTGCCGCAAAGAAGAGGTTTGGGATCTCGAAGAAAAGTTTAGACTTCCTAGAGGAATACAAGACCGAATCCACGAGACGGCAATACGAATCATCCTGGAGGAAATGGGTCTCCTTTGTTAAAGCAAAAAATCCTAAAGAAATCACCATTGATTTCTGTATGTCCTTCTTCATTCACCTTCATGGACAAGGATTAGCAGCCAATACGATCTCAACTTGCAAATCGGCTTTGACTAGACCAATTCTATATGCTTTCCAAATTGATCTGTCCAACGACATCTTTAACAAACTGCCGAAAGCATGTGCTCCCCTACGCCCAGCACCCCCTCCGAAACCGATCTCCTGGTCACTAGACAAGGTGCTCCATTTCGCCTCCAACTTGGACAATGATTCATGCCCCCTCAAGGATCTGACTCAGAAAGTTATATTTTTATTTGCTCTCGCCTCGGGAGCTCGAGTCAGCGAAATAGTGGCATTATCAAGAGAAGAGGGACACATCCTGTTTGCTGATTCAGGAGAAGTGACCCTCTCCCCCGATCCGACTTTTCTCGCCAAAAATGAATTACCCACCAAAAGATGGGGCCCTTGGAGAATATGCCCCCTGAAGGAGGATGTCTCTCTATGTCCAGTAGAGAGTCTCAAGGTCTATCTTCGCAGAACTTCAAACTTTGGTGGAGGCCAACTCTTCAAAGGAGAAACATCGGGCAGCGACCTGTCACTGAAACAATTAAGAGCGAAAATCACCTACTTCATTCGCAGAGCGGATCCGAACAGTACACCCGCTGGTCATGATCCTAGAAAAGTGGCATCTTCTCTGAACTTCTTTCAGAGCATGGACTTCGAGAGTCTTAAGAACTTTACGGGCTGGAAGTCCTCGCGAGTTTTCTTTAAACATTATGCGAAACAAGTGCACGAAATCAAACATTTTGTGGTAGCCGCAGGTAGTGTTATGAAACCTGCACCTGACTCTGCGTAGAACAGTGAGTTACTTGGGACTCTAACTCTTCGGGTGCCTATGTTGACCCTCGAGTGATTCATAGTGATGTCTAAAAACACTTAGTGCTTTTATAACTGTTCTTATCCCAGGTGAAATGTCATAGTGTTACACAAGTGCCGCATGCCTTGAGCATGATGTGTTATTTAAAGACTTGCGTTCCTCGAGAACGAGTACCTACTAATCCTGAAATTCCCTTTCAGATTCAAGAGCAAGCCTTTATTTCTATGTACATTATTATTACTGTAAATGAACTTTACTTTTTGCTGTAAATTATTTATTTTCTGCATTGTGAAATAAAATTTCTATTTTATTACTTGTGCGTCTCTTTCAGCTCCTACTTACTATGAAATACATACTGTCATAGTTTTATTTATTCCTCCTTTCTTATGGTCATGAAGAATTTAAGATGTCTATCCTTAAATTATATTCACCTTGTCTCAGTAAGGTTCCTACTCGAATACTTACTTCTGATAATCAGGAGATGAATCCTACACACAGTGCCCAACCACCACTGACCTACTCAGAATGTTCCTATACAAATATCAAACATTCTGCTTCATCTCTAAGCTCTTAAAAAGCTCTTCTGTCAAGATGAATAGTCCTTCAATACCACTTTGACGTCGGCATAGCCCATGGGAACTTCCTACCAATGGGGGGCAGGATACTTCGTTCCTATGGTTCTTATCTAAGATTACTTTGCTATTTTGTCAATGCCTAGGCACTTAACTCTGGGGGAAAATCTACCACGATACATTGATTCTCTGGTACTCTTCCATCAGGACGCCATGGCTTGAGCCCAAAAAACGGATTTTGAGCGAAGCGAAAAATCTATTTTTGGGTGAGATAGCCATGGCGTCCTGATGGACCCTCCCTACTACTTCGTCAGTTTGTTCCCACCCTACACAATTGTATCATGGTGATGGGCAGCAACTGGCGCCAGGATAAAGACGCTCGTGACGTCATTAGAGCAATGGCGTCCGTTTGTTTACGTCTCGAGTATCAGTAGTAGCCACGAGTGAGATTAGCTGTGGAACGGCTCCCAGCTATTCTCAGCCCTTACACACCGAAGCGTTAACTCTGTTCGGGGTGGAGATAGCTATGTGGCACGACCAGACATGCGTGTCCCCTGTTGTATTACGATGTCTTAAAGGGAAACCTTTGAGATACTCGCTCCAGAAGTTAGAATTCTGTGATAACCTGTGGTTAAATTCTCTGGGAATATCTTAGTAGTCTTATACCCAAGGAAGCTACCAAACAGGAACCTTCCATCAGGACGCCATGGCTATCTCACCCAAAAATAGATTTTTCGCTTCGCTCAAAATCCGTTATATGTACTCTAGGCTGGTGAACTTAAAACCAGAGTAAAATGATGAGGTTGGTTGCATACTGGACAATTTTAATAAGCAAACTTCTCAAATTTCTTAAGTCTTTGATATATACTTAATGTTAGTTGTCAAATTCACATGAAAAGTTTGATTAAATTTCTGGGGTGTGTAGATTAATAGACCTTGAACCCAGTTTAACTGATTTTATAGCCTGGCTTCTGAGTTAGTGTGGGAAATTTCTCAATCTCTATATATATATATATTTTTTTTTTGACATATAAAGATTGAACTTATTCACTGCTGTTAGATTATTCAAGCTGAATTAGCACTCTAAAATTTATAAAATGCTTTTAATGGATCAAATCCTAAAGGTAGTAAATTTGGTGTCTTTAATTTTTGGAATGGCTATCGTTTGCTAATTAGTCTTGAGGAATAATCCATTTTTATTTTCCAGGAACAAGTTTGTGGCTGCATGCAGAGAAAAGATTTCAGTATTGATCTCATTTGAGTTGGGTTAGCTGTATGTAGCCTCTTCATACAAGATGGAAGAGTTTATTACCAATTGACATTTAAGTTGCATCTTGATAAGTTACATAGTCTTCGTGAAATAATGGCTGCGACTTTTAGTTACCAGGTAAGGATGGACTACAATTTCGTATTTTAGCTGTCATCAGTACTGTCTAGGGAATCTAAACCCAGGTCTTTAATACTCACATCATAGCAAACTCTAAGAAAAGTGGAATTTGGGTTCTGCATGCTAGTCAACCAGACCTTCCATAGCCTTTTTATAATTAAATTTTTTTTAAGTCTGTGGTTCTTTAAACTTAGTAACCCTGGAACACTGATCTGCACCAGGTTATTGAAAGCTCTGCAGGCAAAGAATTCTCGAGTTCAGGAAGCCTTGAATATTTGGAGTAAAAGGATCATTATTAAAGAAAATTTATAAAACTTGTTAGCGCATATCAGGTGGTTATTGTAATGTTTTTAAACTATTGATTAAAGTATTTGATTTTCTCTTCTAGTTCCATATTAGCCTAAAATCTACTTTAATTTGTCTAGCTTCTTGTGGAAACATCATTAACAATCTTAGGTATGTCCATAAGTAAATGAGTTTAGGAATGGTGCAAATTATGCGATTTATTGAAATGGTTATATCTATGATTAAATTACAAAGGGTAATAGCATAGATACCTTGGCATTCCAAAATAAAAGACTTGTATAAAATTTTCTGATCTCATGTAATTTTCTTTGGATTGGCCTCTAACCAGTTTTACCAAAATTTACATAATTTTCTAGGGGCAAGTTTAATATTCGATAAATTCATAATTAAATTTTGTGCAATTAGTCATTGTGGCTACACTAGCTTAAAATAAGCTTGCATATAACCAGTGCTTCAATTTAATGTTCCATTCCTGTACCTTAAGGTAATAAGCTGAAGCATTAAAATTTCCATATTCTTCAAAAGTAGATGTTTCAGTTTCTGCTATTAGCAATGGTAACTAACATTTTGTCACGAAGTTGTGCGTGAGCAATAAAATAGCTAAAAGTTCCATATGTTTAGTTTTAGTACTATTAAGATAAGAAGTGTAGCCTAACATTAAAATTGCTGGTTTATTAGCGAGTTATTTGCAAACCTATAATTATTGTTCAAACATCCTGATATATCCAGTGTTGTAGGATGTCAGTGAATTGGATATTGTCCTGGGTTTAAAGGTGTAAGTTATACAATGAAATTTGGTTTGTCTAATACTTAACTGCACAATCAACATTTGCCGATAGATCTTGTTACTGAAATTTGCTTCCAATTTAATTTACTCTAATCCATTTACGTAAGTAAAACAATTATATCAGTTAATTTAAAAATGTTCATGTTAATTAATGATAAGAATTATCTAAGATTCCGTTAATTTAATGAGCTGGTAGGCCGACATAGCATAGTAAAATTCTTATTGTCTATACATGTCGTTTGCTAGTTATCCAACTACCATATTTGATTTGGTTGCCATCTGTTCTAACTAGTGATCTGCCGGCTCAATATTTGAGTCCAGAGCGATTATATTTGAGTCCAGAGCGATAGCATAATAATGTAAGGCGACCAAGGGCGCTCGGGACTTGTGTGGTATCTTTCCTGTAAACCTCACCACCAGGAATCACCACTTTTGATCTTGCTGCCGGTGTGAGCAGACGTCCTGTTTACCTTTTTCGGCTTTTAACATTTTTTCATTCAGCTAGGAAGCTTGCTGCTTAACGACAACTATTCAGTGCTTTCAACTCGTGAACGAGTATTCAACAACGATTGGACATTGATCGAACTTGGAGTTCATCAGACATGGACCAGATTGACCATCCTTCGACTTTAGACCGACCTTCCCATTGTACTTCATGCCGCAAGGCTAAGCTAAGTCTAAAATTTCATTGTGTTAATTGTAGGGTAGTTACAGTAATTGTAACCTGACTGATGTTTGTGACTAATGTAACACTTGGTCTCTCGGTGAGACAGGTGTATGTTAATCATATGACTACCTTGGCTAAGAAAAGACTTTCTAAGCAAAGACTTAAGGAGGGTTCAATGGATTGACTGGCATCGGGTAATCCCACTAGATCTAACTCGGTTGCCGAGGGGTCAGGTGAGTGTGACCGTATGTCTGTACTGTCTAAGGTGATCAACATGTCAGATGAGCAATGCGTCCGGTCCCCTTCCCCAGTTGGACCTAGTGTAATAGGGTCAGTGACCCTTGAAGTGTGTTTTGCCGCAGCAGAAGAATGTTGGGGGGGTCTCAATTGGGGTCTGTTAACTCTAGAATTGACACTTTAGCCTCAGGTCTTCAGAATGTAGCCTCTCAATTAGGCGCACTAACTACTATTTTCAGCTCCCTCGGTCCTGCTCTGGGTCTCCCCATTCCATCCTGTGCTGAAGGAAGCACTCGTGCTGAACCGGCCCTAACGGGTTCCGGGTGTGAGCCCGCCCCGATGCATAGCAGGTCCCGAGTAATGTCGTACTCCCTTATTAGCTCAGTTAGATGTTAGGGTTAGTGATGATGGTAGATGCTTCAACCAGACTGGAAAGGGGCAAGCAGGGTCACAGCTGACTGCACCTTCCAGTCTTCCTTGTGGGGATAATGCCTTTCAGGTAACCCCCATTTGTCCTGTGTCGGACGAGGGTTCGTCAGGGAGGGTTTTTGGAGAGAGCGTCACTCTCCAGCTACAGGGTAGATGTGTAGGGAATGCTCTTGCTTCCCATTCCCCTGGGAATCAAGAAAATGTGATTGTTAGAGGTTCTAAGGAACACCCTGATGGTCTTATGAAGGGTAGGGTCGAAGCCCAGGTACATGCTGCACCAGATTGGTCTCCAGTCATGGCTCCTTCATTGTCTTCTCCTTCGCGAACCCCTCGAGAAGGGGGCTCATCGTCAGAGCTGTCAGCCATCATGAGGACAGCCAGGAGGTTTGCTCCAGAGGTTGGGGATGACATCCAAAGCTCTGAGGAGGGCGACATTCCATCGTCTGCTTTTTGAAGGATGATTGCCTTCACCCAAGAGGCTTTAGTGGAGTCAAAATCGACCATTACAGAACAGGAACCGGGAGAGTTCCCTTCGGTATCCAGATTTTTGGAGGACACTCGTCAGTCAAAGAAACGGAATCCTATCCCATGCTGGTCGACAGGAGAATTTCTCGGGCATGGAAGATAAGTGGTCACCAAGAAGTTGGCATGAGTATGTGGAAGGTGACAAGCCTTACTTTCCATCTTCTATCTTGGCTAAAAACAGGAGGGCCTATTTAGCTATTGGAGAGGATCCTCCAGCTCAATCTCCAGCGCCTCTTAACTCCTCATGGGAGGATATGACCAACCTCCAGAAAAACCATAAATCGTTAGTGGGTGTTTCTTTGGAGGATTGTGCCAAGCTCGAGGTGTCGACTAGAACAGTTCAGGAGAATCTGGACATGTGATGGCTTTGGGGTTCACTGATGAGCCTTCTGTCAGAACCAGGAGCCTTGGAGCAGTACTGACCCCTTTACAATCAGTTGGCCAACTCCATAAACCTCTCCATTAAGTTATCCATGACAGAGATGTCTTCAAGAAGCAGGAGGAGGAGGGACATCTTGTCCCATGCCCCTCTCTCTCTGACATTCAGAAGAGAGCGTTGAGGGCTTCCCCTCTCTTAGCAGAGCAGTTGTCAATGAGGACACACTTACCTCATCCCTGGAGAGGGCACATCTCAAAGTTAGAGACAAGGGAGGACAAGATTCAATCATTGCTTGTAAGGACAGTAGCCGAAGCATAAAGACCTATCCAGCCAAAACCAGTGGCCAGACAGCCCTTGGTCGTAGGTGAGGAGAGACAGGTCAGCTTCCAGACTTCAACATACAAGAAGCCGAGGACAGGTTATCAAGGCCCAGGAATCTCGTCTTCCCATCCTTCCACAACCCAACGACAACCTCAACCTTCTACTAGCTCGACATCAGCACATAGAGGACAAAGAAGGCTAAAGACAGTTGGCAAGGGTTTTCGTCCATAGGGACTACAGCCCTCGTGTGTAAGATAAGAGGCTGCCTTCAACACCACTGGCAAGCCTGGGAGGACCTGGATCCAGACCCTTGGGTCATTCAAGTACTGAAGTATGGGTACAGGATTCCCCTCAGCCAGCCGCCTCCATTATCACAGTCCAATAGCATTAGACTCGTACCAGGAGTCGTCAGAGAAGGGAAGAGCTCTTCAGGCAGTTAGAGGAACTGGCAAGAAAGGGAGCGATAGTTAGCTTCGCTTCCATTCCTTGGTTTTTACAGCTTTGTTTATCGTTAAAAAGGCTTCCGGTTCTTGGAGACCCATCATAGACCCCTCTCGTCTGAATCATTTCGTAATGAAAACTCTTCAAAATGGAGACTCCAAGGTCGGTCCTTTTGGCAGTCAGACGGGACGACTGGTTCTTCTCACTTGACCTGAAAGACGCATATCTCTAAGTTCCCATCCACCCTCAGTCCCGACATCTACTGAGATTTTGCTGGGAACAGGAGGTATGGCAGTTCAAAGCTCTCTGCTTTGGCCTAACGACAGCTCCACAGGTCTTCACTCGTCTTACGGCACCTGTGGGAGCCGCCCTCCAGAAGAGGGGCATAAGAATGGTGAGATATTTGGACGATTGGCTATTCCTGTCGAGCTCAGAACAGGAAGCCATTTACACGAGGCATGTAGTCCCGAGATTCTGCAACAAACTGGGCATTCAAATCAACTTGGATGTCGACCCTAATCCCCAGTCAAGTTTCCATCTAAATGGGAATGAAGATACTCCTCAATTTTGAAGGCTTTTTCGACACAAGATCGCATCCGGACTCTTCAGGAATGCATAAAATTATTTTTACCGACAAAGGCACCTCCAGCCAATCTTTGGATGACTCGTCGGCCTCCTGTCGTCGCTAATTCTGTTAGTTCCCAGAGGAAGGAGGAGAATCAGACAACTAAAACACCAACTCCACAACCTTTGGGATAAAGAGGATCATCATTTTCAGGTTTAATGGACAGATGATCAGACAGTTTAATCTGGTGGTCCAATCCAGTGAACTTGAACCAAGGTCTTCTCTTGTCAACTCCTCTCCCAAATATCATGTTTTCAGACGCTTCGGATTCCGGATGGGGGGCATCAATAGGGAACCAGCTCGTGTCGGGGACATGGACAGCACAGGAATTGGAGGAATCTATCAATTGGAGAGAACTCAGAGCAATACAGCTTGCTCTGTCACTTCAACCATCTGTGCTCTTAAAGTCGTCGCAGTGTTTCGCCAACAACTCGACGGCTATTTCTTACTTACATAAGGAAGGAAGGAGTGATGAGGTCCCAGAAGTTGGACAGTCTTGCCAAAGAGATTCTGGCCTGGGCAGAGGGAAAGAGCGTGAATCTCATGCCTCGGTTCATCATGGGCAAGGCGAACCTGACAGCAGATGCTCTGAGTCGTAGAGATCAGATCTTAAACTCCGAATGGACCATTCATCAGCAAGTGGTGGACGATTTGGTTCATCTGTGGCCAGCAACGGTGGATATGTTTGCCACCGCAATGAACCACAGACTTCAGGCTTACTTCAGTCGCCACCGCAATCAACCACAGACTTCAGGCTTACTTCAGTTGCCACCGCAATGAACCACAGACTTCAGGCTTACTTCAGTCGCCACCGCAATGAACCACAGACTTCAGGCTTGCTTCAGTCGCCACCGCAATGAACCACAGACTTCAGGCTTGCTTCAGTCGCCACCGCAATGAACCACAGACTTCAGGCTTGCTTCAGTCGCCACCGCAATGAACCACAGACTTCAGGCTTGCTTCAGTCGCCACCGCAATGAACCACAGACTTCAGGCTTGCTTCAGTCGCCACCGCAATGAACCACAGACTTCAGGCTTGCTTCAGTCGCCACCGCAATGAACCACAGACTTCAGGCTTGCTTCAGTCGCCACCGCAATGAACCACAGACTTCAGGCTTGCTTCAGTCGCCACCGCAATGAACCACAGACTTCAGGCTTGCTTCAGTCGCCACCGCAATGAACCACAGACTTCAGGCTTGCTTCAGTCGCCACCGCAATGAACCACAGACTTCAGGCTTGCTTCAGTCGCCACCGCAATGAACCACAGACTTCAGGCTTGCTTCAGTCGCCACCGCAATGAACCACAGACTTCAGGCTTGCTTCAGTCGCCACCGCAATGAACCACAGACTTCAGGCTTGCTTCAGTCGCCACCGCAATGAACCACAGACTTCAGGCTTGCTTCAGTCGCCACCGCAATGAACCACAGACTTCAGGCTTGCTTCAGTCGCCACCGCAATGAACCACAGACTTCAGGCTTGCTTCAGTCGCCACCGCAATGAACCACAGACTTCAGGCTTGCTTCAGTCGCCACCGCAATGAACCACAGACTTCAGGCTTCAGTCGCCACCGCAATGAACCACAGACTTCAGGCTTACTTCAGTCGCCACCACAATGAACCACAGACTTCAGGCTTGCTTCAGTCCTCACATCGATCAGAGATCAGTGGGAACAGATGCAATGCTTCAGGACTGGAGGCATCTTCAGGGATATGCATTCCCTCAGTTTCCTCTGATAAGGAACATACTGCACAAACTGATAGTCCACAGGATGCAGTCTTACTCTGCTGACACCCTTCTGGCCTCAGAAAGACTGGTTTGTGGACCTCTTACAGCTGTCCGTACACACTCCAAGGAGGTTGCCTGTCAGACGGGACCACCTCAAACAGTTTCATCGACGCGTGTTTCATTTCAGACCATAAGCTCTTCAGTTGACTGCATGGAGACTGCGCAGATTTGTCAGGGCTCGAGGAGTCTCCAGGCAGGTGGCCGAACAAGTTACCTTTGCTCGAAGACCTTCCACTCGTATAAATTACCAGTACAAGTGGAAGATATTCAGGAAGTGGTGTAGGGACTCAAAACACTCCATGTCGAACCAGACAGTTGCCAAGATTGCAGATTTCCTGTTATTCCTTCATAAGGAAAAATTTCTATCCGTTCCAGCCATCAGGGGATATAGAGCTATGTTATCCTCTGTTTTCAGATTTGGCTTCAGGGGAGATGCTTGAGGATCCAATCATTACCGATCTCATTAGGTCCTTCGAAATAGAAATTCCTAAAAAGGTGATTTCAGCTCCTCCTTGGGACTTGACATGGTCCTTAAGGCTAACTACAGAGCCTTATAAACCACTATCATCCTTGGCAACTGCAAAAAGGGTTGGGGAATTGCAGGCTCTTTCAGCAGGGGTGGCTTGGAGGGGAAGAGACTGTTTTGCATTATTTGCCAGAATTCAGAGCGAAAAGTATTCAACAATCCACTTCCTTGGGAATTCGTTCTGATATCCCTCTCGGAGAGACTTTTGTGCCCAGTAAGAGCTCTTCGTTACTACCTAGACAGGACAAAGTATCCAGCCACGTCCTTGAGCGCTTTTAGTCTCTCCTAAGTGCCCAAACAAAACCTTGTCAAAGAATGCTATGGCCTTCCTTCTTAGACAGGTCATTAAGCTTGCAATGGGGGGCATCGCCCACATCATCAATTCAAGGGAGATCATCAGGAGCCCACAGTATTAGGGGTATGGCTACTTCGGTACGTTTTTGGACCAACACATCAATGTCTTCTATTCTGAAGGCTGCGACGTGGAGGTCTAACTCGGTTTTTTCATCATTTTACTTAGAAGATGTAGAATTAGTATATATTAATGTCCGTTCCTTAGGTCTCATTGTGGCAGCAGGCGGATTCATTGCTTAACCACTGTCATCACCGTTTCCTCTCCTCTACGCTGAACTTGGCTGGGGAGATGGAATTATTACGTCATACCTTCACATGCAATGACGATTACACCCTCTTAACGGAAGTGACACTTTGAGAGGCAGAATCGTTAAGCTCAGGTCCTCTAGCATCAACTACTGAACCCTTTCAATGGAAGGGACACCTTGAAAGGGGTAGATGATTGAATGTAGGACGCATGTACCACCAATCGAACCCCTTCAACGGAAGTGACACCTTGGAGGGTCTAGATTGCAGAGTACAGGACACCTCTCACAAGTCGTAAGTGTCCGAAACATGACCAGATAGTTGGAAGAGGACCACTGTCGGTAGCTTCAACAGAACCACCATAGAGGATGCCTAGACAGTAGCTCCCTATGGACTTGGCCCTGACATGGCGACTCGAACATTTCAATCTGTAAGCTACTCCCTCCTCCTTAAGTAAAAGTCTCCAAAGAAAGTAGTTCGAGGTAAGTATTCTCTTGGAACAAATCACAAATTTTAAGCAATTTGAATTTTTCCTAACATACTTACCTTGAACTACTTTCGGGTAATGGCCCTCCCATCCTGCCCTGAGTATCTTCTGGAGTTCGAGGAGGACTTAAAACATAAGCTTAATGGTTGAAAAGATGCCCACCCGCGTGACCTGGGTCGCTCCTGGGCGTGTATCCCTTCGCCCTGGAACGCCCTTGAGAGGCAGCGGAGAGGGGGGCAACTACGCAAAATTCTTGGTCTGTTATTGAGAGATCCCCAGACTCTCCTAAGAAAGTAGTTCGAGGTAAGTATGTTAGGAAAAATACAAATTACTTAAAATTTGTGATTTTCTAATACTCGCCTGCACAATCAACATTAGATGCCTTCCCACCTGCCCCACTATCAATGATCAGAGCAGTTTCAGGTCTCTCCTACACCTGCAGAGATCAAAAGTGATTCCTGGTGGTGAGGTTTACAGGAAGGATACCACACAAGTCCTGAGCGGCCTTTGTCGCCTTACGTTGTTATGCTATTGTTCTGGACTCAAAAAGTCAGCCGGCAGATCGCTCTTGTTAGAACAGATGGCGACCAAATTAAATATGGTAGTTGGATAACTAGCAAATGACATGTATAAACAATTATAAGAATTTTACTATGCTATGTCGGCCTACCAGCTCATTAAATTAACAATCTTAGATATTTCTTATCATTAATTAACATTAACATTTTTTAATTACCTGATATATTTTTTTTTTCACTCGGGACTTAGTGTGTATTATACTTGGGTAAATGGACTAGAGTAAATTAAATTGGAAGCATCTTGCTGTAACAAGATCTATCGGCAAATGTTGATTGTGCAGGTGAGTATTAGAAAATTAATTTTAAAATTAAAATTACATTTTTCAAACTTCGTTGTTCGAAGTAATTTAGGGTTTTTAACTAATTGAAGTCCATTGGTTTAAATCTGATCTGTGGACCGGGAAAAATTGGGTGAAATAAACTGTTAAATCACAGGGCCTACTCATAATTTTTCTTACTCATAGCTTATTGCTCCTAAGTTAAGCCCACAGGAAGGAGTTTTTGTTAGCCTCTGAGGTCTTGATCTGAGCAATGATGGTCCAGTGGTCCCTCAAATAGGATGTTCATTTTTTGCCCCAGGGTTGGTAGCTAATCCCCAATTGTGATAATCTCCAGTTTTGCCCAGTCCTTCCTGGTTAGGGTCATTTCGCTGGGTAGGCCTTCGTTGATCTGTCCTTCCTGTAGAGGGATTTTCTGCTGGCAGGCCTTCATTTAGGGTTGGGCAGCACCACATGGGATAGCCATTAGTCACCTTCCCACCACTTCTCTAGTCTGTGAGCAGCTGCCCCTATTGGTTTAGTTCGTCCACTTAGGAAACTTCTGCTTGATTTCAGACTTATCCTTTGGTTCCTGATGATTGGAGTGGATGCCCAAGGTCATTAATTTTCTTTTCAGGGTTTGCTAGTATTTTTGGGATACTCTTTATTTCATATAAAGATGATAGAGGTGTTAACTTCAGGGTGCAAGTAATATCTGATAAGACTTCTTTAGCACTGGTTCTACTTTGTGGGCAAGATCATCTCGGTTGCACAGTACTCATCTGTACAGAACAAAGTAATAGGGCTGTTTATCAGTCTCTGTTCCCCAGCTATACTGGCAAGTAAGTTGGTTGTTACTTTGCTTTTGTGTGTGCCCTTTAAAGGATAGCATTCTGCTCCACACCTTAAGTAGACTGAGTGTGTTTATTTTCCAGTTCTGTCACCTTCTGATAGCTAGCCTTTTGTATGGCACTTGTTCAGAGTTTTGCATGAATTGCCATTGAGGTGCCACATTCTGTATTAACTGGAGAGGTTAGTTGGGGTGCTTTGTCTTTTGACAAGTGTCAGATTGTGTGGAAGTGCACAGGTTATTGCGTACCTGTGGATATTCTGTTACTGCGATTGGTCATCAGTGTGTTAACTAGCATCAGTGCCAGCACTAACTCCTTTGGAAGGCCGATCTAAATACTCTTATTCTGCCATTCATCACTACAAATATTTGCCAGTTGGCAAGCAATCATTTGGTAATGTGGACTGCTGGTGTACCCTATGGTTTGAACACACACTTCAATAGTGCTCTATAGTTAAGTATCATATGCTGCCATAAAGTTGTCAAGACATTTCTTCTCAAACCCATCCTTAATGTATTGCATTTAGTTTAGTACCACATTGTAGCAGGATTGACGTGGTCTAAAGACAACTTGGTCTGTCGACATTTGGTTGGATATGGGCCAAGATAGTTTGTTCGTATAATTTGTACAGGATATACAGTAAGGATATTGGTTGATAGCTTTTGGGGATGATGGGTCTTAACTTGGTCTCAGGAAGGCCACTATACTCTCACTGCCAAATCTTAAGGATTAGATAAGTTGTTGCGCAGTAATTGTTAGACCAACAGGAGCCATGCTCTCTCCCAATGTAAGATCCAGTTATGCCATCTATGCCAGCCACCTTCCAGATTTGAGGAGTTTCATGGCAGCATTTGGTTTTAAGGTGAACAGATGGAAGTTGTCATCAGTCTTTAATTTTAGTCCATGTCCTCTCGCTTGCTCTTTCATGATTCAGTCAGGCTTCTCATTTTCTTAGGGTAACCCTGCTCTTTGTTGAGGCTTGCTGTTCAACAGCAGTTTATGCACTACCTAATTGAAGGTGGGGATTCTTTCTGCAGGTTATCGATCGTTGCCCACGCTCTTTTAATGTTATGGGTCATGTCTGAATGTCATGACTATGCCAGCATTTTATTTTTAATTATTGATCCCAGAAGGGCCTCTCATTTCCACAGTACTTTGAGCAAAGGGATGTTCTTTAGATGCCTGTGTACACATTGTGTACTGCTCTTCTCATTGTTGTTGAGACCTGTGATGTAGCTCTTCCTGCAGCCTCTAGGTTGGTTCCTTTGAACTTCAAGCCAGTGATTGGAAGTCTTGTTGTGCTTAAACATAATCTTCCTAATCCTGTCAGATAGATGGAACTTATTTTCTTAGAACCTTTATCTGCTGTCATTAAATTTAATGTATCTTATTTCACATATACCATACGATAGTGTTGTATAACATTCAATAAGCAATGTGTAAGAATTTCAAACCTAGATTGAGAGTATCAAAGCAACTATTTTTTAAGCCAATTAATTCATTGGCTGCATTAATCTCTTCAATTCAACCAAGTGAGTGACATTACATGCTTTGACATTGGTTCAAAAGATTTTCTAGTTGATGTAGTAAGAGTGCAGATGTTGATTCTAATTTAATGTATTGCAGTACAGTTAGTTCTGACCAATAAAATTGTTCACTTAATTCATGTAATGTTTTTTTTTTTCAGATAGGTGAATTGGAGAAAACCAAGCCTGCATTCCATTGACCTGGTGTGGGAGTTGTATATGGTCTTCAAAAGATGCTGATTTATCTAGAAGACTCCCAGCCATTTGGATTGTGGATAGAGTTCCAGCCTGTGTTAAGGTTGCTTGGTCAAGCATTATCATAACATTCAGCCACTGCAGAAGGGGGTTGGTTTTTTGGTGTAAATCAGGTTTGAAATTCAAATTTTAGGTGGATACGCAATAAGAAAATGCTTGTTACTGCTGTTGCCATCCATATTTGTATATGCTGGTTCATTTGTGGAGGGGTAAACTGAATATGAAAATGCCCAATTTAGTGCCTTGTGGGCTGGTATGACCGGCAATGTTATGTATTCTTACTGAAATAACTCATGGAATATTAAAGATCAATTGTCTATTTCCATTTATGAATTTTCAACCTGCTGGTCTTTGAGGCTCCAGTCCAGTGCCTATTGCATGGCTAGTTTTGTTATGCTTTTTCATTCTTATTGGTTTCACTAGTAAATCTTTAATTAGAATTTGAGAGGGGCTGGGTTTTAGGTATAAACTTTAATGTGGTTTTGTATTTAGAAAATATAACTACCAGATTTCATTGTAAAATTAATCTAATTAGTTAGTAGTTTAGCTATACACGTATTAAATTTAGTTTTTGCTTGGTTTCTTCCCTATTTGGGATCATAGCATCCTGCTTTCCAACTAGGCTTGTAGCTTAGCTAGTACAGTAATAATTCTAAAATTAGTTCGTGTATGAAATTAGGAATTTCAGTATTTGCTATTATAGTACTTGAATACCTTCCTTAATGTTTAGGGGTTGAATTGTTAACTCACTGAAAAGCTATAGTGGATATTAAGTTATAATTTTTATAAAAAAAATTTGCTCGGAAATTAAAGTATTCAAGCATTTACTGTGTTTTGAATAATGAATTTTGTTAAACGGCAATTTAGTGAGGTTTATATTCAAATTATTTTTGACAATTTTTCAAAGATTAAATATTTGACAATACTTTATTGCTAATATCTGGCATTTTGACTAATTTCACTTGCTGCTAATTCTAAGCTTAGTTCCCCTTTTAACATTGCTAGGTGCAATATTCTGTTGTACTATTGTGTGTACTCTGCTCAAAAAGGTATTCGTCCCCCCCCCCCTTTGAACTTTATAAACCAGTAGTTCTTCTGAAGATAAGTGTTGATTATGTTAGTTAGATTAGGATTGTAATAGTTTAATGTATAGGGGTAAATAGCTTTAACAATTTCTATATTTTTAATACTTTGTACTAAATTTCATTACTTAATCTTAGAATGTCCAGAAATGGTTGTTTGTTTTATAAGTTGATGATTTAAAGAGGGACAGCTATATTAGATTTCAATTTAACAACACCTTTAGTAAGCACTAACATAAATTGAAATTTCCTTGATTCCAATACAGTAAGGCTAGGTATTACTGCAATCTACTTTTTTCTGTAATACAATACTTTTATTTTACAAACTTTATTAAACTGGTGAAAGCTTGTAGGTATTAGTGCAATCTACCGTTTTCTGATTCTTTTATACAAACTTAAGTAAACTGAAAGCTTGTAAGAATAAATTTAATTATAGGTAGTGTAAGAAACTAAAAAGTGATTGACTTTTTTCCTCTTGTTCAGTACTTTATATCTAATTATCTGATCACTTTGGAAAACTTCCAGCGACTTTAGACCTGGTTATTGTGCAGTGTAAGGATAAATTTTAAGAAAATATTTTTATAAGAATCTTTAGTTGAAATTTATATGTTGAATGTATTTGCTCCCTGAAGATTTTAGTGGTAGATTAATCTTTAATATTTTAGTAATACTTTAGTTAGATATCAGAATATTTTGCTCAAACTTGATAGGGCATTTATTTGGAGTATTGCCTTAGGAGAATATAATGATTTACCAACCTTAAATATACTCCCCCCCCCCAAATTTCAGTAGTGACAGTGTAGCAGCTAAAGGTGGTTTCATAAGTTTAGTCATTTTTAAATAACTTTGAATTATACTCAAGTTAGTTTATTTAGGATAGTTTTGCCGGCTTTTAGAATGTGAACTTAAAGACTAAAGACCAAATAAGTTTTCTTGGTGGGTAACTGCACAAGCAATAGATTCACTTAAGGAAATATTATAGGATACTGTGAATTATAAATTTGCTAACTAGGAATTATTAGGTACCTTTATCTTTATTTCATCCCTATGAAACTCATATTGAAAAGCAGAATCTTTGAAGTTGGCTCACTTGTAAAGCAAAAGCCAATTTACCCAAGTCTGTAAAGAAAGTGAATGGAGAATGTGGTGTTGGGAGTTTTGAATTTTTTACTTGAGCTTGTCTTCTGTAATCTAATTATATTTTCGTGTAATGTTGGAACCTTGTAAGTTGACTAATAAATATCCTAAGTTTTCTTTTGCTTGTGAGTATTCCTTTTTTTAATTTTCATGTAGAATTGAAATAACAAAACCTCCTACATTGTAGACTTTATGAATTTTTTTTAATTACTTAATTAGATGGCTGGTTGAATTTACTAAATGTGAAAAGACAACTAGTCAACAATTATAATTTATATCAGATTTTAGATGTGTACTAAGGTTAAAATATTGATTTGGGAGAATTTTCATCTGCATTGATTTTTTTTGGCTGAATGCCTTATTTGCTAGGGTAAGTTTTTATTGTAAGAATTTTTCTCCCTTTAACCCCTTGTACTAGATGAACTGAATTTGAATCCTTTCAACAGTACAAATACTTAAGGATTATAGGTCCTAAGCATTCTAGAATACTGTAACAGTATAGGAATAGTTTTGCTAAATATAAAATTTTCTATTACTGGATGCAGGCTATAAATAATCTAAACTATACTTTAAACCTATATAAAGTGATGGTTTTGATATCAGTAATTATTAAATGTCAAGGAAATTGACTACCAAATATTTTTACCTGTCTTCATGAGCCTCAACAAATGAACTTGCAGCAATTTGGATGAGTCATCAGTAGTACATAAATTAACTGGTGGGGTACCATACAAGTTTTTAGACTAACCCGGTTTTTGGGAATTCCTCAGTGATAATACTAGAGGAACATCCACATTTGGTGGGGGAGTAGAGGAGGAAGACTTAGGTAGTGGGAGTAGTGGGGATAAAAGTGTTTCGTATAGAGAAAAGAGGATGAGAAATGTAGGTGGGGGCCGAGAGAGAAGAGGAAGAGAAGGGGAAGACACTTGCTTTAGAGGAGAAAGGTTTGGATATTTAGGTGAAGAGTTAAATGTAGACGGAAAGTTGGTGACCAACATGTGGAGGAAGAGAGGAGTTTGACGCAAGTGTGAAGGAGGAGTAGTAGTCTGAGATGTGTGTAGAGGAGGAAGAAATGAGTTGAAGTGTGTAGAGGAGGGGGAGGAAAGTTAAGAGAGAAGGATGTAGGGGATGGAGAAGTTAGGTGTGTGTGTGGGTGTGTGTGTGTGTGTGTGGGTGTGTGTGGAGAGTAATAGTGATGTGCAGAGATGAGTTGATGTGTGGGTAGAGGAGCGGAGTCAGACATGTATGCAGAGGGGGGGGGGGGAGAAGATGATAGACATTTGTAGAGGGGGAGAAGTTAGTGATGTGATTGTAAAGAAAAGTTAGATGTGCAAGTGTGTACAGAGGGCGACGGGTCGGAGATGTGTGTAAATAGGGGGAGAAGTTAGAAGTGTGAAGAAAAAAGTATGAGACTTGTAGTGTGGCAAGAGGAAGATTGTGTGGGGGGGGACAGTTCTTTATGCAGAAGGGGGAAGAGAATGTTTAAGAGGGAGTTATAAATTTTTTTTTTTTTGGGGGGAAAGAACCACCTGGTTCGTCCTTCAAGCATTCCCCCTATTTTTCAATGAAAGCAGTGTGATACTAATGTTCTCAAGCCCTCACTTTCCCCACATGTCTTTAGATCAGATTTGTTCCCCAATAGTCTACAGCTATGCAAGAATACTTGGTTCAAGCATGTCGCAAAGTGACGGCTTGAACATTGCAAAGCCCTGTCCACACGATCGAGCATGCCTGACGGCCAAACAGTGATATCAGGCCACAATAGTTAGTGAAGATGAGGGTTGATGTCAGAAGCAGGAAAACTAAAGGCAGGGATCTGGCAGCACTGCCAGATCAGTCTGGTTTTCCTGCTTCTGACATCATTAACCCTCATTCTTACCAGACTATTGTGGTCTGGTCACTGCCTGTCGGGCATGCTTTGTGTGGACTGGGCTTTATGCAGCACTATTTTCATTGATACAAGAAATAGACATAGGAAAACAATTTTTCAAGCAAAGGAAAACAATTTTTCAAGCAAGTAGAGGAATCTACTTTCAATACTATATAACCAAATAGGTTATTTTTCTTGTAAATAAATTTCATAACATTTATTGGTTACTAAATAAAATGCATCGAATTGCTGATTTGTTTTATTTCATACTCTAAACTCACATGCATAAAATTGTTCTTTTCCTTTAAGATTTAATCTTCATTTAAACCTTTTTCCATTTCCATTTTTGTGTTAATCCTCTGTTCTCTATGGTCCTCTTTCCACTGCTGTTCTCCTCTATGGTCCTCTTTCCACTGCTGTTCTCCTCTATGGTCCTCTTTCCACTGCTGTTCTCCTCTATGGTCCTCTTTCCACTGCTGTTCTCCTCTATGGTCCTCTTTCCACTGCTGTTCTCCTCTATGGTCCTCTTTCCACTGCTGTTCTCCTCTATGGTCCTCTTTCCACTGCTGTTCTCCTCTATGGTCCTCTTTCCACTGCTGCTGTTCTCTATGGTCCTCTTTCCACTGCTATTCTCCTCTATGGTCCTCTTTCCACTGCTATTCTCCTCTATGGTCCTCTTTCCACTGCTATTCTCCTCTATGGTCCTCTTTCCACTGCTGTTCTCCTCTATGGTCCTCTTTCCACTGCTGTTCTCCTCTATGGTCCTCTTTCCACTGCTGTTCTCCTCTATGGTCCTCTTTCCACTGCTGTTCTCCTCTATGGTCCTCTTTCCATTTCTATCAGTTGAAATTAAAGCCTTTCTTCACTTAGTGAATTTTTTAACGTGCTAAAGGAGAGGACTTGTCACTCTTCATTCTGAAATACAAAATTAATAAATTCCATGAACAATCTTGTAAGATAGAAAAGTGTGTAATAGATTTTCAAGATAAATTAAATTAATAAAAAT
The DNA here is from genome assembly GCF_036898095.1 of Palaemon carinicauda. NCBI lineage: Eukaryota > Metazoa > Arthropoda > Malacostraca > Decapoda > Palaemonidae > Palaemon > Palaemon carinicauda. The sequence goes on from NC_090754.1 coordinate 52,176,648, forward strand.
CAAAACTGAATTGAGAAGTATAGATTTAAGTATAAACATCAAGCATACCAAAATTCTTTCACGAAAGTTAGTCCAGTGACCAATATTTAACAAGGTCATGATTTTTATAAATTTTCTTATTCAAAATCAAATTGGTTTTAGTTTTAACTATCCTACTATTATACATCTTGCCAATATTTACAACATAAAATCTGGCAATATTGCTTTATTGATAAAACACTTTGCTAAAGCTAATAAATAGATACAACCAGTACTTTTGCACAAAGCAAGGATTAGTCATAATGCTTACCATGTACGCTAGTTTGTAGCTGCAACCGGGCAAGGCTTGCTCATCCAATCATGGTTGAACAAAATTATTGGTGGTAACTCAAGGACTTGCTGCCTTGAGTATTTCTTTGTTAAGCATAATCCCGGCCCGACTTAAATCTAAATTTCTTTTCGTATGCTCTGCTAAAAAGCGACTAACCCAATTTTAGAACCTGTGGCCTTTCCTGAAAAGCTTTAAAAAAGTAGGTTACACCAAAAATGTTTGTTTTTATAAATTTCTTATACAAATGCTTTTTTTATCGATTACAATAATCCTGATAGACAGGGGCTACTAAAAAGCAACCATAATGTCTACCTCAAGATGTTCATGGAATATTTAAGCACAGTTAAATTCCTAAACCACATATGAAAATTTCAATACCTACAGCAAAACCTATAATACTTGGCACAAACATATTACAGTATAGTTTAACCCTTTTACCCCCAAAGGACGTACTGGTACGTTTCACAAAAGCCATCCCTTTACCCCCCATGGACGTACCGGTACGTCCTTGCGAAAAAATGCTATAAAATTTTTTTTTTTCATATTTTTGATAATTTTTTGAGAAAATTCAGGCATTTTCCAAGAGAATGAGACCAACCTGACCTCTCTATGACAAAAATTAAGGCTGTTAGAGCAATTTAAAAAAATATACTGCAAAATGTGCAGGGAAAAAAATAACCACCTGGGGGATAAGGGTTGGAAATTTCCAAATAGCCTGGGGGTAAAAGGGTTAAACACAAGCTGTGAAAACAGTACATAAGAATTGGTGTTATAGTTTGTTAAACAGTTTGCCTAAAACTTATGGCAGATGGAAAGCTATGGCTGTACTGCAAAATTCTCTGAGAATAAGAGGGGTTCCAATCTTGACAAGAGATTCTAATTTGCAGTCAATGGGGGTTGAAAAGTTTATCAATCAACCTATTGAGTAGTAAAATCTGCTCTAGCTTTCTTGGGAGCCAGTTATAGAATCTTTCATAGATACCCACAACGAACTGGCTATTAAATGATATTCAAAGATAACTACTAATCAATGCAGAGGTGCCAAACCTATAGAATGTCTTAGTTCATAGCAGTTGTAGAAATCTTTATCACTGCATAGTCTCTCCAATGGTACTTGAAAAATACAGAGCAGGTAATCTAGTCCGTGGTAATCAAATCATAGGAAAGTGTGCAGAAGAGTATGGTACAGTATATGAAATACTGTACTGTACTACTATGAAAAGGATAACCTGGATTAAAAATAAATTCCATCAGAGGATATTCTGAGACCAGAGGTGACAGAAATAGTACCTGTTGTCACAATCAAATTAACAGGTTATCAGGAATCATAACAGGTAGTTGCCAGTATCGGGGTAGGACAAAAACAAATACCAACAGCACCACTATCGGGGTGGGATGAGAACCAACAGCAAACTTTAATACTTATTGATCAAGTGTTAGAACAATATGCCCAATATAGCAATTAGCAAAGCTAGTGAACTGAAATAGCTGCTAGAATTTGTCAATAGCAGTCTACTGTGATGTCATGTGAAGCAGAATCACAAAGATCTTCAACCATGCCAATAATGTAACATAACTGATAATTACCGGAATTAATACAGTAATTACAGTAGTTTCATTTCCTCAACTCATTTAAGACGTTACAATTTCAAAATTTATAAAATTCAAAGTATTAAAATGACTGATGGCCATGAAGTAAAAAGGACAGACAAAGCACCATTAAGAAAATTCACAATATTATATAATCAAAGGGAATTAATAAGAATAAAATTGGAACCTAGAGTGGTGCCTAAGTTAGCATTACTGAACAAAATAGGCACTAGGTGCCTAAGTTAGCAGCACTAAACAAAATTGGAACCTAGAGTGGTGCCTAAGTTAGCAGCACTGAACAAAATTGGAACCTAGAGTGGTGCCTAAGTTAGCAGCACTGAACAAAATTGGAACCTAGAGTGGTGCCTAAGTTAGCAGCACTGAACAAAATTGGAACCTTGAGTGGTGCCTAAGTTAGCAGCACTGAACAAAATTGGAACCTAGAGTGGTGCCTAAGTTAGCAGCACTGAACAAAATTGGAACCTTGAGTGGTGCCTAAGTTAGCAGCACTGAACAAAATTGGTACCTTGAGTGGTGCCTAAGTTAGCAGCACTGAACAAAATTGGAACCTTGAGTGGTGCCTAAGTTAGCAGCACTGAACAAAATTGGAACCTAGAGTGGTGCCTAAGTTAGCAGCACTGAACAAAATTGGAACCTTGAGTGGTGCCTAAGTTAGCAGCACTGAACAAAATTGGAACCTAGAGTGGTGCCTAAGTTAGCAGCACTGAACAAAATTGGAACCTTGAGTGGTGCCTAAGTTAGCAGCACTGAACAAAATTGGAACCTAGAGTGGTGCCTAAGTTAGCAGCACTGAACAAAATTGGAACCTTGAGTGGTGCCTAAGTTAGCAGCACTGAACAAAATTGAAACCTAGAGTGGTGCCTAAGTTAGCAGCACTGAACAAAATTGGAACCTAGAGTGGTGCCTAAGTTAGCAGCACTGAACAAAATTGGAACCTAGAGTGGTGCCTAAGTTAGCAGCACTGAACAAAATTGGAACCTTGAGTGGTGCCTAAGTTAGCAGCACTGAACAAAATTGAAACCTAGAGTGGTGCCTAAGTTAGCAGCACTGAACAAAATTGGAACCTAGAGTGGTGCCTAAGTTAGCAGCATTAAAAAATAGGAAACCTTGTACTGCATTATTAAATATAAACCAAAAGCTAGGCACCAAGACTGGTGAAAGTGAATACTATATACACAGAGAAAGCTACACTTGTGGATACTACGAGTATATACACAGAGAAAGCTACACTTATGGAACCAGGAGTTTCATTTAATGAAGCTGATCTTGCATATGATAAAATAATTTCGGGTAAGTTTTTTTTTTTTTTTTTTGTAAGAACAGATTGTATTCCTAAGAAAATGCAAATAGACCAAGAAACTATGATTAATTGAAAGAAAAGAAAAATTTTTCTTAACTATGGTACCACAAAATTACATTTACTGCCAATGTAAATTTAATATAAGGATTCTTTACTATTTTTGCAGATTTAAAAGTCATAGCTTATCTAATAATTACAGCTACCAAATTAACATTATCATCATTAAGCATTATGAAATTTAAAGCAAAAATTGGGTCCTTACGTTAATCAAACAAAGCACTTAAAAATTTATATCTCAGAACCTTAAGCACTTCAGATTAACTTATACAGAACTGTATCCTATAATTACTGTCCCTACTGTATAAGGATTAAAAATTATGGCTACATTTTGGGAGCTGAAACTAAACAAACAGTATATTACGATGCTCTTTTTATTTACACTGGAGAAAAACTCGAGCTTTTATAAATTACTTTCACAAAAATACAATGATCTGCTTCTACCGGAAGCACTAATTCATACTTTTCATTTAATTAACTCCTGCAATGGCAGAAATTGACATTTGACAGATGGCTTTAGGAAGATATCTTCCAAATGCTCAGGAATTCCTAGTTTTCTTTGCTCCAGGAAGGTCGTGTGTCCCGATTCCTCTGCACAAAGCTTAACTCACCACTTTTCCACTTCTCAAAATATTTCAGAAAATGGAGAGTAGTTGGTCCAATTAGTGGCAATCAAATTATTGGACAGTGTGAGGAAGAGTATAGTATTGGAAGTTATGTACTATTAGTGAAAAGAATAACCTGGATTAAAAAGAAAAGTTCAGAAGAGCATATGCCAAGATCACAAGAGGCAGAAATAGTGTCTGGTGTGTCGGAGGCAAACTAACTGCAGTAATCGGGAATCATATCACGTAGTTGCAAGTGTCCAGAAGGGACAAGAACCAACAGCAATCAAATACCTAGAGATCTTAATGTAATAAAAATATAGCCAAAAGAAATATTACCAAAGATAGCAAAACGCAGTAGCTCCCAATAAACTCCGTCATCATCTTGTCATTTGCAGCTAACTGTGATATGTCATATGAAGCAAAATCCAAATCACAAATGTGCCCATTATGTAACAAAACTGCTAGTTGCTGGAATGAATTCAGCATACGAAACTTCATTTGTGGTGGATAATGGAGGAGGGTGGGCTGTGGCACACTAGCAGTACTGTACCAACAAACTCTATTGAATCCTTCGTCAGGCTGGGAGGAGCGGAGAGGAAAAGTCCCGTTTTGCCCCCAAAATTGGGGGAAGTGCCCTGGTAAATAGATAGAACAAACTTTTCGTTTTCTCAACTCATTCAAGACACATTACAATGACAAGAGGGATGATAAAACTCAAATATCAAAATGTCTGATGGCCATGGGGAAAAAAGGGTGACAGGCAAAGTACCAATAAGAAAATTTACAATATCACAACCAAAGGAATTAAAAGGAACATAAAACTGGATCTTGGATCCCAGAGAAGTGCCCAAGTTAGCAGCATTAAACAAAAATGGAAACCATGGGTTGGATTACAAAATTTAAGCCAAAAGCCAGCCACAGAGATTGGTAAAAGTGAATACACACACAGCCAGCCATCCTCATGGAAACCAAGTGCAGAACTTTAATGTTGCTGGCCATGCCTTTGATAAAAAACAATATTCAGGTATCATCTTTTTTTTTATAGTTTGCAATTCTAAGAAACTGCAAATAGACTAAGACACTAGAATAAATGTAAAGAAACATTCTTTAACTATGATACCACATATCAAAACATTTACTGCAAACCATACCACTTATAAATGTAACATTTGAATGAAATAAGAATTCCTCACTATTTTTGCACATTAAGTCATAGCTTGCTTAATAATTACAGCTACCAAATTAACCTTACAATAATTAAGCATTATGGAGTTTAAAGCAAAACTTGGATACTTAAATTAATCAAACAAAGCCCTAAAAATCTAAATATCTCTACCATATGCACTTTAGATTAACATATTTCCTATATTTACTGTTAACTACTTTATACGGATTGACAATTCTGGCTACATTTTGGGAGATGAAACTTAGGAAACAGTACATTATTATGCTCTTTTTATTTACACTGCAGAAAAAAAATTGGCTTTATACAAATTACTTTCACAAAAAATACAATGATCTACATCTACTAATTTACACTTTTTATTTAAAAATTTCTCTTGCAACAACAGAAATTGACATTTCACAAATGGCTTTACAGACACCTTCCAAAAGCTCAGGAAATATCATGGTTTTATTTGTTACAGAAAGGTAATATTTCCCTTCTCCTCTGCACACAGGAATAAATTCCCCACTGTCTTGTGGGGGAACCCAAAGACAGCACTAAACACTTTAAAGCCACCCTTTGGCCTCGAGGTTTGTCTTATCTTTTGATCCACTTTTGTGACTCATGGAAATTGGGGCTATATGGTCCAGTAGTGGACCAAAGAAGTCAACCAGCACCAAGGGTCACTTGTGTGAAAACTGCCTTTACCCAAAATTGCTAAGATGTCTAACAATAAGATGAAATAAAGGAGATATGAAAAAATGTTAAGTAAACAACAAAGGAAAGCCTTAAAGGTGGGTGCAGATAGGGGCCAAATCCTTAAATAAAATCTACAGTGCAACACTTAAAGCATGGAATACAGTACTTCCACTTGGCCTTTCGTATGACCAACTTCCATCACTTAGTAGCCTCAAGAACAAATTCAATGAGAAAAGAAAAGTCCAAAATTGCAATAATGTGGTCTTAAAATACCCCCATCTTGAAATTTACATGTCAGAGGAACTCCGTGAGAGATTTCCATACCAGCTAAATTTTTAACTTGTTTAAATGCTGTTGCATAATTTGACTGTGCTGGTAGGAGGCCCAAAATGAATGAAGTTTTCTTTGTGAAGAGCAACTTGCATGCTGTAACAAAGAGCAACTTTCCTGCTGTATCGGATGCATGTGCCATTGTTGAAATGTAAAATGAACAAAAAGACCCCAGTCTATATTTTGACAGCTTATAAATGACTTATAGAACCTGTCAAAAGCACCTAATTATAACTACTTTGAATTGTCACATGCATAGTTCTGTATGTAAAATGACCCAATTAGGTCATACGAAGCTTACAGTTTGAGCATGAATAAGTTGTTCTTGACCAAAAACCAATGCATAACCTTTGAACCGTATCCCTTCAAGTTATGTGTGAACACTTCTAAGAATCATTACGGTAGCTGAAACTTACGTGTACCTTTAACATCCAGCAGGAGTCTATTGTGTATTTGCTTGAGACTGAAATGTAACAAAAGCCAATGGCACTACAATGTTCATATTAGCCAACTATGGCATTTGAATTCAGAAATGCAGCTTGCATGGAAATTAAGACATCTACTCAACAATAAATGTGGCAGATTATGTAAATTCCTGGACAAATCTTTGGATGTCTTGTCAATCCTAAATGCTTCTTGTTCTCTTATGGTCTGAGTTTACATTACATTGCTATGTCAAACTTATTCTCTTATGGTTTGAATTTACATACCTTTGGTATGTCAAACTTAAGACATGGTTAGATGCCATAATATTTGTTTCCAGAGATGGAATAACATCAGGATATTAAAAGTGGTGGCCCTACCAATCATTTTAAAAAGGAAAAAAAATTGCCAAAAGACAATTCTATAAATTCAGCAAGATAACATTGAAAAACCCCATGAATTGGAACAAGTAATACAGTATCTTGATGCTCTGTGTTCATAGTAATTAACTACAGGGCAGAATGAAGCATAAAATCACCGAGAGATGAAATCTTCAACAAACTACTTTTACTAACTCGAGGTTAGTTGAGCATAAAAAGTATGATTCTCATCAGGCAACTTATTTTTTGTGCTGGAAATTATTCCTCGATGGTATTTCAGGTTTGTAGTACAAATTACAATGTTCCTCTTCAATTTGTTCATAAAATATCATCTGCTAAGTCAATTCAATTGTTCTACACAAATGTGAACAATATATTTTCTCATAATTTATGATGAATGAGCTTAGACTCCTCCAGTAACAGCAAGACAATCCCTACAACCAGCTTATATTTAACCATAGCATTACCCTACACACTGGACTGCCACGGATATGAAAAACAGTTCCTATGAACAGTTCAGTTACCAGCATAAATACTTTGCCATGGGGGAGAAAAGCAGCTCTATGCTCAGTTCAGTTACCAGCATAAATACTTTGCCATGGAAGAGAAAAAGTCCTATGCTCAGTTCAGTTACCAGCATAAATACTTTGCCATGAAAGAGAAAAAGTTCTATGCACAGTTCAGTTACCAGCATAAATACTTTGCCATGGAAGAGAAAAACAGTTCTATGCTCAATTCAGTTACCAGCATACATACTTTGCCATGGAAGAGAAAAAGTTCTATGCACAGTTCAGTTACCAGCATAAATACTTTGCCATGGAAGAGAAAAACAGTTCTATGCTCAATTCAGTTACCAGCATACATACTTTGCCATGGAAGAGAAAAAGTTCTATGCACAGTTCAGTTACCAGCATAAATACTTTGCCATGGAGGAGAAAATCAGCTCTATGCTCAGTTCAGTTACCAGCGTAAATACTTTGCCATGGAAGAGAAAAACAGTTCTATGCTCAGTTCAGTTACCAGTATAAATACTTTGGGGTGGAAGAGAAAAAGTCCTATGCACAGTTCACCTACCAGCATAAATACTTTGCCACGGAAGAGAAAAAGTCCTATGCCCAGTTCAGATACGAGCATAAATACTTTGCCATGGAAGAGAAAAAGTTCTATGCACAGTTCAGTTACCAGCATAAATACTTTGCCATGGAAGAGAAAATCAGCTCTATGCTCAGTTCAGTTACCAGCATAAATACTTTGCCATGGAAGAGAAAAACAGTTCTATGCTCAGTTCAGTTACCAGCATAAATACTTTGCCGTGGAAGAGAAAAAGTCCTATGCGCAGTTCACCTACCAGCATAAATACTTTGCCACGGAAGAGCAAAAGTCCTATGCGCAGTTCAGCTACAGTACCAGCATAAATACTTTGCCACGAAAGAGAAAAAGTTCTATGCACAGTTCAGTTACCAGCATAAATACTTTGCCATGGAGGAGAAAATCAGCTCTATGCTCAGTTCAGTTACCAGCATAAATACTTTGCCATGGAAGAGAAAAACAGTTCTATGCTCAGTTCAGTTACCAGCATAAATACTTTGCCGTGGAAGAGAAAAAGTCCTATGCGCAGTTAAGCTACCAGCATAAATACTTTGCCACGGAAGAGAAAAAGTCCTATGCGCAGTTCAGCTACCAGCATAAATACTTTGCCACGGAAGAGAAAAAGTTCTATGCACAGTTCAGTTACCAGCATAAATACTTTGCCATGGAAGAGAAAAGCAGCTCTATGCACACTTCGGTTACCAGCATAAATTCCTTTACAATAAATGCAAGGGAAATCACCATACCTTCCACATGATCATAGCTAATGGAATTACTGCACAGTCTAGCCCAGCGTTTCTCAACCGGGGGGCCACGAGTGGACATCTGCAGACGCAGAGGATTGAACCTCCCATCGTCATCAAAGATTGCATCATTGGACATCTCAACATTCTCTCCGCTGAGTTCAAATCTTATTTCGACGATGCTCCATTGGATGTTCCATGGCACAGAGACCCATTCAACACCGAAATTGAACCTACTGAAGACGAAGCAGAGGAGCTCGCAGAGTTGAAGGTCTCAAAAGCAATGAAGCTGGCCTTCAGTAACAGAGAAGACCTCTCCAGCTTCTGGTTGTCTGTTCAGGATGCATATCCACTACTCAGCAAGAAGGCATCCGAAATGCACGTTCAATTCGCCACAATATACCTTTGCGAGTCTGGATTTTCTGACCTGGCGACCATTAAAACGAAGTCCAGAAACCGTCTTGATGTTGGGAACGATATTTGCCTTGCTGTGTCCAAGACGGAGCCGGACATAAGAGGCCTCGTCACACGAGCCCAACAGCAAGTGTCTCATTGATTATATTGTTCAGCAAAAATTTTTACTTTGATTTATAATTTTAGTGACTAAATAAACAACATAAAACAAAATCTGCATTTTTTTTATTGAAGGGCAGGGGGCCACGAGTGTTAACCACTCGGTGAGGGGGGCCATGGGCTATCAAAGGTTGAGAAACGCTGGTCTAGCCAATACACACAAGGAATCAGTTTCTCCATCAAATTGTTTATGGTACTTGAAAAACTGATGACATGCAAATACATCTGGGTTAAATATTTCAAGACACCCTTCTTTCCTTTACCTGCATGTACAGTACTGTATTGGGTAAATAGAAAGTATAAAATCTGTCTGCACAATTCCATATTTAAGAAATTATCTGATCTAGTATTAAGTTTTCAAGTTGAATGAATTGCAAGTAGTAGTTCAAAAGTTTTTCAGTAAAATATCTTCATTGCATCATATATAAATGCAATATCAGCACTTGGATTTTGTTGATTATCTGGTTAAAACTTTTTCAACTACTGTACAGTACAGCAATTAGTGCTCACCTTAATCTTCATACACCCCCCCCCAAAAAAAAAAAGACAATTCTTAGAGGGTTAAATTTGAAAATGCTCCAGCAAACTGTCAATATGGTATTAAATGGGTACCACTGAAACCATATGAAGACCACTGTTAGACTTTGAAAAACTCTGTATCTTCTATTCAGATATTGCATAAGATTTAAACTTTAACTCGTTAAAATTAGATTCATTCAGGTTCAAGTAAATTTCATAAAAAAAGGGGGTTTGTCTGACAAAAAATGAGCTGAAAGCAGCTAGTTGATCTTAAAATATTCCATGAGAAATCCACTAATGGTATGATGGTAACTTTAATGCAAAATATATAAACAAGTCACCTTCAGTAAAATATATATGAAAATATTTCACTCTTAAAACCCTTCAATGTCAACCACACATTCTACTACAGCCAAATTCTTTACTTGTAAGATAAATTTTCACACCCATATTTACTGGAAACTAGTTACTATCAAACCTATCCTGGTAGTCGGCATGAATTCTTAATCTAATAATTAAAAAACACAGATTACTTTAGTTTGTTAAAACAAAATCTATATATAATAATGATACTTTAATTATAAAATAAATTTTTGAATATACTTACCCAGTGAATATATAGCTGCAACTCTGTTGCTCGACAGACAAAAAACTGTACAAAAAACTCGCCAGCGATCGCTACACAGGTTGCGGGTGTGCCCATCAGCGCCAACTGTCGGCCAGATACCATACTCAATGTAAACAAAGACTCAATTTCTTCTCATCCCACTGCGTCTCTATTGGGGAGGAAGGGAGGGTCGTTTAATTTATATATTCACCGGGTAAGTATATTCAAAAATTTATTTTAAAATTAAAATATTTTTAAATATTTAACTTAGCCGGTGAATATATAGCTGATTCACACCCAGGGTGGTGGGTAGAGACCAGTTAAATATGTTTACATCTTATGAGCTAAGAGTTTTTATTTCATTTTAGAAGTTATCAATATAACAAAAACAAAATAAATAGGTACCTGGTAAGGAAGTCGACTTAGACAATTACTCTGCCTTATAAGTACGTCTTCCTTACGGAGCCTCGCGATCCTCTTAGGATGCTGACAGACCCCTAGGAGCTGAAGTATCAAGGGGTGCAACCCATACAACAGGACCTCATCAAACCCCTAATCTAGGCGCTTCTCAAGAAATGACTTTGACCACCCGCCAAATCAACCAGGATGCGAAAGGCTTCTTAGCCTTCCGGACAACCCATAAAAACAACATTAAAAACATTTCAAGAGACAGATTAAAAGGATATGGAATTAAGGAATTGTAGTGGTTGAGCCCTCCCCCACTACTGCACTCGCTGCTACGAATGGTCCCAGTGTGTAGCAGTTCTCGTAAAGAGACTGGACATCTTTCAAGTAAAATGACGCGAACACTGACTTGCTTCTCCAATAGGTTGCGTCCATTATACTTTGCAGAGATCTATTTTGCTTAAAGGCCACGGAAGTTGCTACAGCTCTAACTTTGTGCGTCTTCACTTTAAGCAAAGCTCGGTCTTCCTCACTCAGATGTGAATGAGCTTCTCGTATTAGCAATCTGATAAAGTATGACAAAGCATTCTTTGACATAGGCAAGGATGGTTTCTTAACTGAACACCATAAAGCTTCAGATTGGCCTCGTAAAGGTTTAGTGCGCTTTAAATAGAACTTAAGAGCTCTAACAGGGCATAAGACTCTTTCTAGTTCATTGCCTACGATCTCCGATAAGCTGGGAATATCGAAAGATTTAGGCCAAGGCCGAGAAGGCAGCTCATTTTTGGCTAGAAAACCAAGTTGCAGCGAACAAGTAGCTTTTTCCGACGAAAATCCAATGTTCTTGCTGAAGGCATGAATCTCACTGACTCTTTTAGCCGAAGCTAAGCATACCAGGAAAAGAGTCTTAAGAGTGAGATCTTTCAGGGAGGCTGATTGTAACGGCTCAAACCTGTCTGACATGAGGAATCTTAGTACCACGTCTAAATTCCATCCAGGGGTAGCCAAACGACGCTCCTTGGTGGTCTCAAAAGACTTAAGGAGGTCTTGCAGATCTTTATTGTTGGAAAGATCTAAGCCTCTATGCCGGAAGACCGATGCCAACATGCTTCTGTAGCCCTTGATAGTGGGAGCTGAAAGGGATCGTCCTTTTCTCAGGTATAAGAGAAAATCAGCTATTTGAGCTACAGAGGTACTGGTCGAGGATACAGAAACCGACTTGCACCAGTCTCGGAAGACTTCCCACTTCGATTGGTAGACTCTAATGGTAGACGCTCTCCTTGCTCTAGCAATCGCACTGGCTGCCTCCTTCGAAAAGCCTCTAGCTCTCGAGAGTCTTTCGATAGTCTGAAGGCAGTCAGACGAAGAGCGTGGAGGCTTTGGTGTACCTTCTTTACGTGTGGCTGACGTAGAAGGTCTACCCTTAGAGGAAGACTTCTGGGAACGTCTACTAACCATCGAAGTACCTCGGTGAACCATTCTCTCGCGGGCCAGAGGGGAGCAACTAACGTCAACCTTGTCCCTTCGTGAGAGGCGAACTTCTGCAGTACCTTGTTGACAATCTTGAACGGTGGGAATGCGTAGAGATCCAGATGTGACCAATCTAGGAGGAAGGCATCTATATGTATTGCTGCTGGGTCCGGGACTGGGGAGCAATAGATTGGAAGCCTCTTGGTCAGCGAGGTTGCAAAGAGATCTATGGTTGGTTGACCCCAAGTGGCCCAAAGTCTCTTGCACACATCCTTGTGGAGGGTCCATTCGGTTGGAATTACTTGCCCTTTCCGACTGAGACAATCTGCTATGACGTTCAAGTCGCCTTGGATGAACCTCGTTACTAGGGAGATGTCTTGACCTTTTGACCAGATGAGCAGGTCCCTTGCGATCTCGTACAACGTCAGTGAGTGGGTACCTCCTTGTTTGGAGATGTACGCCAAGGCCGTGGTGTTGTCCGAGTTTACTTCCACCACTTTGCCTCGAAGGAGATACTCGAAGCTTTTTAAGGCCAGATGAACTGCCAACAGCTCCTTGCAGTTGATATACATGCTCCTCTGACTCGAGTTCCACAGACCTGAGCATTCCCGACCGTCCAGTGTCGTGCCCCAGCCCAAGTCCGATGCGTCAGAGAAGAGAACGTGGTGGGGAGTCTGAACAGCCAGGGGAAGACCCTCTCTTAGGTTGATATTGTCCTTCCACCAAGTCAGACAAGACTTTATCTTTCCGGAAATCGGGATCGAGACCGCTTCTAGCGTCTTGTCCTTTTTCCAGTGAAAAGCCAGATGGTATTGAAGAGGACGGAGGTGTAGTCTTCCTAGTGATACAAACTGTTCCAGGGATGTTCACAGCGTCCCCACCAGACTCATCCACAGCCTGACTGAGCAGCGTTCCTTCTTCAGCATCTTCTGGATGGATAGCAGGGCTTGATCTATTCTGGGGGCTGATCGTCTTGTTGTTCAGCAACGTCCTCATCAGATAGTTCCTCATCCGAAAACGGATGAGGAAACGGCAACGGAGTGGGCAACGTCTGGCTCGCTGAGTCCGGTCGCACTGGTGCATGCGTGACGGAGCCGGACGCAATATCATGGAACTGCTGCACAGTCTGTGAACTGTCAACAACCATGGGTGCGCGAGGACGCACAGCGTCCACCCGAGACTGTCTAGACCGTCTGGGTTGTGCAGTCAACACCATACCGGGTTGCGGAGGTTGACGCACCGCGTCAAAACAAGTCACCTCTGATGGTTGTTGAACGTCCTGAACGTCAACAACCACCTCCGAGCGTCGCTTAACGTCAACGTGCGGCTGGCAACCCACACTGGGTCGCATCGGTGGAGGAACCACCTCAACTGGTAGACGCGAGAAGGTTACCTCAGCGTCAACAGGGCGTACAACCGACCGCTTGGAAGGTTGTTGGCCAGAAGGTTCAGCAGCAACCTTCTCCGCATTAAAGTCCTCCATCAAGGACGCAAGCTTGGACTGCATGTCTTGCAGCAAAGCCCATTTAGGGTCTACGGGAGCAGGTGCGGCAACAGACGGGGTTAGCGACTGAGGCGGTACCGCTTTCCATCCCTGAAAGCCTTGTTTATGCATGACATAATGTACAGCAAAACTTCAAAGGCTCGTAAGCCAGTTTAAAAGAAGGGAAAGCAAAGGCTGTATCCCCCAAACTCCTCCTGGTGATAAACCAGTCGCCTAGCAAACGTAAAGCTCTCTAGGAGAGCGAGAGAGCACTAGCTTATAAACAACGGCTTCGAAGTAGCTAGGCCTAGTGTAAGCTCTGACGTTTAGGCGAACGAGGAGCAGCAGTTACAAAGAGATCCGGACAAAGATCCTTAAAAATCAGCATGATTTAATTAAAGTCCATAGAGGGCTAAGCAGCTTTAGGCTCCTCTCCGTCTGACAGAGTCCTCAAGGGAATATCAGTAGGAGGGGGAACAGCAACTTCCTCATCTAAAGGAACCTTGTCCGATAATAGCTGAGTCTCAAGCAAGGGAGAGACCTACCGTGGTGGCAATGCTTTACAAGCAGATTCCACACGCACTGGTGCATTAGTAGCGGACCAGGACGCAACGTCATGTAACTGCTTGACAGTCTGAACTGTCAACAACAACAGGTGCGAGAGACCAGGACGCAACGTCATGTAACTGCTTGACAGTCTGTGAACTGTCAACAACAACAGGTGCGTGAGGACGCACAGCGTCCACTCGAGACTGCTTTGACTGCCTAGAATGAGCAGTCAAAACAACTCTAGAATGCGGAGGTTGACGCACAGCGTTAAAACAAGTCAACTCCGATTGTTAGCGAACGTCCTGAACGTCAACAGGAGCATCAGCAAGTGGCCTAACGTCCAAATGTGGCTGAAAATCCACACGAGACCGCATCGAGTGTGGTTCTAAACAACCTGATTGACGTGACTTAGCTACGCCAACGTCAACAGGAAGCACAAAGGAACGTTAGGTTGGTTGACAGCCAGGATCTCGATGAGATAAACGGCTAGGCTCAACGGACTAATCGGCAGAATAGTCTTCCATAAGGGAGGCAAGCATATTCTGCATGTCTTGCCGTAAAACCCATTTAGGATCAACAGAAATGGTTGCGGTAAGAGACGAGGGTAACGTCTGTGACCGCAACACTTTGCCAACAAGAAAGACTCTCGGAGTCTGTGTTACGCTTTTGTTAGGCGGCGAGCAGTTTTCCGATGACTGCATAGGGTCAGAGCTGTCCTAATGGCTGCAACCAGGATGCTGGACCTGTCCTGAAAGGACTGACTTTTGCTTAAGGGCCTCGAAACCTTGTCTCAGGTTTCTTGTGCGAAAAGCCTTCGGATGACGAGGAGAAAATTGTCTCTCTCGCCTTATGGTAGGGGAGATCTTGGTAAGATACACCCGATACCATAGAGGGAAACGTCTGTTCGCTGATCAAGGCCTCTCGAACCCATAAGTCGTTCGACATTACTTCTCCCCTGGGCTTGGGAGCTTGCAAGAGGTCCCGGACTAGGTGAACGACAGGCACGAACAGACGAACCCTCGGACGCAACACTGTAACACTTTGCGCAATATCACTTTATCACTACGATTTTCTGTTTTGCACTTATTTCACTGAAATCGAAACTTTTACTGATTTCTACCTGAAGCACGCAATTCTACCCTCATCAAAAGGTAGTAAATGCGAAATCAGTCGTATAATGCAAGCACATTAATACCAGCAAAAAAACAGTAAACATCTTTTAAGATAAAAAAAAAAAAAAAAAGTCAGTGGTTGGGGAAGAGAAGAAACACTAGTTCATTCAAAACTACGTTTACAATCTCTCACCGTACATTGCCTGGGGACGAGAATAAAACTAAAAAAGTTTTATCCTTTCTCCCCGTACAGAGACTAGGGACGAGAGTAACTCGAGAACAACGTTACCCGCTTGAACGGAACGTTTTCTCTCCTCTCTCTCCCTCCGTCTCTATCTCTCTCTCTCCCTCCGTCTCTATCTCTCTCTCTCTTTCTCTCTTGATTTCGCACCTAAGAGAAGAGCCCAATTACATTTCGTCAAAAAACATGTTATTTGACCAAAGGAAAAAACTGAAAGGTTTTTCAATTAAAAAGTTCCTTTAAAATAGAATTTAAAACATTTAAACTTTGAAAGAAGAATGAACAAAACGTCAGAATCGATTTACTCTTTCTGCAAAGTGAAACCGTGATACTCTCTCTCTCTATCGTAACGATAGAGCGCAAACTGCGTAGCATAAATAAACTAAACGTTAGTTCATCTTTGAAAACAGTACGAAGACTATTCAAAGAAATTCTTTCATAAAATATTTATTAAAAATATTCATTTAAAAAGTTTTAAATCATTAGCTCTTTAAAAGCTATTAACGATTGAAAGGGCTCAACGTTGGTTAACTTCGGTTTCCAAGTTAGGACCGCCTACTCTCAGGAAAGGTCGCATATAAACAAAACATTAAAAATGTTATTTTTATTAGTAAAATAAATTTTTGAATATACTTACCCGATAATCATGTAGCTGTCAACTCCGTTGCCCGACAGAATTCTACGGGAGGGATACGCCAGCTATCACAATACTAGAAGGGGGTGTACTCACCAGCGCCACCTGTGGCCAGGTACTACAGTACTTCTTGTTGACACCTCCTCAATTTTTCCTCGGTCCACTGGTTCTCTATGGGGAGGAAGGGAGGGTCAATTAAATCATGATTATCGGGTAAGTATATTCAAAAATTTATTTTACTAATAAAAATAACATTTTTCAATATTAAACTTACCCGATAATCATGTAGCTGATTCACACCCAGGGGGGTGGGTGAAAACCAGTGTACAAGATTAAAAGATAGCTAAGTATCCCGTATTTCATATAACAGTTATCTCAAAATAACAATGAAATAATAAGTACCTGGTAAGGAAGTCGACTTGAACCGTTACTCTGCCTCTTTTTTAAGTTCGTCTTCCTTACTGAGCGCAGCGTTCCTCTTAGGAGGCTGAATCAACTCAAAGGTGCTAAAGTATATAGGCCTGCAACCCCTACTAAAGGACCTCTACACAACCTCTAACCCAGGCGCTTCTCAAGAATGAATTGACCACCCGCCAAATCAAAAGGATGCGGAAGGCTTCTTAGCCTACCGTAACAACCATAAAAACAACAATAAAAGCATTCAAGAGAAAGGTTAAAAAAGGTTATGGGATTAAGGGAATGTAGTGGCTGAGCCCTCACCTACTACTGCACTCGCTGCTACGAATGGTCCCAGGGTGTAGCAGTTCTCGTAAAGAGACTGGACATCTTTAAGATAAAATGATGCAAACACTGACTTGCTCCTCCAATAGGTTGCATCCATTATGCTCTGCAGAGAACGGTTTTTATTAAAGGCCATCGAAGTAGCTACGGCTCTCACTTCGTGGGTCCTTACCTTCAGCAAAGCAAGGTCTTCCTCCTTTAAGTGAGAATGGGCTTCTCTAATCAGAAGCCTTATATAATACGAAACCCCGTTTTTGGACATGGGCCTCGAAGGTTTCTTGATGGCACACCATAAGGCTTCTGACTGTCCTCGAATAGGTTTTGACCTATTAAGATAATATTTCAGAGCTCTGACAGGGCAAAGAACTCTTTCTAGCTCGTTACCTACCATGTTGGAGAGGCTAGGTATTTCAAACGATCTAGGCCAAGGACGTGAAGGAAGTTCATTCTTAGCTAAGAATCCGAGCTGTAAAGAACATGTTGCAGATTCGGATGTGAACCCAATGTTCTTGCTGAAGGCATGAACCTCACTGACTCTTTTA
This sequence comes from Palaemon carinicauda, assembly GCF_036898095.1. Lineage (NCBI taxonomy): Eukaryota > Metazoa > Arthropoda > Malacostraca > Decapoda > Palaemonidae > Palaemon > Palaemon carinicauda. The sequence continues at coordinate 52,194,239 of NC_090754.1, forward strand.
GCTGTCGCAAGGCAGACGAGAAAAAGAGTCTTGAGGGTAAGGTCCTTGAAGGAAGCTGACTGGAGAGGTTCGAACCTAGGTGACATAAGGAACCTTAAGACTACGTCTAGGTTCCAGCCTGGAGTGGGTAGACGACGCTCTTTAGAAGTCTCAAAAGACTTAAGGATGTCTTGAAGGTCCTTGTTGGAAGAAAGGTCCAAACCTCTGTGGCGGAGAACTGAAGCCAACATACTCCTGTACCCTTTAATCGTAGGAGCTGAAAGGGATCTCTCATTCCTAAGATGTAATAGGAAGTCAGCTATTTGGGTCACAGAGGTATTGGTAGAGGAAACTGCATTGGCTCTACACCAGCTCCGGAAGACTTCCCACTTGGATTGGTAGACTCTACGAGTGGATACCCTCCTTGCTCTGGCAATCGCACTGGCTGCCTCCTTCGAAAAGCCTCTAGCTCTAGCGAATCTTTCGACAGTCTGAAGGCAGTCAGCCGAAGAGCGTGGAGGTTTGGGTGCAACCTGTCTACGTGAGGTTGACGTAGAAGGTCCACTCTTAGAGGGAGAGTCCTGGGGACATCGACCAGCCATTGTAGTACCTCTGTGAACCATTCTCTTGCAGGCCAAAGGGGAGCAACCAGCGTCAGCCGTGTCCCTTCGTGCGAGATGAACTTCTGAAGGACTTTGTTTATGATCTTGAACGGTGGAAATGCGTAAAGGTCGAGATGGGACCAGTTCAGCAGAAAAGCATCCACATGAACTGCTGCTGGGTCTGGAACTGGGGAACAGTACAAAGGAAGTCTCTTGGTCATGGAGGTGGCAAACAGATCGATGGTCGGCTGACCCCACAAGGTCCAAAGTCTGTTGCACACGCTCTTGTGGAGGGTCCATTCCGTGGGGATGACCTGATCCCTTCTGCTTAGGCGATCTGCTGAGACGTTCATGTTGCCCTGAATGAACCTCGTAACTAGGGTGAGGTTTAGACTTCTTGACCAAATGAGGAGGTCCCTTGCGATCTCGTATAGGCTCCTCGAATGGGTCCCTCCTTGCTTGGAGATGTAAGCCAAGGCTGTGGTGTTGTCGGAGTTCACCTCCACCACCTTGCCTAGCAGGAGGGACTTGAAGTTCAATAGGGCTAAATGAACTGCTAGTAGCTCCTTGCAGTTGATGTGGAGCGTTTCCTGTTCCTCGTTCCACGTTCCCGAGCACTCCTGTCCGTTCAAGGTCGCGCCCCAGCCCGAGTCCGATGCATCCGAGAAGAGATGAAGATTGGGGGTCTGAATCGCCAACGATAGGCCCTCCCTGAGAAGGAGACTGGTCTTCTACCACAAGAGAGTGGTCTTCATCTCTTTGGTGACTGGGATAGAGACTGCTTCGAGAGTCAAACCCTTGTCCCAATGAGCTGCAAGATGGAATTGAAGAGGGCGGAGGTGGAGTCTCCCTAGCTCGACGAACAGGGCCAACGATGAAAGGGTCCCTGTGAGACTCATCCACTGTCTCACCGAGCAACTACTGCTCTTCAGCATGCTCAGGATGCAATCTAGGGCTTGGCTTATCCTTGGGGCCGATGGAAAAGCCCGAAAATCCTGACTCCGAATCTCCATTCCCAGGTACACAATGGATTGGGAGGGAATGAGCTGAGACTTTTCTAGATTGACTAACAGACCCAGTTCTTTGATCAAGTCCAAAGTCCAGTTGAGACTCTCCAGACAGCGACGACTCGTGGAGGCTCTCAACAGCCAGTCGTCTAAATAAAGGGAGGCTCTGATGTCCGATAAGTGGAGGAATTTTGCTATATTCCTCATCAGATGCGTAAACACCATAGGAGCTGTGCTTAGGCCAAAACACAGGGCTTGGAATTGGTAGACAACCTTTCCAAAAACGAATCTCAGGAAAGGTTGGGAGTCTGGATGAATAGGAACGTGAAAGTAAGCATCTTTCAGGTCCAACGAGACCATCCAGTCCTCCTGCCTGACCGCTGCTAGGACTGACTTCGTCGTCTCCATCGTGAACGTCTGCTTGGTGACATAAGCATTGAGCGCGCTGACGTCCAGCACCGGTCTCCAACCTCCTGTCTTCTTGGCCACCAGAAAGAGACGGTTGTAGAAGCCCGGGGATTGATGGTCCCGGACTATAACCACTGCCTTCTTCTGTAAAAGGAGCGACACCTCCTGGTGCAACGCTAGCCTCTTGTCCTTTTCTTTGTAGTTGGGAGAGAGGTTGATGGGAGATGTGGTCAGAGGGGGTTTGCGGCAGAATGGAATCCTGTAACCCTCCCTCAGCCAACTGACAGACTGGGCGTCTGCACCTCTCTTTTCCCAGGCTTGCCAGAAGATCTTGAGTCTGGCTCCTACTGCTGTCTGGAGATGAGGAGAGTCAGTTTTTGCCTTTAGAAGTCTTGGAACCTTTCCTAGACTTGCTCCTGGAAGAGTCTGGACGGGAGCTTCCTCGGCTGGGGGCTCTACCACGAAAGGGCGGAATAAACCTCGTAGCAGGAGTATCAGCCACTGGGGTGCGATAAGTCCTGGGGACTGAGGTAGCAACCTTAGTCTTACGAGCTGATGAGGCCACAAGATCATGGGTGTCCTTTTGTATCAGGGCCGCAGACAAGTCCTTAACAAGCTCTTCGGGAAACAGGAACTTAGAGAGCGGAGCGAAAAGGAGTTGAGACCTTTGACAAGGTGTGATGCTGGAGGAAAGGAAGGTACAAAGCTGCTCCCTTTTCTTAAGCACTCCTGACACAAACATCGAAGCAAGCTCGCCAGATCCATCCCTAATAGCCTTATCCATGCAGGACATTAAGAGCATGGCTGAGTCCTTGTCCGCAGGGGAGGTCTTCTTGCTAAGGGCCCCCAGGCACCAGTCTAGGAAATTGAACATCTCAAAGGCTCTAAATACACCCTTTAGGAAGTGATCAAGATCTGAGAAGGTCCAGCAAACCTTAGAGCGCCTCATTGCTGTTCTACGAGGAGAGTCTACCAAACTTGAGAAGTCAGCCTGGGCAGAGGCAGGTACTCCCAAGCCTGGTTCCTCTCCTGTGGCATACCAAACGCCCGCTTTAGAAGTGAGCTTAGTCGGAGGAAACATAAAGGCAGTCTTTCCTAGTTGCTGCTTAGACTGCAACCACTCCCCTAAAATCCTTAACGCTCTCTTAGAGGACCTTGCAAAGACGAGCTTAGTATACGTTGACTTGGCTGGCTGCATGCCCAGCGAAAACTCAGATGGCGGAGAGCGGGGGGTAGCAGAGACAAAATGGTCTGGGTATACCTCTCTGAAAAGAGCCAAGACCTTACGAAAGTCAATAGGAGGCGGAGAAGACTTGGATTCATCCACGTCTGATGAGGGGTCCAGGTGTGCAGCCTCATCATCAGAAACCTCATCACCAGAGTGTAGCGAAGTGAGAGGTAAGGTATGCTGAACAGCAGAATCTGCACGAGCTGGAGCAAAAACGCTTGTGGTTTCCTCCTCAAGTCTCTGTTGAGGGAACACCTGAGGCTCAGGCTGCAAAGGCTGGTCAAAAGAAGTAGCAGAAGGTAGGCGCATGGGTGGAGGAGGCTGACTCCTGGCATGAGTGTCTTGCCTCAAGGGTTGAGCTTGCTGTAAGGTGAGCGGATGCGCAGTAGCAAGTTCCTGATGAACGAGTTGAGGTTCCTGAGGTGTGAGCTGCGAGAGTTGGGGTAGAGGCTGCGCAGAACGCATAACTTGTCTCGCGAGTTGAGGTTCCTGAGGCGCAAGGCTAAGGTGTTGAGGCTCTCGCCTTGAGGAGGGTTGAGGTCGCTGCAGCGAGAGCTGAGGTGTCTGCCTCATGGATGGGAGAGGTTGTTGTACCTCAAGAGAGTGTTGCCTCACTGGTGGAACCGCAAGTGGAAGCGGAGGAAGTAAGGTATAAGCTTCCTGTTCCCATTGCTGAGGTTGCCTTAAGGAAGGCGGAGGTAGCTGCACACCACTGGAAACTGGTAACTCAGTACGTGGAAATGTATCCTGAGGAGCCTCAACATCGTACGCCTGGCAGGCAGGACTGCGGTTAGGCGGAGCGATCGCAGGAGGAGGTGTAACCTTCTCAGCCTGACACTCACGCATCAAGACCGCAAGTTGTGACTGCATGGACTGCAGTAGAGTCAACTTGGGGTCGGCAGACACTAAGGTCTGCTGAGGCAAAGCCTTAACAGAAGAGATCTGTTGCGGCAGCACCTTACTCCTCTTAGGAGGAGTGCCTTCAACTGATGACTGCGGCGAGTCAGAGCTGATCCAATGACTGCAGCCAGGTTGTAGAGCTCTTGAGGACTGGACTCTGCGTTTGAGAGGTCTTGAGACCTGAGTCCAACGTTTCCTCCCTGACAATTCTTCAGCAGACGAGTAAAAGACGGGCTCAATCGTCTGCGGGTGGGAGTGACGGTCTCTGGAAGACACGCCCGCAACCACCGAGGATACTTCTGTGCGCCGATCAAGGCCTGCCGAACCCTTTTGCCCTTCGACATTGCTTCTCCCCTGGGCTTGGGAGCTTGCAAGAGGTCCCGGACTGGGAGGACGACTGGCACGCACAGAAGTACCCTCACGCACCACACTGACACTGACACTAGCACTTGGCACTGCACTGACACTAGCACTCGTCACAGCACTGGCACTATTACCACCCACTGCACTCTTGACCTTAAGTTCCTTGACTTCGGCCATAAGAGACTTATGATCACTAACCACCGACTCCACTTTGTCACCTAAAGCCTGAATGGCACGCAAAACAACAGACATATCAGGTTGAGGGCAAATAGTAGGTTCGGGGGTAGCCACTACAGGGGGAGGAAAAGGTAGGGGATCATGAGGTGAGGAAAAAAGTGAAGAGCGAGAAGAACTTCTCCTAACTCTCACTCTCTCTAACTTGGTTGAATACTTAAGAAATCGGACAAAATCAAGTTCCGAAAGTCCGGCGCATTCCTCACATCGATCTTCCAACTGACAGGGTCTTTCCCTACAGTCAGAACAAGCGGTGTGAGGATCTACCGAGGCCTTCGGAATACGCCTATTACAAGACCTACATCGTCTATGGGGTGGGGCTTGTGAAATGTCAGACATCTTGAATCAAAGAGTTAGCCAAGTGGGGATTCCAAATCAAGCAAAAAGATCGTTAACCATTAATCAGAACTAAATAATAGCTATCTAAGCTAATATAGAAGTTTTCCAGTAAAGCGACAGCCGAAATCTGAGAGAAATACTTCACCAAAAGCCGTGAAAATACTCCAAGATCATAAGCGTATCCCAGAACGTCTTGCCGGAAGCACGACAGAGGAAAAATTGAGGAGGTGTCAACAAGAAGTACTGTAGTACCTGGCCACAGGTGGCGCTGGTGAGTACACCCCCTTCTAGTATTGTGATAGCTGGCGTATCCCTCCCGTAGAATTCTGTCGGGCAACGGAGTTGACAGCTACATGATTATCGGGTAAGTTTAATATTGAAAATTCATTTTTTATGTTTATTATAACTGGAAAGTTAATCGAAGAGGCCTAATAAAGGCGGTGAGATATAAAATATATAGAGGAAAATCTATAATTAATTTATAACGTGATAAGATAATTACTAAAAGCCTAAACACACTTCCGTCTAAGGGAAGGGTCGGCCATTTAAAAGTCAAAGAAAGTCCATACTCTCTTTGTCACCAAAAATTAAATCTATCCAAAACGAGTTCAAGATTTAAGATGAAGATAAAACACCTGCACTGCGAAAGCTCAAACCAAAATGAAGTACTTCACCAAATATGTTGAGAAAACTCCAGGTTCTACAGCGAGTAAAAGTACGTCTTGTCGACACGTCGACAGAGAAGAAATTGAGTCTTTGTTTACATTGAGTATGGTATCTGGCCGACAGTTGGCGCTGATGGGCACACCCGCAACCTGTGTAGCGATCGCTGGCGAGTTTTTTGTACAGTTTTTTGTCTGTCGAGCAACAGAGTTGCAGCTATATATTCACCGGCTAAGTTAAATATTTAAAAAGGAGGTTTTATAATACTGTTTATATGTACATTACCTGCATTTTTAACCCAGTATGTTTGTACTGTACAAGGTTTCAAGGCTCATCACATATCAAAACTGTAACTTATCTTGTCAGATGCACAGCAATTGTTGCCAACCTTTATACAGTATTAGGTTTGGTGGTTAAGCTTGTTTGTCAGATTACAGCTTTTCCAAGATTCCCTTCATTGTCCTAAAATAAAAAAAAAAAAAATTATTACAAGGACAACTAATAAATTCCAACATAAACCATATACATCTTAGACTACAATCTAAAACATGGATCATTAGGACAATTATTGTTAAATTACTGTATTTTAGAAAATATTAACATTCAGTTTATCCCTTAAAGGTAAGACATATCTGGTCTGGATCTTCATTTACATCCTTACATATGGCTTTTATGGCTTTCATACTACATTTATCCGCATACCTCATGGTTGCCTTTCTCAGTAACATTCATTACTGGTTACACTTCAAACCCTCTTTGATTTTACTTATGCATTTGTATGCGTAAGTTAGCAATTCAATTTTCATTTCGCTACATGGAAACAAATCCCTTTATAGAGCAGCAGTCCCACTCAGCAGAGGGACCATTAATTTTCAAATGGGCACAGCCAGGACCCCTATTGTTCAAAGGGTAATATTTTGAGTTGGAACATTGTTACATTGTTGGTGACAATTACACTAATGTACTTCACTTTACATCAGTGAAGTTGCTCAGTTATTGACATGAACAACTGTCTAACTATTACACTCAGTACAACTGTTCTTGCCTCGATGAAAGTAAAAATATCATCAATTCATATATATCATAAGGACTGCTTTTTATAAGTTCCAATGAATTTTCCACCATCACCATTAATTCACTCCACATTTTCAAATACACAACCCCAATAAGTAAATGTATTCATAATCAAATAAAAAAATTCCTGTAATCTACAAAATATATTAAGCTAAATCCAGATTTAATGAGAGAGAGAGAGAGAGAGAGAGAGAGAGAGAGAGAGAGAGAGAGAGAGAGAGAGAGAGAGAGAGAGAGAGAGAATCTCAGGAACATTAAATTCGAGAGAGAGAGAGGAGAGAGAGAGAGAGAGAGAGAGAGAGAGAGAGAGAGAGAGAGAGAATCTCAGGGAACATTAAATTCGAGAGAGAGGAGAGAGAAGAGAGAGAGAGGAGAGAGAGAGAGAGAGAGAGAGAGAGAGAGAGAGAGAGAGAGAGAGAATCTCAAGAACATTAAATTCGAGAGAGAGAGAGAGAGAGAGAGAGAGAGAGAGAGAGGAGAGAGAGAGAGAGAGAGAGAGAGAGAGATGAGAGAGAGAGAGAGAGAGAGATGAGAGAGAGAATATTAATTCATATGGAAACAATATAATCAAACAAAGCTTACCTTCTACAACAGAATCATTGAAGTTGATTTTCATTTTTTCATAAACCAATCATCATACTATGGTGTATCAGGACTTCTTTTATAAAAGGCACCCCTTGTAAGACGCCACTGAAAAAATTAAAAATACCATTAATGTACTGTACAGTACTGTACTTATGATTCAATGTTGTATACAAGAAATAAATCTTCTACTGCATACTGAATGCAGGGCTTAAAGAATTCTAAAAACATGCTGGAAACCAATGAGTTAGTGTAATCACAGATAAATCAGCATGAAGAAGCAACTCTTCTATATCATTTATTTTCATCAACCATTTTCAAGTTTGTTAAAAGATTCTAGGCAGATGTATATGTGGACTGAAAAGAAAATTTTGAAATAATTTGTATATTTCTAAAATATAAACCTGTAGCTCTTTACATAGGGGTATTATTTCGACACTAGCTGAAACCAACCGTTAAAGCTCTTACGATGTGTAACTACCCTCGCTAATTAGTAGAAGGGGAACAGGGAGTATACCCACCACCCTGCACACACCATCACTAGCAAACAATTGTCACTTAGAAATTGCAGCAGGACATCTGGGGGAAGGTATTAGCAGGACCAGTATGTGTAAAGAGCTACAGGCTTGTATAGTTTGGAAAAATACTAATTATTTCCAAATTTGACATTTGTTCGGCACTTAAGATAAACCTTACACTTTACATTGAGTCGCCCAATGGTGGTTGGAAGTCCTAAAACCAGACTGGCTGGAGACTGCCCGGATGCTATCTTATGCTGCACACAAGCTGTTTTAGAGGGCACCCTAACACCTTGTGGTCCTTATAGGATGACGCCGGGGCAATCGATGCGTGTAAAATTTAGCAATGTGACTTGACCAGGTAAGAGTAAAATTGAACTAAGCTCCTCACTTAACCTACACATTGCCAGACTCCACCTTGCTTGGAGAACAGGGACAAATATATACAAATATGTTATTTTGATAATAAAATAAATTTTTTGAATATACTTACCCGGTGATTATAATAGCTGCAACTCTGTTGCTCGACAGAAAAACTCTACGGAAAAATTCGCCAGCGATCGCTACACAGGTAGGGGGTGTACTCAACAGCGCCATCTGTCGTTCAGATACCCAGTACTCATTGTAAACAAAGAACTCAATTTTCTCCTCGGTCCACTGTGTCTCTATTGGGGAGGAAGGGAGGGTCCTTTAATTTATAATCACCGGGTAAGTATATTCAAAAATTTATTTTATCAAAACATTTTTCAATATTTAACTTAGCCGGTGATTATAATAGCTGATTCACACCCAGGGGGGTGGGTAGAGACCAGCAAAATATGTTTACATCATATGACCTAAGAATTTTTATTTCATTTTAGAAGTTATCAAAATAACTAGACAAAATAAATAGGTACCTGGTAAGGAAGTCGACTTGAACAATTACTCTGCCTTTTTAAGTACGTCTTCCTTACGGAGCCTCGCGATCCTCTTAGGATGCTGAGCGACTCCTAGGAGCTGAAGTATCAAGGGTTGCAACCCATACAACAGGACCTCATCAAAACCTCTAATCTAGGCGCTTCTCAAGAAATGACTTTGACCACCCGCCAAATCAACTAGGATGCGAAAGGCTTCTTAGCCTTCCGGACAACCCAAAAACAACAATAAAAACATTTCAAGAGAAAGATTAAAAAGGTTATGGAATTAGGGAATTGTAGTGGTTGAGCCCTCACCCACTACTGCACTCGCTGCTACGAATGGTCCCAGAGTGTAGCAGTTCTCGTAAAGAGACTGGACATCCTTAAGATAAAAAGACGCGAACACTGACTTGCTTTTCCAATAGGTTGCGTCGATTATACTTCGCAGAGATCTATTTTGTTTAAAGGCCACGGAAGTTGCGACAGCTCTAACTTCGTGTGTCCTTACCTTCAGCAAAGCTTGGTCTTCCTCATTCAGATGGGAATGAGCTTCTCGTATTAACAGTCTGATAAAATAGGATAAAGCATTCTTTGACATAGGCAAAGATGGTTTCTTAACTGAACACCATAAAGCTTCAGACGGGCCTCGTAAAGGTTTAGTTCGTTTTAAATAGAACTTAAGAGCTCTTACAGGGCATAAGACTCTTTCTAGTTCATTTCCAACCATACGATAAGCTTGGAATATCGAACGATTTTGGCCAAGGTCGAGAAGGCAGCTCGTTTTTGGCTAGAAAACCAAGTTGTAGAGAACATGTAGCCGTTTCAGATGAGAATCCGATGTTCTTGCTGAAGGCATGAATCTCACTGACTCTTTTAGCTGTGGCTAAGCATACCAGGAAAAGTGTCTTTAAGGTGAGATCTTTCAGGGAGGCTGATTGTAGCGGCTCGAACCTGTCTGACATAAGGAATCTTAGTACCACGTCTAAATTCCAACCAGGTGTAACCAAACGACGCTCCTTCGTGGTCTCAAAAGACTTAAGGAGGTCCTGTAGATCTTTATTGTTGGAAAGATCTAAGCCTCTGTGACGGAAGACTGATGCCAACATGCTTCTGTAACCCTTGATAGTGGGAGCTGAAAGAGATCGTTCTTTCCTCAGATATAAGAGGAAGTCAGCTATTTGAGTTACAGAGGTACTGGTCGAGGATACGGATACTGACTTGCACCAGTTTTGGAAGATTACCCACTTCGATTGGTAGACTCTAAGGGTGGATGTTCTCCTTGCTCTAGCAATCGCTCTGGCTGCCTCCTTCGAAAAGCCTCTAGCTCTCGAGAGTCTTTCGATAGTCTGAAGGCAGTCAGACGAAGAGCGTGGAGGCCTTGGTGTACCTTCTTTACGTGTGGCTGACGTAGAAGGTCCACCCTTAGGGGAAGTGTTCTGGGAACGTCTACTAGCCATCGAAGTACCTCGGTGAACCATTCTCTCGCGGGCCAGAGGGGAGCAACTAGCGTCAACCTTGTCCCTTCGTGAGAGGCGAACTTCTGCAGTACCTTGTTGACAATCTTGAACGGAGGGAATGCATATAGATCTAGATGTGACCAATCTAGGAGAAAGGCATCTATATGAACTGCTGCTGGGTCCGGGATTGGTGAGCAAAATATTGGGAGCCTCTTGGTCATCGAGGTTGCGAAGAGATCTATGGTTGGCTGGCCCCAGGTGGCCCAAAGTCTCTTGCATACATCCTTGTGGAGGGTCCATTCTGTTGGAATTATTTGTCCCTTCCGACTGAGACAATCTGCCATGACATTCAAGTTGCCTTGGATGAACCTCGTTACTAGTGATATGTTTAGACCTTTTGACCAGGTGAGGAGGTCCCTTGCGATCTCGTACAACGTCAGAGAATAGGTCCCTCCTTGCTTGGAGATGTACGCCAAAGCCGTGGTGTTGTCCGAGTTCACCTCCACCACTTTGCCTTGAAGGAGAGACCTGAAGCTTTTCCAGGCCAGACGTACTGCCAGTAGTTCCTTGCAGTTGAAATGCATTGTCCTTTGACTCGAGTTCCATATTCCCGAGCATTCCCGACCGTCTAATGTCGCACCCCAGCCTACGTCCGATGCGTCCGAGAAGAGAACGTGGTTGGGAGTCTGAACAGCCAGGGGAAGACCCTCTCTTAGGTTGATATTGTCCTTTCACCAAGTCAGACAAGACTTTATCTTTTCTGAAACCGGGATCGAGACCGCTTCTAGCGTCTTGTCCTTTTTCCAGTGAAAAGCTAGATGGTATTGAAGAGGACGGAGGTGTAGTCTTCCTAGTGACACAAATTGATCCACGGATGACAGCGTCCCTACCAGACTCATCCACAGCCTGACTGAGCAGCGTTCCTTCTTCAGCATCTTCTGGATGGATAGCAGGGCTGGGGGCTGATCGTCTTGTTGTTCAGCAACGTCCTCATCAGAGGGTTCCTCATCCGAAACTGATGAGGAAACGGCAACGGAGTGGGCAACGTCTGGCTCGCTGAATCCGGTCGCACTGGTGGATGCGTGACGGAGCCGGACGCAATATCATGGAACTGCTGCACAGTCTGTGAACTGTCAACAACCATGGGTGCGCGAGGAAGCACAGCGTCAACCCGAGACTGTCTAGACCGTCTGGGTTGTGCATTTAACACCCTACCGGGTTGCTGAGGTTGACGCACTGCGTCAAAACAAGTCACCTCTGCTGGTTGTTGAACGTCCTGAACGTCAACAACCACCTCCGAGCGTCGCTTAACGTCAACGTGCGGCTGGCAACCCACACTGGGTCGCATCGATGGAGGAACCACCTCAACTGGCAGACGCGAGTAGGTTACCTCAGCGTCAACAGGGCGCACAACCGACCGGTTGGAAGGTTGTTGGCCAGAAGGTTCTTCTCCGCATTTAAGTCCTCTATCAAGGACGCAAGCTTGGACTGCATGTCTTGCAGCAAAGCCCATTTAGGGTCTACGGGAGCAGGTGTGGCAACAGACGGGGTTAGCGACTGAGGCGGAACTGTTTACCATCCCTGAAAGCCTTGTTATGCGTGACATAATAGTACAGCAAAACTTCAAAGGCTCGACAACAGCTGTGAAGTTGACCTGTAAACAACTTGGAGCGTCTCCTGGCTAGGCGCCAGGGAGAGTCTACCAGAATTGAGAAGTCTATCTGGGCAGAGGCATGAACTCCCAAGCCGAGAACTTCTCTCGTGTCATATCAGACTCTCACTCTATAAACCAGTTTAAAAGAAGGGAAAGCAAAGGCTGTATCCCCCAAACTCCTCCTGGTGAAAAACCAGTCGCCTAGCCAACGTAACGCTCTCTAGGAGAGCGAGAGAGCACTAGCTTAAAAACAACGGCTTCGAAGTAGCTAGGCCTAGTGTAAGCTCTGACGTTTAGGCGAACGAGGAGCAGCAGTTACAAAAAGATCCGGACGAAGATCCTTAAAAAAATCATCATGATTTAATTAAAGTCCATAGGAGGCTAAGCAGCTTTAGGCTCCTCTCCATCTGACAGAGTCCTCAAGGGAATATCAGTAGGAGGGAGAACAGCAACTTCCTCATCTACAGGAACCTTGTCCGATAAAAGCTGAGTCTCTCACTGGTGCATTAGTAGCGGACCAGAACGCAACGTCATGTAACTGCTTGACAGTCTGTGAACTGTCAACAACTGAACTGTCAACCACAACAGGTGCGTGAGGACGCACAGCGTCCACTCGAGACTGCTTTGACTGCCTAGACTGAGCAGTCAAAACAACTCTAGAATGCGGAGGTTGACGCACAGCGTCAAAACAAGTCAACTCCGATTGTTAGAGAACGTCTTGAACGTCAACAGGAGCATCAGCCAGTGGCCTAACGTCCAAATGCGGCTGAAAAACCACACGAGACCGGCATCAAGTGTGGTTCTAAACAACCTGACTGACGTGACTAAGCTACGCCAACGTCAACAGTAAGCACAAAGGAACGTTAGGTTGGCTGAAAGCCAGGATATCGATGAGATAAACGGCTAGACTCAACGGACTAATCGGCAGAATAGTCTTCCATAAGGGAGACAAGCATATACTGCATGTTTTGCCATACAACCCCTTAAGGATCAACGGAAATGGTTGTGGTAATAGACGAGGGTAACGTCTGTGACCGCAACACTTTGCCTACAAAAAAAAACTCTCGGAGTCTGTGTTACGCTTTTGTTAGGCGGCGAGCAGTTATCCGATGACTGCATAGGGTCAGAGCTGTCCTAATGGCTGTAACCAGGACGCTGGACCTGTCCTGAAAGGACTGACTTTCGCTTAAGGGCTTCGAAACCTTGCGACAGGTTTCTTATGCGAAAAGCCTACGGATGGCGAGGAGAAACAACGTCTCTCTCGTCTTATGGTAGGGGAGATCTTGGTAAGATACACCCGATACCATAGAGGGAAAACGTCTGTTCGTTGGTCAAGGCCTCTCGAACCCATAAGTCGTTTGACATTACTTCTCCCCTGGGCTTGGGAGCATGTAAGAGGTCCCGGACTAGGTGAATGACAGGCACGAACAGACGAACCCTCGGACGCAACACTGTAACACTTTGCGCCTCGGACGCAACACTGTAACACTTTGCGCATATCACTTTATCACTTCGATTTTCTGTTTTGCACTTATTTCTACCTGAAACACGCAATTCTACCCTTCATTAAAAGGTAGTAATTGCGAAATTAGTCGTATAATGCAAGCACATTAATACCAGCAAAAAACAGAAAACATATTTTAAGATAATAAGAAAAATCAGTGGCTGGGAAAGAGACTAAACACTAGTTCATATAACTACGTTTTCAATCTCTCACCGCACATAGCCTGGGGACGAGAATAAAAACCTAAAAACGTTTTATCCTTCCTCCCCGTACAGCGACTAGGGACGTGAGTAACACGAGAACAACGTTACCCGCTTGAACGGAACGTTTTCTCTCCTCTCTCTCCCTCCGTCTCTATCTCTCTCTCTCTTTCTCTCTTGATTTCGCACCTAAGAGAAGAGCCCAATTATATATCGTCAAAAAAAAAAACATGTTACTGTATTTGACTAAAGGAAAAAACTGAAAGGTTTTTCAAATAAAAAGTTCCTTTAAATTAGAATTTAAAACATTTAAGCTAAGAAAGAATGAACAAAACGTCAGAATCGATTTACTCTTACTGCAAAGTGAAACTGTGATACACTCTCTCTCTATCGTAACGATAGAGCGCATGTTGAACGTCCTGAACGTCAACAACTGCGTAGCATAAAAAGCTAAACGTTAGTTCATCTTTGAAAACAGTACGAAGACTATCAAAGAAATTCTTTCATAAAATATTACATTTAAAAAGTTTTAAATCCTTAGCTCTTTAAAAGCTAAAGACGATATAAAGGGCTCAACGTTGATTAACTTCGGTTTCCAAGTTAGGACCGCCTACTCTCAGGAAAGGTCTATATAAACAAAGCATTAAAATTTATTTTTATATGTTTATAAAAAAAAGGAAAGTTAATCGAAGAGGCCTAATAAAGGCGGAGAGATATAAAATATATAGAGGAAAATCCATAACGTGATAAGATAATTACTAAAATCCTAAACACACTTCCGTCTAAGGGAAGGGTCGGCCATTTAAAAGTGAAAGAAAGTCCATACTCTCTTTGTCACCATAATTAAATCTATCCAAAACGAGTTCAAGTTTTAAGATGAAGATAAAACACCTGCATAGCGAAAGCTCAAAACTAGAATAGTGTACTTCACCAAATAGTTGTGAAAACAAATCCAGTTAGCAACAGCGAATTAGTAGGTCTTGCCGGTAGCCCGACAGAGAGAAAATTGAGTTCTTTGTTTACAATGAGTACTGGGTATCTGAACCACAGATGGCGCTGTTGAGTACACCCCCTACCTGTGTAGCGATCGCTGGCGAATTTTTCCGTAGAGTTTTTCTGTCGAGCAACAGAGTTGCGGCTATTATAATCACCGGCTAAGTTAAATATTGAAAAATTAGGTTACACAAAGAGCATGGTGCACCACCTGCAGTTAAGAGAATGTCAGCTTTGCAGAGTTCTTCGGATGCTGTACCCCAAGAGAAGGGAGAAATTAAATAGAAATTAGCCAGTCACACACATTCATTTTACCATAGTCTTACTCGCGGGTAACATCTGCTACTTGTCCTACAAGGGAGCCGAGATGTAGGTTGACCACGTTCCATCAAAGCGATGGGATCATTTAATAGAATCTTCACGTGTGGTTGTCCAAGTAGATCGGGAAGTGTAAGGGTTCCCTCGGTGCCTCTGTGAGCAGATGCCGAAGGTCGGGAAACCATTCCCCCTGATGCCACAGCGGAGCTATTAAGGTCATCAACAGATCTGAGCTGCCCTGACTTTAAGAGCCTCCTTACTAGGTAGAATGGAGGAACACGTAGACCTCCATCCTGTCCCACAGATGTTGGAAGGCGTCTTCCCAGAATGCCTGGGGATCGGGTACTGGAGAGCAGTACACTGGAAGCTTCCGGTTTAGGGACATCAGAAAAAGGTTGATTCTTGGCGAACCCCAAAGGCAAAACTTTGTTGGCTAGCTGTTGTTTCAAGGACCATTCGGAGCGTATTATCCGAGTTCTCCTGCTAAGACTGTCCGCCAACAAGTTCTTGCCCAGGATGAATGGGCTGAAAGGGCTACCGAATTGTTTTCTGTTCACCTGAGGATTTCCACTGGCGGTTGGCACAGGTGCTGTGAAAAGATATCTCCTTGCATGTTTAAGTACGACACCACTGTAGTGTTGTCGCTCCTCAGCACTATGGAGTGTCCCGTAAAGAGCCAATGGAAGTGTGTGAGGGCGAGAGAGGCTGCTCTCATTTCCAGGTTTATGTGCCACTGCTGCTTGGATTTGGAGCACCGTCCAGATACCGTGAGGTGCAACAGATGAAACCCCCACCCTTTTGATGCGTCCGTGAAGAGTAACAAATTGAGGGGAGGAGAGAAGGTCTACTCCCCTGAATTAGGTTGAAGTCCAACACCCACCATCTCGGGTCTTTTCTGCTCTTGCCCTACCAGCACTAGTGCTCGATATATCAACATGCCGAGACCAATAGGTCTTCAGCTGCCACTGTAAAGATCTGATGCGAAGACAACTATTGGGAAATAATTTCTGTTGAATAGCTAGGTGTCCCACTAGTTTTTGCCACTGATGTGCTGGCAACTTGTCTCACAAGAAAGGTCTGTGCTATCTCTCAGTATATATTTGTTCCTTGGATGTAAAGATCTTGCCAAGTTTGGTCCTGATTCTCATTCCTAGATATACTATACTGTACCAGGAGATGGTAGCAGACGAGACTTCTCGTTATTTACCATGAACCCAGATCTCGGCAAAATGCGAGAAGTCTGTCTCGATGGAGGAAAAGGGACTCCCTTGAGTCTGCTAGAAACAGCCGTTCGTCTACAGTACATACCAAAGTAGATGAAAATCGTTCTTGTGTACCCAAGTAGACACTAGGGTGAAAATCAGAGTGAACACCTAGGGTACTGTGGACAGGTATACAGTACCTTTCCTACTAATGTGAATCTTAGGTACTTCCTTGAGAATGGATGAATGGGGATCTGCTAGTACGTAACCTTGAGGTCTAACTATATCGTTAAGTCCTGTGGCCTGAAAGTCTGGCCCGTCTTTATCTTTAACGAGGTCTGATGGACGAACTCCTTCAAGGTTGAGAGGTCTATGACTTCTCCAGCCCCCAAACACCTTTTCCACACAAGGCGAGCGACTGTAGTAGCCTGGGGACCCTTCCGCGACCTCTTGGAAAGCGTCCTTCTCTAGCATGATCTGGACTTCAGCCGGATCCTTCACGAATCACCTCACGTAGGAACCTGACATCATAGGATGGAGGGTCCGAGGGGGCGATAGCTCGTGAACGGGTAGATTTATCCATCTTAATACGAAACCGTTCAGCTCTGTGGAACATTCACCTACACTGTCTGCACTTCAGGCATCTCCCTACCAGTGGAATGGTTGGGGGAATGCCACTCCTAGCAGGTTCATTCTCGTCTTTCTTCTACCTCCTCTGCCTCTCCTCATGCCCCTAGATTAAAAGGGCTGTCTAAGGCCTTGAGTCTGCACTGGAAGCTCTTCTTCGACACTGTGCCTTAGCCAGAGGAGATCTCACTAAGTGGGAGCATGAGGTTATCGCCCTATGGAGGAGAAAGTCCTGGCTCGCCTTCATCTTTCGGCAACTGCCTCTGTCTTCCACGTTACAAAAGGAAGGCCCATACAAAGGGGCGTTGCGCAACCTCATCGCTTCCCTCTTCGGCACCTGCCTCTGGAATTCTGAGAACTACATCACAGTACCTCAAACCCTGGTTGACTCACTGGTTGATTATGTTTTTGGTTAGGAACTAGAGTTCTAGCCCCCAAGAGGAGGAAGGCCAACAACGCCTCTTTCCTCCAAGGGATAGATTGATTGATTTTTAGGTTTTCTGGCATCCTAACATCGAAGGACATTGACACCAATCCGAGCGATAGAGGTCTTCATTCTTCATAAGGTAATCTACCGTCCCCTACCAGTAAGACAGTCATGAAACTGATTGCAATGAACACCTTGCAACACTTACCATGTTGGTGGCCTTTCCTGCAGAGAAGTGTACTGGAAAGGTTGCCAGTTTGGCCAAAGAGGAGTTACGAGTTAGAGGCCAGATCGCCGGATCTAACAGAAGAGGAGATAAATCGTCCTCTACCATCTCGAAGTACT
This sequence comes from Palaemon carinicauda, assembly GCF_036898095.1. Lineage (NCBI taxonomy): Eukaryota > Metazoa > Arthropoda > Malacostraca > Decapoda > Palaemonidae > Palaemon > Palaemon carinicauda. The sequence goes on from NC_090754.1 coordinate 52,211,759, forward strand.
TCATCTGCCGGACATACGAGTGAGGTGGTAATCGAGAGGAATCCACAGAGGGACTGAGATGTTTCCGTCACTTAGGCGTAGGCCCTCTTCTTTGCTGCCTTGATCCCCCTTCGTGGATCTCTGAATATCGCAGAAGCGGTCAAGAATCGTGTCCTTGCCCTTCGCCGGAATTTGATTCAGCTCCCCTAAGTTATTGACCCTCCTTATGCAGTACAAAACTTACAAATAAAGATGGTCTGCACCCTTCTGCTCTAGGGGGCGAGATCTTGGGGCTGGCAGACGCCAGCAGCACTCCATCATAATGTTCCGAGCCATAATCAAAAGGTTGGGTGACAACACAGTGGCCAAGAAGGACATACCTTCAGCATTGAGTCAATCCAGCCGTAGACCTCACATTAAGAGCTAGAAAGGGTATGAGTACCAAGGGTTGAAAGAAAAGGTCAAGCCAATTTCTTTGACTTCAAGGATAAGTATCAGGGAGAAGAATTACTGTAGGCTTAGACTTCTGTGACATGCCATACACCTGCAACTGGGAGGGTGACCACTCCCTACATTACTCAGGATTAATCCAAGTGGCCCACACGATCCCTGCACGAAGGGCACAAAGTATGAGGAACCATCTCCCTACCGCTCATAAAGTACTGCATCTTCCCATCACTCTAGGGTAAGTCCATATCTCCACCTTCGATGCCAGCATACATAAACGCTCTGAGGGAGAAATATTTTTAAAAGCCACGTTTAAGAGGCCCCAATAGCATGTCTGTGTTGGTGGCTGGAATCAAAACAACAGTTCAGTGTACAAAAGGGAGAGGGCTTCCCCATCACGGGCTATTACTTACTGGCTACTGCCAACACCTTGGTACTGTACAAGTTTTAAGAGCAACGTTCCAGTTGCGCTCAAATCAATATCCTAGAAAAAGGATGAAGGTATGTATTTGTGTAGGAACAACTAATGTTTGTTAACCTAACTCAAGATTTAATAGATAATGGACCAAATCCAGTAAAATTATAGAACTGTGCTATAAACTATTTATCGAGAGTAAGGCTGTTTTTAAAGGTACTTTGAGGTGTTTTAAGAAGTTTTTTATAACAATTTCTGGCAGAAATCCATGGTTTTGAATTATGGTGGGTAGACTACCCTAACTGCAAAGCAATGTCTCTACACTAAATACTGTCATCAGTTATGTTCGAAACACCTTAAAATATATTGTGTACCAGTCTAATTGTAAGTTTATTGCAAGTTTAAACTTTAAACTTTGTTATTCCCGCCAGTCACTGTAATAAAAAAAAAATTAACTAAATCAAAACAGTATTAGTAATGAAACTGTCAAATCACAGGAGCTCTTGTTTGCCAGGACTTCAAGATGCATAATAAATATGATTTTTCCATCCAATTTTCTATGGAGTTGTCTGTAGCAATGTTCTTTGTAATACAAATACCTCCTTACTTAATTGAGCTAATAATGTACCGGTTTTTGCTCTGCCGTAGCCAGCTTGCTTTGCTCGCAAGTACAGTAAGCAAATTCTCATTGTTCTTATGTTCTGGGAAGCGGAAAATTTTTTGATAAACATGTTAACCCTGTGGGCTAGCATTCCGACGTTATTTTAACTCTTATTTCAATTATACAAACTTAACAATGGGGTGATTTGTAGCTTTGCGCTCTATAGCCTCTGTTCATAAATGGACTTAGCTTTCATTTCCCATTATCAGTCTAAATATAACAAACACATTTCTGTGTAACCTTTCATTTTTAATATGATAAATAAAATAGGTGCTGTAAATATATCGTATACTCAAATACTGAAAACAAATAAATAGGTTTAGATAAAACGTTGGGTCCCTTATTCTGTTTGAACAAGTAGCCTACATTAACTAACGACAGAAACACCACTTACTTTTTTCTGAACTACCGGGTGGATCAAGGTTCCTGTAGTATGTGCGAAGATGACAAAAGGAACGAAACGGTAATTTTTCATTAAAATTTGGGTACTGCTATTAAAAGGAAGGGGGGGTCTGTGACCTTGGAAGGGGGATCCGGAAGCTTGCCCATTAGGTCTGTTACCTGGGAAATACTAGGTTAGGTTAGGTGGGGTGTGTTAGGTTCTGTGGCCTTTTCCAAATCTCAAAAGTAATCAAATTTTTTCCTTCTTTCGCCCACCAAAAGTCCCAGGTTCCCACCTATGTCCGTTAGGAAGGAGGGGGATAACTTAATTTGCCGTGGAAATAAAGGTCAAATTCTGTGAAAGCACAATATTTACAGTAGAAAAATTTTCTTTAAATTGGAAATGTCATTGAAAGAGTTCTATAATCTTACCAAAATCTCCAACCTCATTAATAGAGGTTTCTGTCAATAGTATGAGACTGAAAATAGTGTAGTTAATTATGAAAGTTCTAATGTCATAAGTAATATTGCACTGGTAAATCTATAGTTACGGACAGAAAAAATTTTCTTCCAGTAGTAAATAATGTGCTTTCACTGAATTTGATCATTATAGCAAATAAACAAAAACCCAACGTTTTTCTATAGGTAGCACCAGTTTTTTTTTTTTTTTTTTTTTTAGTAGAAAAGCTTTTATTGTCCGTTGCCCGACTATAATAAAATCATTGCACCGTTTTACAATGAAACCACAAAACCTTCGTAACCTAATTTTATCCACGATCAGTGTCCATAATTACTGTTGCTCTACTTCATGGAGGAGCCTAAATAGTTTAAGACAACGGTATAAAAATTCAAAAGGGGAAGAAATTTGAGACCACCACCTAACTTTAGGTTCCCAACATAACCTAACCTACGAGCAGTATCCTTACCTACAGTGAGCTATGAACAACTGCTTTGCTTCCTAACCAAAGACAGTAAGGGATCATTCAATCATATTTCGTAAACCATTAAGCTAGCTCCATATCGTATGTCAGACCAAAATAAAAAAGTTCCTCTGATAAAATCAATTTGAAAAGTAATAAAGATTATACGTTGCAATGAGCTACATTCACCCCCATCATGGTAGATTAAAGTAGCCTACTACAAAAAAATATATATATAAACACGTGCATTAATGGATTTACTATACTAGGGTTCACCACAAACACAAAAAAAAACAGATGCTAATAAAGTTTAGGGACTAACAAAACTTGCCAAGCCAACATTATCACTTCACAAAATAAAACCTACCGTTATTTAGAAGTCTATATCAACAAAAATATTTTCAAGAGCAAATTTGCTTGCTTCCACTATTCTAGTTTCAAATGCCCACATTACTAAATTTACATAGTCAACAAACGGAGCGTTTGTAGGGTGACGGCCAGATCCCGTAGAAAACGGGAATATTCTGATCTGTGGCTGTCGTTCTAAAAACGATTTTGGCGAGAAAAGCTAACTTAAAAAACCCACCTAACCTATGCTAAAAGCCATATCCTTACCCAGGGTTACCAAACTTGAAACCTGTTGTAGGAAACTAGGAGGCAAAACTAAACTCAAGTGGGCGGACCCGGCGGAGTCAAATCCAAGGATCACAAAAACATTAACCTATTCTTCTTCTTCTTCCCAGCTGGTTCTCATTTTTTATGGGGTCGCCGTTGCGGAAAGGGCCGTTTCCATCTCTTTCTATTCTGCGCTTCTGCCTCATCAATCCCCTTCTCCTGTAAGTCTCCTCTCACACACACACAGTCCCTCCATCTCTTTCTTGGTATCCCTCTTCTTAGTTCTTACCTGAACCTCCATCTCCATAGTATGTCTCCCAAGATCCTCATCTCATCTATCATTGAAGCATTCGATGTATATTGTTACTATTGAGCTAGTAATTCCCGGTAAAAATGTAGTTTAAAAAAAAATCTACCCACTCTTAGTCTATCTCTTCTGCTGTCTCCCAGTTCTGGTGTATACACTATACTCTCCATTGAAAGCTTATAAATTCGCCAATGTTGTTTAAAGTTTATTACTCAATTCTACAGTTGATGAGGAGTTGCTGTCAAGAAATAAAAAATGGCTATATGCAGATTGTAGCATGTGCATCACCTCTAATGTACATGACTATGACTGGAGAACTATTGAAACTACAGATAAAGTTTTTTTTTTAAGTTTTTTCATTGAGAAATTCATCTCATTTACCAGATATTGTCACCAAGCTAATCCTTATATTTTGGCGATCAATTCATTATGGATGAACCAGATGTAGACCAGCGATGGCATTGGTCAGGTATATATATATGTATATATATATATATATATATATATACCTGACAAATGCCATCATTGATAGAGAGAGAGAGAGAGAGAGAGAGAGAGAGAGAGAGAGAGCAAACCACCATACTACATGACTTGGTGTTGTTGTATACTAGATCTTATTACATTAATTTCCCACAACATAAGTTAAATCATGTCCCTTATTGCAACTGTTATCTTGCCTAAGATGTATCCAATTAGTTTGCTCTTATATCTACGTTACCCTTTTTCTCTATCTTATTGTTAGGCCCACCATTATTTTTTTCCATGGCTCTTTGAGCTGTTACTAGCTTATATCCTAAGGCTTTATTTAGGCTCCAAGTTTCTGATACATAGGTTAATACTGGTAGGACCATCTACTTAAATATTTTCTTTTAATAGTAAGTGGCATTTTACATTTCTTAATCTCATTTCGTTTGCCAAAAGCTCTCCATCCTATGCTTTTCCTTCTTTAATTTGGATCTCGTGTCTTGGAGAAACACTCATTGTCTGTCCATTGTACATATATTCATTAAGAACCCCAAGGAAAAGCACCTAGTGGAGGATGTTAACTCCCTGTGGGAGGAAATGTCCCGAAATTGTTGGGGATTCCCTCCCCCACTTTAAAAGCCAACAGCAACCATGTAAGGTCAGATTATTTTACAGAGGACGACTATTTGTACACACACACAGACATAAATTATATATATATATATGTATTATATATATATATATATATATAGATACATATATATATATATATATATATAGATACATATATATATATATATATATAATATATATATATATATATAAATATATATATATATATAATATATATATATATATATATATATAATATATATATATATATATATATATATATATATATATTTGAATTTCTCCTCCAATAGGAATGAGAAACACAACTTCATCAATATCAGTTTGTCCCTCCTCTCTACTTTAGCTAAGGTGATGCACTAGGTTGAATATCATAAATTCCAGTACAGTATAGTATTCTAAAACATGATCTTTGCTGGTGCTTCTCCAGCACTTGGTTTCCCCCATTTACCTCTGAGAAGACTGCCAGTTGGCAGTGTTCATTGCAGTCTCTCATGGTGGGTACATGGCAGTGAGAGAAAAATATAATGTATTACTTCTATTTCAAAGTCATTAACTTGTAGCTTTGGAATTAATAGAAAAGATTCGTGAAAATACCAGTTCAAGTTTAAAGGCCTCTATAGCTTTAAAAAATTATTACATTCCACTTATGATAATTCTGCCAAGTTTGAGGCTACAATATTACGTTGTTAACAGAACTTCTGGATTATATATAAGTATAGTTACTGCACCATAATACTGGCAGCTACTTCCGTTATGAATTTTTAATGGTTAATCACTCGTTCTATTTTCCTCCAAACCATTTTGGTTTATATATCTGAGTGATTCTATTAATAACTTTTAAATGTCTATTTGATTAAATTCAGAATTTGCTACTTTAGAAGTGATGATAAAATGATAAAAAGGTGGTCCTGAAAATAAAAGTAACTTTACTTTATATTTATTATTTTCTAAACTGCATAAGAAAAATTATTACCAAAATCATCATGACTTAACCTGGCTTTCTATCTATTACCTCATTACATTACTGTCTGGTTTAAGTAAAATTATTGTCTTAAGTTAGCACTGTATTATTTTTCAAAATTGAATAAAATCAAGCATGATAACTATAAAGTATGGATGGACAGCTAATTCATATATGAAAATTCTAATTGACTTACAATACTGATGGAGTCTTCATACTCCACTAAATCTTATACTCTATACTGTACCTTAAACTTTTAGAATAAAGTATATTCACCAGCCTTTCACCTGTATTTTGGCAATGGGATAAAGAATGTTAAAAGATGTCAAGCAAAATATTTCAACAAGTTAAACATCATTTCCCTAATACGTAATACCTTACTCTATACAAAACCTCCATAAGATCACTATGCATACAAATGTATGGTGCGAGTAAAACACAGTACATGTAGAATTGAATACATAAGATTACGAATCACAGCTAGAGAGAAATCACCGTACTAAAAATCATCTACTACGAGATCCTGTATAGCGAAGTAAGTTTCACCAGACAGAACTGAGCTTCAAGTTGAAAAATGTGCATTTATAATGAAAAAATAAAATGCACTTCATTAACGTGGTATCACAGTAAAGCTAATTCTATAATAGAGTAAACAGAAGTAAAGAGATGTAAGGAAAATCAGTTCTCTTATATGTCTAATTCATTACAGTTATGTTAAGTAAATCATGAAGATCATCCACTCAATGGCTATTAATGAGAGAATAAAGTTTATGAGAACAAACATAAGCAAAATAAAATGTACTTTCTTCTCTTTAAGGCCGGGAGCACACTAGCGACTCTGTGGCGCCACATAGCCACTGCATCGTGTGGCGGGGATGTGGTCTCCCATAGGTTTCCATTGTTTTCAAGCCACGCCACGCCTGTGGTGGGGATGAGCGACAGAGAGCCACAGTCGCTTGCCACAGTCGCTAGTTTGCGCGACAAAACTTGAAACCTTTGGGAGACCACATCCCCGCCACACTATGCTGTGGCTTTGTGGCGCCACAGTCGCTAGTGTGCTCCCGGCCTAAGAAGAAAAAAAGTGTCTTGCTAGTTTGAGCAATGCATAATCATCATTCCCAATCTAAAAAGTGAAAGGATAAAAATAGCAAACACTTTATTACAACAAAACTCTGCACTCCAGAAGCAGTCATGGAGAAGAATCATATTTTAAAAAAGGAAAAGCTACAAATGCAGAAATCCCCAAGTCACAACTACTTTTTCAGCAACAACAACATTTATTCGTAAACAAAATATAAGAACTATTTATAAGGGAACATTCTAACAACAAAACTTCTATAATTCTATTTAATATATTAAAAACAATAATCATCTATGTACTGAATGTATAAATTTTAAAATTTTATGAGTACAAAACTTTTACATACTGTATATCATAAAAATGTTCGTATTTCTTACAAACATGATAAAATGATATGCTACATTTAGTATATATATATGTCCTAAACATCACAAAAGGTACAAAAGAAGGAAACTGTCCTATTTGCATTTATAATGACAAGTGGAGCATAAAACCGTTTTATTTCGAGAGCCTTCACATACTTTTCTGTACTTTTCCATAAAAACACAGAGTATAAAAGTACTTACTCCATTATCTTGAAAAATGCAACAATGACGGTTCTATGTTCCTTACAGCATCTTTATGCTCTAGCTGTACTGCTTCCAGCCTTTATTCTTTGCTTATTCATCAATCTAGTCTATTTCTGTTCGGATGTACAATTTCTGGACTTTTTGGAGCTCCAATTTTCACTTCTTACGAACAAATCCTGCAGGCCAGCATTATAAGACTCAAAGGGATCACTCAATGATCTGATTAATTTGATTTATGGAAATCATAGCATTTTTAATTCTTTTTGTAATTTCATTTGAGAAAATCTTTTGTAAAGTAATAAACTGTAAACAGTAACAATACTATAGAGTAAATTGGGGTGACATGAACCCAGATATTTTTAAAGTCCTCTAATGGGTTATATATGACTTGTAATGAGAGATTATAATATACATGAATTTCAAAAGGAATTACATCTAAGGAAATTTAGTCATCAAGTGAATCATACATGGATGGAACTTTCATTTACACAAGGCAAAATCAACATATTTTGTATAAAAACAAACGAAAATATATATATATATATATATATATATGTATTTATATATACATATAAATATATATACATATATATATATATATATATATATATATATATATATATATATACACACATAAATGTGGAATAACTAGACATACTATACAACAGGGAATACCAAACTCAGAGACTAATATGCTTTTAAAGGGGAAGGTTATTTCAACACCAATCAAAAGCCATTTTTATACTTATCATCTTTTTAAAAGAAACCAATTTTCAATGCATAAAATTATTTTCCAGATAATCAATAATTTATCAAGTACACCAATATTTTCAGGACTTAAAGAGCAACCTTGGTACCTATTCTCACTGTCTTTTCCTCCAGTAACATTTATTCATCAAAATGTTATAATTCTTCTTACATGTAGGAAACCATCATGGATAACACCAAATTGATTGACCATTTGCAAAACATATTACATATTTTCCATGCAAACCAAATAGTTGTAATGATTCCTCATCAATATTGGACAATACATTGGGAAATAATTTTTTCCAAAATATAAAGTTCAGTGCAATTAATGTTATGATTTATAAGGTGAAGGTTAAGTATATAAATTTGATCTAAAGGCCATAAACAATTGGTTTCAATTATGAATAACAAATCTAATTACTAGATATAAACATAAACCAAAGTGATCTTTTATACATAAAAGAGTCCTGTCATTAAATGGGTTACAATAACATCTAAACTTACAACATTTTTTTAAGCAGCAACATTAGTATTGAGATTTCTTACAATGCCACCGCTTAAACATCTGTATAAATCTTTGAAACTCATTCCAAGAGTCAAGTATAATGTAATATAAGCTGGAAAGTATATAGAAGTACCCTTTACTATTAGGTATGGGATACATCGACCATGTTCAATTGTACGCTAAACTTTAAAGTTTATTGGTACTTTATCGGGCTTTGTTAGCCCCAAGCATCTGATAACATAGAAAATACAAATGTATAAAAGGGATTTTGACGAAGGAAAAATCTATTTCTGGGGAGAGACCTGTGACGCCCGGCGAAAAAGTCCTTCTTTGTACTTTTTCTGATATAAATCTTCCAAATATACCAGAGAAAATTAAAAGCATGGAATGCAGAGGTTACAACCCTCGCGCGAGCACCTTGTTGGTGTCGTATATCTAACAAGGGCGTTTGTAAAACACTATTCACAGGCTGTCTTCCATTTAGATAATCCCTTCATCAAAGGGGGAGGGCCGTGACAGGCCCTAGAGAATACAGTTGGGTTACCCTACCGACACCTACCACTCGCGCTCACCAGGTCATCCTTCTGCAAGAACATATGGCTTGGCAAGGAAAAGGGTGGGTCCGTACAAAAATAATCGGGAAGGGTTTCGCCGGGCGTCACAGGTCTCTCCCCAGAAATAGATTTTTCCTTCGTCAAAATCCCTTTTCTGGGTCGACCTGTGACGGCCGGCGAAAAAGTACCAGAGAATGCCTTCCAAGCCCAATAAATTAATAACATAATGAGGAGAATACAATCACCATGTATGACAATACTATGATATAATAAAGTAATCGTCCAATTACCAACCAGCCAAATGACATAGGGAACGTAAGGTTAAATAAAAATGACGACAAGGAACCAACTGAGTGTCGAATCGCAAAAGGCATCAAACCTTACATGTCTAAGTATATCTAAACATTAAAGGAACGGTAACTACAATAACAGTTAAACCATAGGAATTAAACATGGCAAATATCATAGGGCTAACGAACTACCAAGGAGAGCGGCGACGTGGTGTGAGTGGCGGGTAGGAGGGAGAAGAGAAGAGATGGAAGAAAGGAAGAAGAGGAGATTAATGGGGAGAGATAAGGCTCCCCTCTGCCATCGTCGGGTATTTAAGGGCCTGTAAGATCTTTAGATATTGGCGTTTGACAACCATAGGGGATTTCCAACCCGTATATTTTTTTTTTTTTTTAAATCATCAAAGTCCCTGCTCTGGAAGTCATTGTTGGAGGCATCTACTGTCCGTATATCATGAGCCTGGGGAAATGATTCCGGATTAGTATGTTTAATGAAGTAGAGGATTTGTTGCCTGATACCGTGAATGGAAATAGTACCTCCTTGTTCCCTGATAACCAAGGGGCCAGACGAGCGGGTGGCAGTTCTAGCTAAAAAGGGGCTTGAGAGTGTGACTGTACACGGAGAAAAATCCTGGGGATGAAGAATAATCTTCCGAGAGGAGCACCTATTTTGCGGATCCTCATTTTTTAGCTAGGGAAGCTTTGTCTGGAAAAGGAGTACTTCGGCTGAAGGGAGGAAATCTATGTTTTCCGGGTTTCGTGAGAGCTGCTAGTTCTGATGTTCCATCACCTGAGGCCATAGCCGTTAGAAATAAAGTCTTCCTAAGAAGAGTGATATAAGAGCAGGATTCATTGTCCGTGTCCATCGCAAGTTTGAGAACACCGTTCAGAGACCAAGAGTCCTTTTGTGGCCGAACCGAAGGTCGAAGCCTAGCACATGTTTTTGGGGTTGATGAGAAATAGGAATCAGCTAGGTTAATGCTGAACCCAACAAGGTAGATCTTCTTCAAAGCTGACTTGATGGTGGTTAAAGTGCTAACTGTTAGGCCTTTGTCAAATAGGAACCTCAAGAAAGAGATGGCTAAATGCGGGGACATACGAGTATGGTCTGCACTCTTAGGGGACCTACTAGTTGTTAACGGCCGAATCATATTGGCGAATTGTCGAGTACCTTTTTGTCCCATTCGATGAAGAGATCGTTTCCGGTTCAATGTTCGCATCTCTACGAGCTGCCAACTTCCTGTAGTCCACAAAGTTAGAGTTTTGGCTATCCTTGAGTAATCTGACACAGTGAGTTTGGATACTCGGGTCAGTTTGAGGAACGGGATCCGGATGGGACTGAGTTTCAACTCGAGGAGGAGAGGAAACCAACTGTTCTTGGCCAGTGAGGTGGTACTAAAGCCACTGCGTCCCGGAAGGAGCGTAGTTTGTGTAAAAGTTTTTAGAAGATTCCCTGGGGGAGATAGGGAAATCTTCTTCTAATGGTTCCAATCCCGGGGTAATGCGTCCATGGCATAAGCCCGAGGGTCCAGGGTTGGGGTCACATAACAAGGAAGTTAGTGATTCATCTGAGTTGCGAATAGATCTACCTGGAGGCCTGGAACGAGCCTGAGTATCCACCGGAATGAAATTATGTCTAGAGACCATTCTGACTCCAGTGGATCCGTCCTGGATAGTGAGTCCGCTCTCACATTCTGGCCTCCCGCTAGGTGAGGTGCTGACAGGAACCAGTTCTCTTCTGTTGCCCAGGCGAAGATAGTGACCAGGATCTGATTCAGGTTGGGTGACTTGGATCCTCCCCTGTTGACGTAGTGTACTGCGTCTGTGCTGTCTGACACTACTCTGATGTGGGTCGACCTCGGAGGAGAGTCTCTCTTCAGGGTCAAGAACACTGCCATGGCTTTGAGAACAATGATATGGGACTGTTTCATGGAGAGTGACCAAGAACCTGAAACATCTGATGTTCGGAGTAATCCCCCCCATCCACTTAGAGACGCGGCTGTATGGAATGTCACTTGTGGAGGTGAGAATTGTAGAGGAACCGATTTGGAGAGGTCCTTCGGTTCGGACCATGGGCGTAGTCTCATTTTCAAGACAGAGGGGATCTTCGAGACCATGTCTCTTATAGGTACTGTAGCTCTCTTTCTCCAAACTCGATTTATGTCTTTGAGTTTGGCTTTTATTAGATCTGTTACTGAAGTGAATTGGAAAAGTCCGAGGATACTTTCTAAGGCTCTTCGGACACCTGTTTGTGTTTGAGAAAATTTTTTTTTTTTTTTTTTTTTTTTCTTTTTTTTTTTTTTTTTTTTTTTTTTTTTTGATCTTGGAAACTATTCCTCTTACCTTTTGGAAGGAAGAGACAACGTGTGCTTCGCAGTGGGACCTTTCGAAATCACAGGTTGTCGAGAAATTGAAATAATTCCTTCGTAGCTCTGTTGCCTTCTATGACCGGCCGGGCCCAAATGAGCCAACCGGCCAGATAAGCAATGATCTGTATCTCTTGGTTCCTGAGTTGTTCTAACACTCTCTCTCCCAGTTTCGTGAATATCCTGGGATCAATGTTGAGGCCAAAGGGCATGTCTTGAACACAAAGGCTTTCCTGCTTAGGCGGAAACCCAGATAAGAAGAGAAGTTTCGAGCTAAAGGCGCAAGATAATAGTCGTCGGTAAGATCGACAGAGGTGGTGACGGTCCTACGGGGAAGTAAGGTCCGTACCTGAGAGATAGTCAACATCCGGAACTTGTCGCAGAGAATGTAAGAGTTTAGCTTGACAAGTCCAGGTCCACTCTCAATGCCGTCAAGCCTTTCTTCGGAATTGTGAACAGGTGGCTTTGGAACTTCAGTGATCGATCCCGTTTGATTGCTTCTTCTTGAGTAACCCTGTGGTGTACTCTTCCAGGATGGGAGTGGATTTCTGGGAGAAGGTCACTGGTGGAGGAGGAGGACCTTGTGGCCATTTTCACCTCAAACCTTTAGAGATTATGCTATGAGCCCACAGACCGAAGGTCCAATGGTCTCAAAAGTGGTAAAGTCTACCCCCTACCGGGACCACCGTGTTGTGAGGGGGTGAATCTAGGTACTTTCCTTCTCCGAGCCCCCTTTTTTCTAGGTCCGTCTCGATGGCGAGACTGTCTTCTACTCCTGTAGCTTCCTCTCTGGTGTCCACGAGAGGAGCCTGAGGGTTCGGATCTAGGGCTGTATGCAGGTAAAACATCCCAACGGGGTTGGGCTGTGTACCTGGAGAATCAGTGAGGTAGACCACCTGATGAGGGGGATTTGGATGCATAGACGTCGAATCAGAGGGAGGCTGTGATGACGAGTGGGTAACCGACTATCGATTCCTGTCTGATAGAGGCCTCAGACAGAACGTATTTCCCACAACTAACCCGATCAGACCATCAAACGTGTAGGTCGAATTGGAAGGGCAGATCTTGGAATTATCGTACCCCCCAGACTGACAACATCCTGGTCCAGACAGATCGGGCCTGCCCTTTAGGAAATATACTGTTACCTTCGGTACCTTGTTTAACCTAACCAAGGCAATCTCTTTCAATCGAACGAATCCGTTGAACAGGAATTCTAGTACCTGGGAGTAAATTCTAGGTCCCCCAGAGGGAGGAAGTCTATGCCATCCAGATTTATGGTACCATCTATATATGGAACATGTAAGGCAAATCTCTATGTGTTGTTTTTATCGAAGGAGGATACTTCGATATGCCTGGGGCTGTAGGGGGAAACTTCTGAGTTCCTGAACAGATCCGACTCACTACCATACTTTTGAGCTCCGTCATAGCCCCTTGGTTTTCCCTAGAATGTGTTGCTTTTAGCAGTCACGGTTTATGCAGGGTAACATGAACATCAGGATCCATTAAGGGTCCTAGGTCGGTGACGTAGGTAATTGCAAAGCTGAAGGCTCAAAATTCATCCCCACCTACCTGCCCGTCCATGGGGTCGTCGTCCAACCTTAGAGAGGACACTCTGAGGAGATAGGGACCTCAGATGGAGCATTTCTTCCCAACCTTGATAACCAAGGGCGGAGAGCCTCTCTTGCAGGCCAGAGAGATTCATCATCATCCTGACGGGAACCATGTAGGCGAACCTTCTGTAAAAGAAAGGGGACATAAGTCTGGATGTTCCTTGAACTTTGGTTAGTGATCCTATTCACAGGCTGGGATCAGCTGTATAACTCATAAAAATCAATTTTAAAGAAAAATCATTTAATGTACTATCTTTTGGGGTATAGTTCGACACTTGTATTCATGAAATGTGACACTGTTGGCGCATCCGCCACAGGTTGGCCACCCCTGACTCAGACGTTCAGAACCGGGTCTAACATTATTTACTGGCTATTAGTATTCTATTGATTCATCTGTTCACTGACCAGAGTTTCAAGGAACAGTAGATAGCCTCTCATGGCATGGTTAGTCTCGACCCGGCCCTTCATTAGAAGGGGCCAACGTTTGGTTCCCAGTACTGAGTGGAAACTTATTTCTATTTGAACACTATGTTGTATGGATATTTATTCATATTTAGGCATAGTTAGAATTGAATATGCATAAATATAGGCATAATCAATTTATTTCTATTTGAACACGATGTTGTATGAATATTTATTCATATTTAGGCATAGTTAGAATTGAATATGCACAAATATAGGCACAATCAATTTATTTCTATTTGAACACTATGTTGTATGGATATTTATTCATATTTAGGCATAGTTAGAATTGAATATGCATAAATATAGGCATAATCAATTTATTTCTATTTGAACACTATGTTGTATGGATATTTATTCATATTTAGGCATAGTTAGAATTGAATATGCACAAATATAGGCACAATCAATTTATTTCTATTTGAACACTATGTTGTATGGATATTTATTCATATTTAGGCATAGTTAGAATTGAAAATGCATAAATATAGGCATAATCAATTTATTTCTATTTGAACACGATGTTGTATGGATATTTATCCATATTTATACATAGTTAGAATTAAATATCTGCATAAATATAGGCATAGTTATGTTCATATATTTTTATTTGGACTTTCAAGAATAACTAATGAATATTACCAACGCAAATTCAAAGTGTCATTAAAGTAAGTACAGTTTACTTTGTATTCATGTTAAATCCTTTCCTTTACAGCAAAAACAAGAGATTGGCCACCCGTGGTCTGAGAGATCTCTGTCTGTACCGGAGCTCCGGTAACAATCCCCGGTACAAAGGTCCGTCATAGTGACAACGTGAACACCAGAGGAAAACTAATGTTAACCTCAATGCTGATCGCCTGTACGATATCCGGTTAAGCCGGAGATTCGATGAAAAGGATCGTAATAACGATATTGTGATTATTTATGAAAAAAGGGTTCATACCCTGATTCTGATCGTCTGATTGATCTCTGTTTGTAACGGAGAACTAGTGACAAAGGTCCGTCATCGTGAAAACGTGATCCTCATCGGTACGATAACATTCTCTAATACTGAATGTTTGTGTTATCTCCAGTGAAGCCGGAGATTCGATGAAAAAGGGACCGTAATAATGAAACTGTGAAGTCTTCATCGGTATCACATTGTTAACTCCGGTTCTGGTCATCTGCTTGATCTCTGTTTGTACCGGAGATCCGGTAGCAAAGGCCCGTCACCGTGATATCGTGACCGTTCCCGGTACGATAACATTAACCTCAATGAATGATTGTGTTATCTCCCGTGAAGCCGGCCGTAACGGTGTAATTATGATCAAACATGACAAAGGTTCGTGTGTAAAAGGCTTCAGCCGGAGTCCGAGTGCCGGATTTCACCGTTGCACTCCAAAAATCTGCTCTTGAACGTTAACTAGTTCTCACCCAATGAGTATCCATATAGCGGAGCATAACTCAAGGCGGAGCTAAGCATAACTCAAGGCAGAGCTAAGGGTGTCGGTATAAAACGACCCCAATTAATGACTCATACACTAACGTACCTATTAATAGTGTTAGCTATATTAACAGTAACCACATCAATAAAAACGTTTATAATATTAAACGTACTATCATCAACTCTGATACTAAGAGGAGGCCTGAATAACTCGTGATCGTATAAAAACGGAGAACGGGAAATTCACCTCTCTTACTCGAGCTAACAAAGAAAACGAGAGAAGGGATAACTCATATCTGTAGAACAGGGAACGAGCAGTCTCTGTTTCGCTCTCAAGGTTACATAATAAAAAACTAACATCACACAATAAAACAAGAACATTAATAAAATTGATTGCTTTTCTTAGTAATTGTAATAACCAAGAACGAAGAAAAACGACAACGTAACAAATAAACGAGGATATAGTCTAAATCGAAGACTCTGAGGCGAGTACAAACTAACAGACTAAATCGCTAAACTTTAATTCGCTATTCTTTAAATCGCTATTCTTCGTAGGTCCAAATTGGACTTGCAAGCAAATAAATACCATAGTAAAAATTAATGATAACACTAAAAGGCCATAAAACGTAAGTGATATAACCTAGATGACAGAGTACCAGATGGGCAAAATTAACTAGAATATTTACCGAAGCGAACATAACCCAAAATGGCTGCCGATATCTCGGCAGGACAATCGCTTCCAAAACTAAAAACCACCATATTGGAAACAGAACAAATGCCCGGTACTGACAAAAGCTGCCAAAACAAACTATGGTACTTAACATTGGTAAGGGTGAAGTATCAACGTCAGTCATGTTGAATTAACGACAATCACTTCGAAAAACACTGGGCAAAACACTTATCAACTTAGCGGGCAAGTCCAAAACAGAAGGATGACCTGGTGAGCGCGAGTGGTAGGTGTCGGTAGGGTAACCCAACTGTATTCTCTAGGGCCTGTCACGGCCCTCCCCCTTTGATGAAGGGATTATCTAAATGGAAGACAGCCTGTGAATAGTGTTTTACAAACGCCCTTGTTAGATATACGACACCAACAAGGTGCTCGCGCGAGGGTTGTAACCTCTGCATTCCATGCTTTTAATTTTCTCTGGTATATTTGGAAGATTTATATCAGAAAAAGTACAAAGAAGGACTTTTTCGCCGGCCGTCACAGGTCGACCCAGAAAATACTTTATCAAATAAGATTAGAAGTGTCATGGGAAGAAAACATATCGGTTGGTTGTTACTCAACTGTATCTGACTTTATATTTAACAAGGTTGAAAAATATGTTTAGTTTGCTTAAAACTACCTACAGCATTGAGAGAGAGAGAGAGAGAGAGAGAGAGAGAGAGAGAGAGAGAGAGAGAGAGAGAGAGAGAGAGAGAGAGAGAGAGAGAGAGAGAGAGTGTGTGTGTATACCTTTATAGGTTTAGAATTTCAAGTACTAAAAAACATCAAGAGACAGTAGGCTAAGCTTATGATGGAAATCGATACAGTTTCATTACTGAATTTATGGAAAAACAAGAAAGCAGGAAACTAAAAATACCACTTGTTACTTACCATTATTTGAATGCCTTTAATTTCCACCAAACATGATTATGTATCAAATAACATTACTATTTATTGCAAGATCTTTCTATAAGAAGGTTAGTTTCCACTGCTTAATTATTAACAAATAAAATCTTTAGAGAAAGTTTTAGGCAATGTTGAGATCTAAGAATTTTTTTTTTATTAGAGATCAAACCAGATTTGATGTTTTCTGTGAGCCTTAACCCTTTCATTATAAGGAAAATATAATTTTCAAGGCAAACAATTTAAAATAAAGCAAAAATTATTTAAACTGATTATTGTAAAGGGTATCACACTAAATAAGATAAGAGGTAATAAAACGAACTTACCTAGAAATAATCCCCCATTATTCTTACATACTGTAGTATGAACTGACAGAAAAAAATGTAAAATAAAACTCGAACAAAACCTGGTCAAAAGAATTAAGCATTACTGAAATAAAGGCATCAAAATCAAATACACCCTTAACAAAACATAGTTTTAAATTTCCTCTACAGATGATGGTTACTGGAAATAAAGGACTATAAAACATTGCAAGTACAACTTGATGGATTAGTAAGATGGAAGTATTGCTAACTGCAGGTAGTGTCTGTATGCCATGACTTAAGTGTACAAGGAAAACACATCTGTAAGACATATCAGTAACAAAATTAATGTTTATGGAAAGATGATGATGAAAGAACTCAAATGCTAAGTTAATTTGACCATGATGGTACTATCAACATTTTTACATACATTTCATTAAAGTCTGCAATTTCAAACCAAAGTCTATAAACATCAAACAGCACATGGAAGGGAAGAAAAGTCTCAGACAAGCTGTTGGCTACTTCTTAATCACAAAGTAGGACTTACTGACATAGTTGACAGAAAGGGAATTTATATATATGTCTTGATGTTGTTACTGTTTTTAAAATACTTTATCTTAATATAAAAAATTCGGAGATAATTTGTATTTTCCCCTAATACAAACCTGAAATTATTTATGTGGATATTCTTTCAACGGTAGTTGGAGGTAGCCATTAGACTTTAATTGCGAGGTGACAACCCTGCCCAACTGCTTAAGCGGGTAGGCTGGGGGTGGCTGGGGGGGTACCTAGCCGCCTCTATATATACTCTTACAGCGGTGAGAGACATCACTTTTTATTGCAGGCAGGACTTCTGGGGGACAGGTGATGGCGGGCCAATTTATATAAATAACTCCAGGTTTGTATTAGTTAGGGAAAAATACAAATTATCTCTGAATTTGTCATCTCTACTGAGCAAAAAGAAAAAGTGACGTCTCACTGGGTAACCCCCAGCCTAACAGCTTAAGCGGTTAGGCCGGGTTGCCACCTCGCAATTAAAGTCTAATGGCTACCTCCAGTTACCACTGAAAGAATATCCACACAAATAACGGAAGGTTTGTTAGTATGGGAACAATGTTCATTACTTCTCTTGCAGTTTATTTATTTCTTGGTTTCCTTTCCTCACTGGGTTATTTTACCCTGTTGAAGCCCTCGGACTTATAGCATCCTGCTTTTCCAACTAAGGTTGTAGCCTAGTTAGTAATAATAATATTAAAAAAAAAGCTATAGACATCCAGCAAACGTTACTTAGATTATTATGATAATAGGTCAGCTAGGCACACAGGATAACTGCATAGTAGCACAAGTATAAAGGATGCGAATGAGACAATCAGTTTAATAGGATGTGAAATGTACATCAAATTGATTCACAGACTATCAATGTGACATTAAAATCTCATTATGTAATAGTGTTTCACTATGTAAAAGCACTAAGTTAACTTTTCATGCATTTCTTGTAATTCATGTAACCATGGATGACATTTCAGAGAAAAGGTTATACTGTACGGAAGATTTTGACGCTTAAGACGTAACCCCAACAGCATACCTGGTGATCTTAATAATTCTCTTAACCCAGAAATATTAACCTTAAAATTGTTGTACAAGCTCCTAATTTATCACTGGGTAATATATTTATATATAATCTGCCTTCAAGGGTTAAAAGCAACCTGTTTCTAGTGCTTTGTTATATTACTTTTCTGACATTAAAATTCTGTAATTATCTACCTTGGAAGCCCGTACTGATTCAGCTAGGGATGGTGAAAACTCTAATTCTACTATCTAATGGCTCAGAGTTCTACTGTCACATATCTATAACTAACACATTTAAAGATTTATTCATCTCTCAAATTCCTGAACTTTATATTCAGTAAAACTCTTCCTTTGGATCACTAGTATGGCTTCTGTAAAGCATGATCAACTACTATACTCAGCACGACGAGAAAAGGACGACATGGTAGGGCATCTGTTTCCCTCAATGTCATCTCCACAGATCACTGGGCTGCTATTCAATCAACCACTTCTATGAAAAGTAGTGTATTTCCAAAATTATTTTGACTTTTTTTACACCACCATGATTTTTTTTTTTCAACTTGTTAAGCTGGAATCACAATAGGGTTTTATTTCACCTACGGCGAGCTGTTGCTGTCGAAAATGCTAAACCAGGAGCTTGTTGCTTGAGATATTGGCTTCCCGACTGGACGGGAAGCAGCGAGCGCAAATTTCAAACATGACTTCGGATGTAAACAAAAAAGATCACTGCTGCAAATAGAACGTGCTCTTGCTTGGCAATCTTGGGTCCAACAAGCCTTAAGATAATAAAAATCTGTTCTGTTCATCCTCTGATAATTGTAGAAGGCAGAAGCATCCTCCAACCTCATTTCCCAACAAAGGTTATCAAGGATACATTTGGCTTATCTTCTGAGCCACTCTTGAATCCACAAACGTTTTCCGTCCGTTTTCAATTCACATAGCATTCAGAGATTACATATTACTGCAATAGTCAGAAAATTTCTGGGGGGGGCCATGATGATGTCAATTGATCGGTTTTGTTTACATTTCTTCCTATTGCTCCTCGAACCATGAGATCGTAGTGTGACGCTACAACACTTTTGCTTACGAGCATCTGGTGGACATTGGCCAAAACCTCAAGCAAGAAATAACTAGCGTGATTCTAGTTTTATACTCTTCTAAATTTAATTAAACCATTTATATATGCTCCCCTCACCATCCTTTGTGATATTCCTTTGGGTTCTATTCTGTCACATCTTCCTTCCCTTAATTATTTACCTTTTCTGGTCAACTTCTTGTCTACATTTTTCCTACCTTCATTTTAAGCCCATTTTTTATGTTAGTATTGTACTCAGTATTGTATAGTACAGTATTGCTTTTTATCTCTATCAATACCAAGTCCGTGTGCTTATCTGAATTAGGATACCATAACTCTGGGAAGTTCAATTAATACAAGGCACTTTCTAGAATCCTTCATATCTTCTCTATACAATTCTTTAATTCTTTCCCAATTAAAATGCAACCAAACTTGTAGTTTCTATCAACATTTTGGTTGTCCGGGTAATTTCAAACTTCGTCTTGCCGGGATTGTTTATCCCCGAAGTAACACGATTCTAAAAATTCAAGCATTTTCTTTGGAGGGTGTCAGTTCTTTTTTTTTCATCACAGTTCCAGTTATTAAAGTTTATGTTTCTCCCTTTAAGATCTGCTGCATGTGTGGTCGTCCTTAGGGATTTCGAGACCCCATTCAAAGGAGGAGCTGCTGCGCCTTCTTCAGCGGGGTGCCACGAGGGATCCTTTTCATCATGGTTTCCCTTCTTAAAATGAGTATTCTAACACAATTTACCCTCTCACTTGGTTTCCTTTTTCTTCCATAAGGTGGCTTCTATTTCTCTTTTCTAAAGGTACTGCATTGTTTACTGTCTGTTGAAATTGGGGTACAACAGCTTTTCTTTTCAGCCAACCTCATGAATCCTTTCAAGTGACTTCTTTCCATATTCTCATTGTGGAATTTGGGCGTCAAGAGTGTATGGTTCACTGAAAGGTTCTTTCTTTTAACAGTCTGGGTTTGTTACTCTTGCCCTGTTTACTTTTCCTGATGCATGACGAGTCAATCACTTAATTCAGGAATAAACATTTCTATGTCCTTTCCTTGTATCTTTTCTCATTTTCATCAGGCCTCAGTAATCTTCATCAAGGGCATTAAGATCTCCAACCCAACAGCCTTTACATTCACTAACTTATGGATAAATCAGGAATTAAAGACAATAAAGGTACTCCTCACTTAACGGTGTACTTGTTTTACAACTCGGAGTTACGGCAGCTTTACGATCAGTCCAATATTCGTTTAGCAAAAATCGCTGAAATTTACGATGCATGTGAAGTGCAGTGGTCAAGAGAAAGGCTATTCAGTGCGAATAATCTAGCCCCACCTTGGGTTTGAAAACCTTGAAATACACGGCTAAAACAGTAAATACCAGTAAGGCTTTAATACACTTTGTAAAGAAAAGCTATGGTCATGCAACTTAAAATGAATCCTATTAATTGAAATAACGACGAATTCACTCAGGGCAGGTGAAAAGGAGCTCTGTCGTTAAACGAGGAGTACCTGTAATTGATGACAGTTAAATCTTAAGGTAAATTTTATCAAGATATCTACTGTATATATGCACATAAATTTGAAAAAAGCAAATAATAGTGAACTGTTACATGTGTATATATGAAAAAGTTGGAATTTATCACCAAACGTGATGCCATATTCATAAACCTTAAAAAAGTCATAGAAAACTATAAGAAAAATGGGGAATGACTGAAAATGATTTCCTGTATAAGGATGATAAAACACACCATAGTCACTGTTTACTTGTGTCCTTCAAATCTAACTGACCAACTTCTTAAAACTTGAACTTGTTTCTATTTTCAACTCTCATTTTATAATAAATCCTTCAGCATTGACCTAAGAGGATCTATGAATGTTTCAGTAGTCAAAATAACATCAACAACAATAAAAAATAATAATAATAACAATAGCAATGATAACAATATTCTATACACACTATGCTAGAACCAACATACTACTGTATATAAATAGTGTTAACTACATTACAAGTGTGTTTCTCCCCGTGTACTCAAACACTTCCATAGTCAGCACAAAACTAAACCATCTGGTATATTTCCAATTCTTTAATACTGCCCTCCTTTTAACTAGCATCATGAATAAATTGTGATGAAAAAGCTTATCTGGAAAATACCGAAATGGCAGATCATATACCAATAACTAAAAAAATGTCCTTATTCATCCCAACATCTCTACCAATTTCTTTGAATTTCCCACAGATCTTCCAAACCATTTATGACTTAAATTTCTTACTTCACGCAGCTCTCGAGACATCATTCTTTAAATTCAGTACACATTGCCGAATTCACCCAAAAACCTTTCTTACAATAACTGAAAGGCAATTTTGTTCTGATTAATTTTTCTATTGGTTTCTGTTCAGTCTATATAAGGTTCTTTTTCCTACAATAATTTCAAATTCTTCATTCTTCATCCCATACTTCTAACTTTCAAACACTCCCACAATCTATTCCCCAAAGTCTCCTGTTAACACTAGGTCCTCTTATGATAACTCCTAGGGGATTCCTTTTCTACACTTTTGTAGCTTCTTCCATTACTACAATATATGTCTGTGAAACTAGTGCTAATTCTTGGTATGACTCATTTTATAATTAAAAGGTTTGATACATACAATTATGAAAATTTTTTAAACATGAAAAATCTTAAATACGAAAAATGAATATTTCACATTTCATAGTTTTACAAGTATTTTCAAGATTCTTTGTCTAAAGTTATAGTAATATGAAGTTTGATTTCAAGTTAAACTGTCAATTATTTTTACTTTTCATTGTGAATCATTAATACATATTCATTTCTGATATTAGTGGTTATGATTTTAATATTAATTACCATTACAAACCTTTAAAAATTAGTGTATCTGTGTTTTATGGACGTTTGGAACACACTGAATAAATTTCCTTTATTTCTTATGGGAAAAATACCATAGTTTTAGTATAGAGAACAAGAATTTAATTTGCGAGTTCGCTCCCAGAACAAATTAAATTCGTAAACTGAGTTACTACTTGAAACATTTCCATAATTTTAGTACTATAATTTTCATACTCATTTGACCACATTTGATCAAATTGAAAGGTCTCCAATCATTAGTTACTTATGAAATACTACAGAAAAATCCTAATTTAAAAAAACTGTGAAATCAATTAAAGAACACCTCAAACTTCCAAACCTGTTACATTCAATTTTAAACTTCAAACTTGTTACATTTAGTTTTAAACCTCAAACTTCTTTTAATCCTGTTACATTTAATTTTAAACCTCAAACATCTTTCAAACTTGTTACATTTAGTTTTAAGCCTCAAACTTCTTTCAAACCAGATACATTTAGTTCTAAACCTCAAACATCTTTCAAAATTGTTACATTTAGTTTTAAACCTCAAAACTTCTTTCAAACCCGTTACATTTAATTTCAAACCTCAAACACCATCTAAACTTTTTATATTTAGTTTTAAACCTCAAACTTCTTTCAAACCAGATATATTTAGTTTTAAACCTCAAACATCTTTCAAACGTGTTACATTTAGTTTTAAACCTCAAAAATCTTTCAAATATGTTACATTTAGTTTTAAACCTCAAACATATTTCACACTTGTTACATATAGTTTTAAACCTCAAACATCTTTCAAACCCGTTACATTTAATTTCAAACCTCAAACACCATTCAAACTTTTTATATTTAATTTTAAACCTCAAACTTCTTTCAAGCCTGTTACATTTAGTTTTAAACCTCAAACATCTTTCAAACTTTTTATATTTAGTTTAAAACATCAAACTTCTTTCAAACCTGTTACCTTTAATTTTAAACCTCAAACATCTTTCAAACTAGTTAAATTTTGTTTTAAACCTCAAACATCTTTCAAAATTGTTAGTTTTAATTTTAAACCTCAAACATCTTTCAACTTGTTAAATTTAGTTTTAAACCTCAAACATCTTTCAAAATTGTTACATTTAATTTCAAACCTCAAACATCTTTCAAACCTGTTACGTTTAGTTTACCAATGGCTAGCAGTCAGCATGAATAGTTGTAAAGAAAAATAATGCAGATGAAATTATAACATAACAATACATATACAGAACAGAATTTAAAGGTCATATCTAAAATTGATTCAAAAAATAAATATTAAGGTTAAAAGATTATCAAATCACTTGTTAATCATTACACCTTGAAATACAGTACAGTCCTTAAAAAATATTGATAATAAAATAGGCAAATTAAAAGTGATTCTAAACAGAATTATACAATCGGACACATCATACTTTTGTATTAAGTCAAAGAATAGACTTCCTTTTATACAGTATACAAGTACAGGCTGAGAATCCTTTCTCCGAATTCTGAAAGTTTTTGAAATGATGAACAGATAATTCCAGTGCTGGGAAGGTTTCATCAAGTACAGCTGTTCCTTTATGTGACATACCCTTTGACTACATGGTATCACTTTACTGTTAGCAGTTGCCATAGTAACCCCTTCGCTCCTTAACTAATCTGATTGCGGCCTTTTTGTGGGTTCTGTGGTTCAAGATATATTCAAAATGTTGATAAAGCCTGGAGATACGCCTACTATGTCGAAGTGAAAAAAAAAGAGAGCATTTATGTTCATTTAAAATAGAAAAAGTTGAATTGTTCATAAAACGTGAAAACTGTGTAATTATGAAGATTACGGCAATGAGTTTGTTATCGGAATAACAACTATATATGAACTAAAGAAACATAAAGACAACATTGAAGTTCTATACTGGAAGTGATGAGAAAAGTCAATGAAAAGTAGACAAATCGCTATATAGAACAAAAAGGATCTGAAGATGTAATGAAGTTTGTGTTTCGTGCTGTGTCTACCTTCTTTTAAGCAATAATTCCATGATTCTGGCAAGAATAAGGTAATTCTTATTACATTTTCATTTATGAAAAAAGAGCAATTAACTTTAAATAAAATAGTGAAAATATGACAAATTCTTAGATAGTGTGTATTTTTCCTAACGATACAAACCTTTAGCTATTTATTAGGGGTATTACTTTCGGTGAAACTGAAATAACGAGCCATTAAAATTTTAGTGATAGTTAACAACCCATCCCGCTAGTTAGCGGGTGGGTAGGGGGTTAGCTTGCTACCACTCCCACTCATATTAGTTATATCAAGAATTTGTTTACATCATAAAATATTTAATAATTCTAGTAAAAAAGTTTTAAAATTTCTTTTCATGCTGCATCAAGATTATATATTGCCTTTTCAACTTTTTTCATGGTTTGCTGTAAAAATATCTACGACATATCTTATGTTTAGCAACAAATTTTTATAGTTCCTAGTGACTTAACTTCTGATCCTTACAGACCTGAGTTTACTTAAATATTTCGTCGCAGATCTCAGATAAGTAGGATATTTTTTGTGTTTACCAAAATTAAACTCTTTTTCTTTCACAAATATCTATAAAATTAATTGTCTTTGTATTGCATGGTTGCCACTCAAGTTACCGTCATACGATCTGTTTGTATCAGTCATTACAGTGAATGGGTATGTTATTTCTAGCCACTTAGTTAAATATCATATTGAAGAGAAATAGAAGTTCTTACTGAGCTTAATAAAAAAGAAATGTTGTATCCTATACATTACTGAATGAAATATTGTATGAAAGTAACTTGATGATGAACTCAAGAAATAAAGAATTATTTTTACCCTTTCGGTCATTTGAATTTTTTCAATGTCTAATTCACCAGACAGTTATACCTTACAATCAAATAAATGGATAAATAAGATGAAACTATAGCCTGAGGACTAAATTCTTAGCGTTTTCTGGCAGCAAGGTCGAGGTGCCCTTTGTCAATTCCTTCCTTTTTCCATCCCCGTGTTGTTGGTCACTGTTTGACGTATTCCTGCTGTCTGTTTGTTTACAAATTAATTATGCACATTAGCAATGGGAATAGAGCCATTAATTATATATGAACCCTCCTAGTAGATCAAAAAATTATAATGTATTGTATGATTTTAATTTCCAAAGGAAAAATCAAAAAGTTACTTCATCATTACTTTCTTGACAAAAGATGGAAGACTATTATAACTTCAAAAAAGAATTTATAGCGAATAATAATGAACTTTGTGCACTTACTTCAACCTTGTTAAGTGATCAAATTAATAATAATACTGTATTATGCAATTTCACCTGAATGAAAGAAAGATCTGTGAGCCCGTCATTATAGGAATACAGTACTGTATTCAGAAATCTGAAACGCTTCCTGGCTGAGAAATTCTAGTTAAAGGATTCTCAACTTGTACTGTATTGAGATTTCCACAAATCAGATAACATTACCAGCATGCTAGTTTATACATTCCTTTCCCCAGAAAACGTCATGCAACATTGCACCATATTAAAAGCACAATTCTCACTCAATGCTCCTTCAACTCTAAAGAATTTAAACACCAACTTTGAAAGAACCCTCAATCAGAGATAAAGGCATTACCAAACATATTATTTTTCTAATAAATAGAGTTGTTGTATTACAACATGAACTCTTACGTTTCAAAGAGTTGTCATGGACAGTACTATTCGACATAATAAAAAAATTAAATCTATACCACAACTACAAAGACTAGATAATTCCATTTAAATTCTGGATGGCTGTGAGCTTGAGAATTTTATCAGTTAAAAAACATCATCGACGTGGCATTCCAGTGCAAAAAAAAAAATTCAGTGTGAATTAAAGGACATCTAAAATTACAGAGAGAGTAAACGATTCTAAGTTCTCTGTCATAATGGTAAAGGAACTCTGGCAGAAACGTGACTCCACCCAGTGCCCAAGGTATGTTCCCATCCAGTGCCAACAAAAGAAGTATCTGATGTCTCTAGTCTTGCTATAACACCCTGAACAGTTCCGTTTTCCGAGTCAAACGAATCTAACACAGCCCACACTGCGCCATTAGCTGCTACACTAATGCTAGCAACATTATTGCTTGCAAAAGCCCATTCAGTGCCTTCGGGGAACAACGGGAGCACATTCTTCCTACGATGCAGAGCTCCACTCTGATCTAAGCCCCATACAGCACCAGCACCAGTAGCTACTTCTACTAATGGCTGGTTGGGGGCATCAACACTGACCCACTGCAAACCCTGAAAAGATGTAATGACCCTGAATTTATAGTGACATTGATACAAAACTTAAAGACACCAATTTTACAGCTCATACAATCATGTCAGAATAAAAAATATTCCAAATACAGTAAAGGTATAAATTTAAAATATTTTTTTCACATATACAAACTTTTTTAGTTAATTATACTACTGTATAGAATCTATAATATAGCTCAAATACGCTCAGGTTACCAACTGTTCAAGTTATTCTACAGATAAATAAAACACCTTGGTCAGTCTTTTGGTATTCAAACACTAAAAGCAACTCCCTTGCTAAATGCATCCTACTACATATGGTAATAAAATGTCTTTGTAGTTTGAATGTACATTTCCCTTTCAATTTACTGGACTTCATTTTTACTGGACAAAATTTAAGCGTGGACATACCCAGGTAAAGGCTGCTCTAGTCTAGGAATAAAAAAAATTGTCCAAATATCTGATCTTGTCATCATGGGAAATCCTTGCTACTACTACCATTACTATAGTAATACCCCTTCTTAGGTTGATTTGACTTTATATTAACCATCCTTAAACATTAAATGCCTAAATAAATTTAACTTCTTTAATGGAACAAAGAAACAGACTTATTTTCCAATGAGGGAAATGTGAAAAAATTGCAAAAGACCTCAGCATATTCATGATAAATCTAATACAAAACAGAAAATGTCAAATTTTATTATCAAAACTAGTTCTTGTCACAGAAGCATTCCTGGACTTGCATCAATAAAAATACACAATTGATTGTCTTTGATACATATTATTGATAGACTTCACTTTAGAACCTAATATACAAAACCTCTGAGAATGCGGCTAGATGTAGTGCAAAGGGGTTTGGGTGAACCGACCTCAAAATTGGTCGTCTGAGAAAATTGGTTCTCTATTGCAATCTCCTCACACACTCCAACAACAGGTATTAAACTCCTAAACTAATCTTTTAGAGGCAAAGAGAAGCCACCAGATTCATCCTGCTGTTTCAAGATACAGTACCCTGAATTTGCTTATCAACGCCTGAATCACTGAAAACGGAGGAAAAGCAGAGTTCTAAATTCTACCAATCCTGTAACAGGGCATCCACCTTCTATGCAAAGGGATCCAGAACAGAGGGCAAAACACCTTTATTTTTTACTGAATGAGGTTGCAAACATGGTGTTCCCCATCAACTCCATATACCTTGACCCACTAAAGATGTAGAGACAACTCATTTTGTAGTATTTGTTGTTCCATGCTTAATTGATCTGTCAATACGTTCAATTTGCCTATAATAAACTAAGGTAGAAGTATCTTCCTCATATCCGTACAAGACAAGAACAAGGACACCAAACTGGTTCCTCACCAGCCAGTACTGTCGTGTTGTCTGAAAACACAGCTACGCACTTCCCCATCGCCATACTCACAGAACCTGAAGGGTCTTCAATACAGCTATTAGCTCCAAGAAATTGATATGTACGGGCAATTCCTTCTCCATCCATTTTCCTGGCAGGTGAAGGGTTATCCAAGGTTGTGCTCCAACCTTCCTGGAAAGCGTCTATGAACAGAAACATCTAGAACCTTTGCTTCCAATGACATCAAACATCGAGGGACGTACCATCATTTCACCAGTTCTATTTATGCATCACTGGTATGCAAATCATGTAAAGATTTGAAGTCATTTCAATGAATGACTGAGATGTAATTGGAAATCCCTATTTCCAACTGACTCATCAGAAAAAATTTCTTGAGAGAAGCCAAGATCCTTAATAACCTCATCCACATGATCCAACAGTGCTTTCATTTGCTTGAACTTCTCCAAATAATGCAAGGATGACCGAATCTTTTCCAATAGAAAAGCCCAAATAAAAGCAACTGTTGCTATTATCATTCAAAAATATAGAATCCTGATTAAATGTAACCATACGTACTAAACCTGAATCTTTCCTAAGGATGTGTTGAACAGTCACAGACATTTCAAGACTGAATACATCACCATGCTGAATATTTGAGGAGCAGTCCTCAGTCCAAAACATAGGCACTTGAACTGCTATATTTTTGCACCATTCATTTACCAAGGGAATTTGATTCAGGATTCTATTGAAAACATCCAATACGCTTTCCTTACTGGCCCCTGGACTTTAGAAAAGTTCCCATAAAAATGTTATTTTCATTAGTAAAATAAATTTTTGAATATACTTACCCGATAATCATGTAGCTGTCAACTCTGTTGCCGACAGAAATCTACGGTCGGGATACGCCAGCGATCGCTATACAGGTGGGGGTGTACACAACAGCGCCATCTGTGGTCAGGTACTCCAGTACTTCTTGTCAACACCACCTCAATTTTTTCCTCGGTCCACTGGTTCTCTATGGGGAGGAAGGGTGGGTCAATTAAATCATGATTATCGGGTAAGTATATTCAAAAATTTATTTTACTAATGAAAATAACATTTTTCAATATTAATCTTACCCGATAATCATGTAGCTGATTCACACCCAGGGTGGTGGGTGGAGACCAGCATACATGTTAACAAAGAAGCTAAGTATCCCGTATTTTATTTTATTAGTTATTCAAAAATAACATAAAATAAATAAGTACCTGGTAAGGAAGACGACTTGAACCATTACTCTGCCTTTATTAAGTACGTCTTCCTTACTGAGCGTAGCGGTCCTCTTAGGATGCTGAACGACTCTTAGGTGCTGAAGTATAAAGGGCTGCAACCCATACTAAAGGACCTCATCACAACCTTTAACCTCGGCGCTTCTCAAGAAAGAATTGACCACCCGCCAAATCAACAAGGATGTGGAAGGCTTCTTAGCCGACCGTACAACCCATAAAAAGTATTCAAGAGAAAGGTTAAAAAGGTTATGGGATTATGGGAATGTAGTGGCTGAGCCCCCGCCTACTACTGCATTCGTTGCTACGAATGGTCCCAGGGTGTAGCAGTTCTCGTAAAGAGACTGGACATCTTTGAGATAGAATGATGCGAACACTGACTTGCTTCTCCAATAGGTTGCATCCATAACACTCTGCAGAGAACGGTTCTGTTTGAAGGCCACTGAAGTAGCCACAGCTCTCACTTCATGTGTCCTTACCTTCAGCAAAGCAAGGTCTTCTTCCTTCAGATGAGAATGTGCTTCCCTAATCAGGAGCCTGAATTAGTAATAAACTGAGTTTTAGACCTTGGAAGAGAAGGCTTCTTGATAGCACACCATAAGGCTTCTGATTGTCCTCGTAAAGGTTAAGACCTTTTTAGATAGTACCTAAGAGCTCTAACTGGGCAAAGTACTCTCTCCAGTTCATTCCCCACCAAGTTGGACAGGCTTGGGATCTCGAACGACTTAGGCCAAGGACGTGAAGGAAGCTCGTTTAGTAAAAACCGAGCTGCAAGGAATATGTAGCCGTTTCAGATGTGAAAACAATGATCCTGCTGAAGGCGTGGATCTCACTTACTCTTTTAGCTGTTGTCAAGCACACGAGGAAAAGAGTTTTAATGTGAGGTCCTAAAAAGAGGCTGATTGGAGAGGTTCAAATCTTGATGACATAAGGAACCTTAGGACCACGTCTAGATTCCAGCCTGGAGTGGACAACCGACGTTCCTTTGAGGTCTCAAAAGACCTAGGGAGGTCCTGTAGATCTTTGTTGGTGGAAAGATCCAAACCTCTGTGGCGGAAAACCGCTGCCAACATACTTCTGTAACCCTTGATCGTAGGAGCTGAAAGGGATCTTACGTTCCTTAGATATAAGAGGAAGTCAGCAATCTGGGTTACAGTGGTACTGGTTGAGGAAACTGCATTGGTCTTGTACCAGCTACGGAAGACTTCCCCTTGAGACTGATAGATTCTGAGAGTGGATGTTCTCCTTGCTTTGGCAATCGCTCTGGCTGCCTCCTTCGAAAAGCCCCTAGCTCTTGAGAGTCTTTCGAAAGTCTGAAGGCAGTCAGACGAAGAGCGTGGAGGTTTAGGTGTACCTTCTTTACGTGAGGTAGACGTAGAAGGTCCACTCCTAGAGGAAGAGTCCTGGGAATGTCGACCAGCCATTGCAGTACCTCTATGAACCATTCTCTCGCGGGCCAGAGCGGAGCCAACCAACGTCAGCCGTGTCCCTTTGCGAGAGGAGAACTTCTGAAGTACCCTGTTGACAATCTTGAACGGCGGGAATGCATACAGGTCGAGATGGGACCAATCCAGCAGAAAAGCATCCACGTGAACTGCTGCTGGGTCTGGAATCGGAGAACAATACAACGGGAGCCTCTAGGTTATCGAGGTAGCGAACAGATCTATGGTTGGCTGACCCCACAGGGCCCAAAGTCTGCTGCAAACATTCTTGTGAAGGGTCCACTCTGTGGGGATGACCTGACCCTTCCGGCTAAGGCGATCTGCCATGACATTCATATCGCCCTGAATGAACCTCGTTACCAGCGTGAGCTTTCGATCTTTAGACCAGATGAGGAGGTCCCTTGCGATCTAGAACAACTTCACGAAAGAGTCCCTCCCTGCTTGAAGATGTAAGCCAGGGCTGTGGTGTTGTCAGAGTCCACCTCCACCACTTTGTTAAGCTGGAGGGACTTGAAGTTTATCAAGGCCAGAAGAACAGCCAACAACTCCTTGCAATTGATGTGAAGTGTCCTTTGCTCCTGATTCCATGTTCCCGAGCATTCCTGTCCGTCCAAAGTCGCACCCCAGCCCGTGTCTGATGTGTCCGAGAGGAGACGGCGGTCGGGTTTCTGAACAGCGAAAGGTAGACTTCCTTGAGAAGAAAGCTGTTCTTACACCACGCGAGAGAAGACCTCCTCTCTTCGGAAACAGGAACTGAGACCGTCTCTAGCGTCATGTCCTTTATCCAGTGAGCAGCTAGATGATACTGAAGGGAGGGAGGTGGAGTCTCCCTAACACGATGAACAGGGCCAGCGATGAAAGTGTCCCTGTTAGACTCGTCCACTACCTGACTGAGCATCGGTTCCTTCTCAGCATGCTCTGGATGCATTCTAGGGCTTGGAAGATCCTTGGGGCCGACGGAAAAGCCCGAAAAGCTCGACTCTGAAGATCCATACCCAGGGAGACAATGGTCTGGGATGGGATGAGCTGAGACTCCTCAAAATTGACCAGGAGGCCCAGTTCCTTGGTCAGATCCATAGTCCATCTGAGAATCTCCAGACAGCGACGACTTGTGGGAGCTCTTAAAAGCCAGTCGTCTGACGGAGCCGGACACAAGATCATGGTACTGCTGCACAGTCTGTGAACTGTCAACCATGGGGAAGCGAGGAAGTACAGTGACAACCCGAAGCTGTCTAGACTGTCTGGGTCGTACAGACAACTCCTTATCGGGTTGCTGAGGTTGCCGCACTGCGTCACAACAAGTCACTTCTGCTGGTTGTTGAACGTCTTCCCAGAGACACACTGACTCCGTAAACAAAAAATCCTCTAACAAGGACTAAGCTTGGACTGCATGTCTTGCAACAAAGCTCAAGGTCTATGGGAGCAGGTGTGGTAACAGACGCGGTTAGCGACTGAAGTGGAACCATTACCTTCCCTGGAAGCATGTTATGCTTAAATAAAAGTCCATAGGAGGCTACGCAGCTAAACGCTCCTCTCCAAATGACAGAGTCCTCAAGGGAATATCAGAAGGAGGGAGAAAAGCACTTTCTCATCTACAGGGACCATATCCGAGAAAAGCTAAGTTCTCTCAGTGAGGGTTTCAATGGTGCAAAAGCAGCAGACTAGAAGGCAACGTTATGAAACTGCTTGACAGTCTAGTGAGTTGGCAACAACCAAAGATGTGTGACTGAGAAGCATGCGGTAAGGTATGCAGAGCATGTTGTATGCAGAGCATGCTGTATGCAGAGCATGCTGTATGTAGAGCATGTTGTATGCAGAGCATGCTGAATGCAGAGCATGCTGTATGCAGAGCATGTTGTATGCAGAGCATGCTGAATGCAGAGCATGCTGTATGCAGAGCATGTTGTATGCAGAGCATGCTGTATGCAGAGCATGCTGTATGTAGAGCATGTTGTATGCAGAGCATGCTGAATGCAGAGCATGCTGTATGCAGAGCATGTTGTATGCAGAGCATGCTGTATGCAGAGCATGCTGTATGCAGAGCATGCTGTATGTAGAGCATGCTGTAAGGTAAGCAGAGCGTGTTGCATGGCGTGTAACATTTCTCAGAAATTCCATGACCAGTGCTAGAGTGAGTAATATCGCATTACCGTCCATTGAAAGTGCACGTGCCGAGGGAATTGATTAGACTGTTTTGTTGATGAATTTGATAGCCAGCATGATAATCGTAGAATTAAGCTACACTAAATGTACTATAATCTACTTCACCTCAGGAAAGGGAAACTCGCCCTGTTGGCAACACTGCATTACTTCATGCATGCTTGCATGGGGTTTTAATATCAACATAATATTTACCTTACATTCATAACTCATGATTCATTTTTGTTTTGAAGATATTTTTGCCATATTTTGCGATATTGTTAAAAATATATTGCAAGGAATACATATATATTTTTATATAAGTAATACAAATAACCTCCATTATCATAATGTTTGTGTAGGCATACATGTATATGATTACAAATGCAAGTTATGAAAGTAATGAGGTGTTATTATTGTCATTTGTTATTTCCAAGTTGAATGGAAGAGGCTTAAGTTGAGGAGAAAGTGGCAGATGCATGCGTTGAGGTGGCTGACTCATAGCATGAGGTTGCTGCCTCAAGAGTTGCGCTTGCTGTAAGGGTTGCGGATGCGCAGTAGCAGGTTCCTGAGGAACGAGTTAAGGTTCCTGAGGTGTGAGCTGCGAGAGTTGAGGTAGCGGCTGCGCAGAACGCAGTTCTTGTCTCGCGAGTTGAGGTTCCTGAGGTGCTAGCCTAAGCTGCAGCGAGTGCTGAGGTGGCTGCCTCATTGATGGAAGAGGTTGTCGTACCTCAAGAGATTGTTGCCTCGCTGGTGGAACCGCAAGCGGAAGCGGAGGAAGTAAGGCATAAGATTCCTGCTCCCATTGCTGAGGTTGCCTTAAGGAAGGCGGAGGTTGCTGCACACCGCTGGTAACTGGCAACTCAGTACGCGGTAAGGTATCCTGAGGAACCTCAACATCGTACGCCTGGCAGACTGGACTGCGGTGAGGCGGAGCGATCGCAGGAGGAGGTGTAACCTTCTCAGCCTGACACTCACGCATTAAGACCGCAAGCTGTGACTGCATGGACTGCAGCAAAGTCATCTTGGGGTCGGCAGACGCTAAGGTCTGCTGAGGCAAAGCCTTAACAGAAGATGAGGTCTGTTGCGGCATCACCTTACCTCTCTTAGGAGGTGTGCAGTCACCTGATGACTGCGGAGAGTCAGAGCTAACCCAATGACTGCATCCGGGTTGTTGAACTCTAGAGGTCTGGACTTTACGTTTAAGAGGTCTTGAGACCTGAGTCCAGCGTTATCTCCCCGAAATTTCTTCTGCAGACGAGTAAAATAAGGGCTCAATCGTCTGCGGGTGGGAGTGACGGTCTCTGTAAGACACGCCCGCAACCACCGAGGATACTTCTGTGCGCCGATCAAGGCCTGCCGAACCCTTTTGCCCTTCGACATTGCTTCTCCCCTGGGCTTGGGAGCTTGCAAGAGGTCCCGGACTGGGAGGACGACTGGCACGCAAGAAGTACCCTCACGCACAACACTGACACACTTTGCGCTAATCACTTATCACTTTTGAATTTCTGTTTGCACTTATTTCACTGAACTCGAAACTTTAAGTGGTTTGTACCTGAAACACGCAATTCTATCCTTCTTTAAAAGTTAGTAATTGCGAAAACAGAATTACAATGTAACAGAAAAATCTAATGAAAGATAAATAATTCAGTGGCTGGAAAGAGACTAAACACTAGATCAAATAAACTACGTTTAAAATCTCTCACCGCATAAAGCTTGAGAACAAGAATAAACTCTAGAAACGTTTACCTTCTTCCCCTAAAGAGACTAGGGAGAAGAGCAAAAACGATAACAACGTTACTCGCTTGAACGAAACGTTTATCCAGCTCTCTCTCCCTCCGTCTCTATCTCTCTCTCTCTCTCTCTCTAGACTTAGAACCTGAGAGAAGAGCCCAATCATATATACTCGTTAAAACATATTATTGTTAAAGGAAAAAAACTGAAAGATTTCCCAAATAAAAAGTTCCTTTATTAGAATTAAAACCATTAAGCTAAGAAAGAATGAACAAAACGTTATAAACGGTTTACTCTTACTGCAACGTGACACCGTGAAAATTCTCTCTCTATCGTAACGATAGAGCGCAAGTTGAACGTTCTGAACGTCAACAACTGCAGAGACAAAACAAAACGTTAGTTCAACTTTGAAACAGTACGAGACTATCAAAGAAATTCTTTCAAAAACATTAAAATAGCATAATATGTTAACAGGTAAAACCGAAATGACGGGCTCAATGTTAATTAACTTCGGTACAAGAAAAGACCGCCTACTATTAGGAAAGGTCGAATATAAACAAATATAAAAATTAATTTTAATAATTTTATAATAAAAGGAAGTTAATCGAAGAGGCCTATAAAAGGCGGAGAGATATAAAATAAATCTATAACTTTTGTAAAGCAAAATTAAGAAAAAGAGTCTATACTCTCTTAGACACCAACACTTCCGTCTAAGGGAAGGGTCGGCCATTTAAAGGTGAAAGAGAGTTCATACTCTCTTCGTCACCATAATTAATCAAATTAATTCCAAAAGCTAGCTAAGCTAATAATAGAACTTCCTGAATAGCGAAAGCTGAAATCTTAGAGCAATACTTCACCAAAAACCGTGAACAAGACTCCAAAATTATAAGCGTATCCATGAACGTCTTGCCGGAAGCACGACAGAGGAAAAATTGAAGTGGTGTCAACAAGAAGTACTGCAGTACCTGGCCACAGGTGGCACTTGTGAGTACACCCCCCTCTTGTATAGCGATCGCTGGCGTATCCCTTCCGTAGAATTCTGTCGGGCAACAGAGTTGACAGCTACATGATTATCGGGTAAGTTTAATATTGAAAAACCTCTAGAATATCATCTGAAATTGTTCAATCCAAACAGTTTAGATAATCTAAATTAAGATTAAAATCCTGGTGGTTCACAAACTTCTCTTTAAAAAGATTTTAAATAACCACTACTCTTGAATTGGCTATTACCCTTAAACAGAATCTCTTGAGTTAAGCAACACATAAAACCCATATTCAACAACTTCCTTTTGTTGACACTGATTAGAGATTCTAGCAAATCAGCTTGATATGTGAAATAATAAGTTTAAGCAATCTATTTGTTTAACAAACAAATGAAATCTTCATCAGGAGATAAGATTTTAACAACAGACGGGAAGTATTGAGCAGACTTTCCTTTCACCAAGACATTAATCAATTCACTTCAGAGTATAAGAAGTCTTAGCACAAGTAGCAGCATTAGACAGCACGGCAGAATAAGCATTACCAGACCTTACCTGAATTAACCTATTTGGATACATCTCTGCAGTAAGCTTTCGTAAAGCCTGACACAGTGATACAACATCCATACCAACTTCTTCCATATTATGGGTCCTGCTCTGGTGAGGCATCCAGATTTGAAATTTCAGCATTTCCCTTTTGTTTATTACTAGCTGTAAATTTTGTGCTAGTGGTATGCAAAAGACTCGTTTCGGCCACAAAGGTACTAGCTAATAGCAAACCTTACACCAAATCCCACTGCCAACCAAAACATGAAGCAATTGTTTTCCAACTCCAGCCAAATCTTTTAAAGACATTCAAAATTTTCACATCAAAACCACTAGACAAAACTTGATGAGTTAGCCTTGGATTTTGAACCAGGCCAGTTAGGCTAGTATTACTGACTTTGTCCGAAGGCGCGCTAGCCTTCTCAAATTGCGTAAACATCGCAACTTTAGTATAGAGCTTATGAAGCTTCCTACTAGCAACCCTAGATAGCTGGTTAATAGAATGAGAGGCATTAACATCATCCACATTGTAATCCACTAGTCTAGTCTTTTCCCTAACTAAAAGCTTTTGTTTCACGGTTGGAGTACTTCATATAAATTTGGTAAGCCACACTCCAAATCAAAATACAAAACAAATGCAGATCTTTATTATGCAGAAAGAAATTCCTTAAACAATTAACACAGGAATGGATTGAAAAACCAGAAAAATATGCAGCTAAATAACCCCTTAATCATAATAAAACACTATCTGGATTTGTATGTTGAACTACATGACTGACTAACATATTAGCTATGAGAAGACTGAAAAAGGTTGGTGCTGTTGTACCCGAGTGCTCTTATTGCCAATTACTCCCATATAACCTCAGTACTCCCCTAGAGGGGGAAAGACTATTGCAGGGAAAGAATACAAAATGGAAAATGTTTATATTTTTAGGCTAGATGTCAAAATTTAACAAACCTTGAAAAGGAAGTCATTTGAACATCAGAAGAAATAAATAGGAATTACTGTTTGGGCATGTGAACCACTGATGAATTGAAAGTAACTTTCTATTATCTACCTGACTGTATCAAGTAAAGGAAGCAAGCTAATGAGAACAGATGTCTTGAGGCAAAATATGATTTATTATAAATAAATCTTTTTTAAGCAAGTGACTGGAAAGTCATAATCTTTTGTAAGATTTCTAAGTAAGATAAAGACACAGTGGCCCCTACTGACATACATTTACTTACATACTTAGGCATTATGTACTCATGATAAGTGAATAAAACAGAAGTCATATATTTTCAGCACTTCACAAACCTGTGACATTAACGCTATAGAGCGCACATTCAAGTGCAGAAACCATGCTAAAAGAAGCAAATAATGCAGACACCAATAATGGTCATCAAAGCATAAGACATACTTGATATCTCAACAAAAATAAGATCAATGCTGTATATCGTAAAAGAATAGACTAGTATACTTCAAATGCAATAAACAAGTGATATCCATGGTAATGACATCCACATATTAATTTGGGTTCTAAATGAATGATGGATTTATTATGAATAGTTCAAGGCTTTTAAAAAAGTACCATATGAACACACTTTAGCTTGCTTAAAAAAAATCTGAGTAACATTTAAAATACCTACAAGCACTAATCAGACATAAGCACCCACCCCATAGATAGGAGGCTGATGGCTAACGACAGAACCCAATACTCGGACACGAGTGGGCGCCGACGACAAGCACTAAATATTTGCACAAGAATCTTATATTTCATACTGTCCATCAAAGAGAAGACTTGCTTTGCATCCCAGTCAATCCAGGATTGTTTACTAGTAAGACTTACCCGTGGATTTTTCTTAGATACTCCAATTCTCAGATGAGCCCTTCCGTCTTTGCTGACAGCCCAGACACCCCGACAGTCCACGCTTGCGCAAATGGTACGCATTGGGCACTCTGCTGGGATGAGATTCCACTTCTCTCCCCAGGGTCTGGAGGCTGTGACTCCAGAACGGAAAACTATTTCACCCGATGCCGAGACTCCCCATACAGGCACAGTGTTATCAGCAGCACACTCAGGCTAAAATAATCACATATAGAAAATTATTCAAGCTATAATAAGCTGTTAGCATGGTCTTTTCCTCTTTATAATGCTTTTTTTTACCATAACTGTTCAAAACTAATGATAACTTCAGCTCTCATTCAATATCCTAAATTATGCCTTTATTGGTTTTTTAGTATTCCTTTTTACATTTGTTTTTAATTCTATAAATATACAGTATATATATTTAAACAATATATCAATCCTTCAATATCTTAAAGCTTTAATTCTAAAAGCAACTTCTGCTAATGGAGTTGTATATAATAAAAAAACCATTATCAATGCAAACAGATTGGCATAAGCAGAGGTGGATAACTAGGATATTTGGATGACTCGTTACTGGGGAAAGACTATACAGTATCATTCTTATTTTACAAAAAGTGTAACAAGACCAATAAGTCTTATAGACTCATAGTGCTTGCAAAAAAAGATTTGTTCTATAATGGGTTAAACATTGGAATATGGCAAATGTAAAATAGATAGGCTGAGTGTTCAGTCCCAACTCTTAGACCAAAAAGTTTTGCTGGTAACTGCAACCTCATTGTCCTTGGGACCTTAGGATGCCTGCTGAGTTATCAGCAATCATTACCTGGCCCTTGCTGGAGTGGAAACAGGATTTTGGAGTTTACTATATGTAAATATGGTTGATTTCTAAGACATTGTGTGACAAGCGTAAAAATCTGTCCCTTGCCTCTGTCACTTATAAGCCACCTTTGACAAGTCTTCAAGGCAGTAAAAGTTTACTTGAATTCTGATCACAATTTCATAAATAGTAATGTATAGCATTTGATATGCCGAGTTCACCATAAAATCAACCAAACTGTGATTACTGAACCATATAAATGGGACTTGAGTAACAAAATTATTTGCCTCTAACTAATAAAATAGTCAACGAAAAGCTGCATACTCACCGATACCGAGATATGGATTAATGCCACCTTCTCCATTAGCTGCCAAGGACCAGATGTTGAGATCCTACATTTTCTCACCCAGCGTCGTCGTCTCACAAGGTCCGTTACATATTTATGGGCATGATAATCCCTTGGGAAATCTGTGGCATACTGCCAGCCCTCTCGATCTACACCACCTGGTGTATGGTAGTCAACACACCATTCGCTGATCTGGGAAGGAAATTTTCAGTTCAAGTCAATATAACTTCTTAGAAACGCAAATTTAATCACTCATACTTAGCTTTAAAATGTTAATGAGAGTATGAGAGTTAAAAATAGTCTAATAAATTTGTTTATTGTACTGTATTTACATTGGTAATTCTAATTACTTACAAAGAAAAAACATTAATTAAAAATAAGCAATTGCTCTTAAGAAATTAAATTAATAAAATAACCAAATTTTAAAATTCACATTGGTAACTCTAATTACTTACAAAGAAAAAACATTCAATAAAAATAAGCAATTGCTCTTAAGAAATTCA
The DNA here is from genome assembly GCF_036898095.1 of Palaemon carinicauda. NCBI lineage: Eukaryota > Metazoa > Arthropoda > Malacostraca > Decapoda > Palaemonidae > Palaemon > Palaemon carinicauda. The sequence goes on from NC_090754.1 coordinate 52,251,806, forward strand.
ATTAATAAAATAACCCAATCTTAAAAATTATATTGTTTTAATATTTACCTAGTATTCATGGTAATGAAAAGCTTTGATTAAAATAAAACAAATACCAAAATTTCTGGCATGACATTCCAGTTAGAAGCAGGGGCTGATAAATAGAGCATCAGTGTAAAAAAGATCCCCTTCCAGCAACCACCATCTTAATTTTTCCTTCATTGTTTAGAGGAAATAAATGTGTAGAAAGAACGATTATGTGAACATTGCTCGAAAACAATTGCCTATTAGCGTAAGATTCAAACAACATTTTGAATATTTATCATTTCGTATAATTGTCCTTTCGAATAACTTTCTTTCGACCAATTTTCCATTCGAATAGAGGTTTTTCAAATAATAGTTTTCGAATAATTGTTTTCAATTAATTGTTTTTGAATAATTTTCATGATACGGAAAGAACCATAACTATTGAGAGCGAGGAGGCATGTGGGAACTTAAAAGAATTCCAGTACGTAATGCATGGAAATAAATTATTTTATTTAAAAAAGAAATAATAATAATTTCTATGTAACTTTCTGGAATACTAAACGTGTCGGAAACAAGTACATGCATTGAATAGCTAGCAGGAAAGACCTGTTTCAAAGAAAGAATTAGTAGGGACAGGCACATGTTCTGCATGGGGAACTTGCATAGTCAGATCTCAGGATGGAGAAATATGCTCAAGATAAGTATTTGGAGCCTTAAAATCTATAATTCAGGCAATAAAGGAGCTTCTGATATACAAAGCTGTTGACAGATAAATATCGACAAACAATTTCCCCACCGAAAATTGTTCTGTCAAGGTTAAGACTAAACGATGAAGGAGAAATCAAGATGGTAAATGCTTAAGGGGAATTTTGTTTACACAACCACTCTATTTATCACTATCTCTTTTCAGCTGAAATGTTTTTCTGAAAATCTTTAGCCTTGTATTTCAGTAAAGCTTTTCATTAAATAATGAATAGATCATGAATTTCTGAATGCTACTAAAATAAAATAATAATTAAACATTAAATCTTAAAACTTCAATCCATTTCATACAATTACCCATTGCCAATGTCGAGAGGGTAATTTTGTAGACTCGCGAGTTTTATGTAACCGACCAGTCTGATCACTCCACGTATAACGATCGGTAGGAAACCCTCTATAAGTGAAACCAGTAACCGGATTCCAACGCTGATTCTCCCAAACGTACATATGACGGACATCGCTCATTATTCTTACTTGAGCCTCATTGCTGCTGCCTAAATGAATAGTTTGAAAGTATATAAGTAATATTTAAAAATATATGATGAATGAAATAAATAGTGCTAGTGAAATTTTTTTGATTAAATGGTCTGGGTTCCATTATACTTGTATAGGTCTTAAAAGGCAGAGGAAACTCAGATACTGCCATTACAGAAGAAATAAATCAACAGATCATAATATTCATTGTGAAAGTTCAGTAAAATTGGGTGAAAAATATTCCAATAATAAGTTAAAAGCAGCTACATCACTAAAATCAAAATGCCATCTACTTATTGTATACAGTACTGCAATCATAACTGTGAAACAAATAATTAATAAATGTTCCTAGTATTAATAACTAATGTAATTGAAAAATAAAATCATGAAATCCTCTCCAAATCATTGTTTTCCAGTTGACCTCAGTGGCAGTTAAATCAATGAATTATTTGTTGTAAACCAAATTACATGGAATCATTTCTTATACCTAATGGCTGTTTTGTTATAGGCTTAGATTATCTTGCTTGAAAACTAAGAAAATGTACTAAACTGAAAATAGAAATGTATTACATCATATTCTACCTATCTTCAATAAAATAAACAAATATATTTCCAGTGGTACAGAATACTTCACAAAAATTTACAAAACCAATGAATATATTTGATATTTTAAATTTTTTTTATGGAAAAGTACACAAAACTTTCTATTGTCATTACAAAAACATAATACTGTACTTGAAATGCTTGGGTACCACAAATATGTAAAATGTTTAAACATAGAATAATAACAAATTCAAAACCAAATCAATTGAGCAAAGAAGACAAACCATAAGACATAAATTCAGTATAAAAGAACACCATCATGTAAATAATTCTTCTTTGCTCAAGAGGTTAACTACTGCAGTGTAATTGTTCAGTGGCTACTTTCCTCTTGGTAAGGGTAGAAGAGACTCTTTAGCTATGGTAAGCAACTCTTCTAAGAGAAGGAGACTCTAAAATTAAAATCAAACAATTGTTCTCTGGTCTCAGGTAGTGCCAGAGCCTCTGTACCTTGGCCTTCCACTGTCTTGGATTAGAGTTCTCTATCTTGGGGGTACACTCGAGCATGCTGTTCTATCTTATTTCTCTTCTTGTTTTTTTTTTTTTATCGTTTACATGTGAAGGATCTAACTTAATGTTGTTACTGTTCTTGAAATATGTTATTTTTATAATAAAATGAATTTTTGAATATACTTACCCGGTGATTATATAAGCTGCAGCTCTGCTGCCCGACAGAAAAACTCTACGCTCAAAATCCGCCAGCGATCGCTATGCAGGTAGGGGGTGTACTTCAACAGCGCCATCTGTCGTGCAGGTACTCAGTACTCAATGTAAACACAGAACTCAATTTTCTCCTCGGTCCACTGGGTCTCTATTGGGGAGGAAGGGAGGGTCCTTTAATATATAATCACCGGGTAAGTATATTCAAAAATTTATTTTATTATAAAAATAACATTTTTCAATATTAAACTTAGCCGGTGATTATATAAGCTGATTCACACCCAGGGGGGTGGGTAGAGACCAGCATTAATTGTTTACATTATTATGAGCTAAGGATTTTGTATTTAATTTTAGCAGTTATTCAAAATAACAAACATAAAATAAATAAGTACCTGGTAAGGAAGTCGACTTGAACAATTACTCTGCCTTTTTTAAGTACGTCTTCCTCACTGAGCCTCGCGATCCTCTTAGGATGCTGAGCGACTCCTAGGAGCTGAAGTATCAAGGGTTGCAACCCATACTACAGGACCTCATCAAAACCTCTAATCTAGGCGCTTCTCAAGAAAAGAATTTGACCACCCGCCAAATCAACCAGGATGCGAAAGGCTTCTTAGCCTTCCGGACAACCCAAAAACAACAATAAAAACATTTCAAGAGAAAGATTAAAAAGGTTATGGAATTAGGGGAATGTAGTGGTTGAGCCCTCACCCACTACTGCACTCGCTGCTACGAATGGTCCCAGGGTGTAGCAGTTCTCGTAAAGAGACTGGACATCTTTAAGATAAAAAGACGCAAACACTGACTTGCTTCTCCAATAAGTTGCGTCCATTATACTCTGCAGAGATCTATTTTGTTTAAAAGCCACTGAAGTAGCGACAGCTCTAACTTCATGTGTCTTTACCTTCAGCACAGCATGGTCTTCTTCATTTAGATGGGAATGAGCTTCTCGTATCAACAGTCTGATATAATAGGAAACTGCATTCTTTGACATAGGTAAAGAAGGTTTCTTAATAGAACACCATAAAGCTTCTGACTGTCCTCGTAAAGATTTAGTTCGTCTTAAATAGAACTTAAGAGCTCTAACAGGGCATAAGACTCTTTCTAGTTCATTTCCAACCATATTTGAAAGGCTTGGAATATCGAACGATTTCGGCCAAGGGCGAGAAGGTAGCTCGTTTTTGGCTAGAAAACCAAGCTGTAAAGAACATGTAGCCGTTTCAGATGAAAATCCGATGTTCCTGCTGAAGGCATGAATCTCACTGACTCTTTTAGCTGTGGCTAAGCAAACCAGGAAAAGTGTCTTTAAAGTGAGATCTTTAAAAGAGGCTGATTATAGTGGCTCGAACCTTTCTGACAACAGGAATCTTAGTACCACGTCTAAATTCCATCCAGGTGTAGCCAAACGACGCTCCTTCGTGGTCTCAAAAGACTTAAGGAGGTCCTGTAGATCTTTGTTGTTGGACAGATCTAAGCCTCTGTGACGGAAGACTGTTGCCAACATGCTTCTGTAACCTTTGATAGTGGGAGCTGAAAGAGATCTTTCTTTCCTCAGGTATAATAGGAAGTCAGCTACTGTATTTGGGTTACAGAGGTACTGGTCGAGGATACTGATACTGACTTGCACCAATTTCGGAAGACTTCCCACTTCGACTGGTAGACTCTAAGAGTGGATGTCCTCCTTGCTCTAGCAATCGCCCTGGCTGCCTCCTTCGAAAAGCCTCTAGCTCTCGAGAGTCTTTCGATAGTCTGAAGGCAGTCAGACGAAGAGCGTGGAGGTCTGGGTGTACCTTCTTTACGTGTGGCTGACGTAGAAGGTCCACTCTTAGAGGAAGAGTTCTGGGAACGTCCACCAGCCATTGAAGTACCTCGGTGAACCATTCTCTCGCGGGCCAGAGGGGAGCAACTAACGTCAACCTTGTCCCTTCGTGAGAGGCGAACTTCTGCAGTACCTTGTTGACAATCTTGAACGGGGGGAATGCATAAAGGTCTAGATGGGACCAATCCAGTAGAAAGGCATCTATATGAGCTGCTGCTGGGTCCGGGATCGGTGAGCAATATATTGGGAGCCTCTTGGTCATCGAGGTTGCGAAGAGATCTATGGTAGGTTGGCCCCATGTGGCCCATAGTCTCTTGCACACATCCTTGTGTAGGGTCCATTCTGTTGGGATGATTTGACCCTTCCGACTGAGGCAATCCGCCATGACATTCATATTGCCTTGTATGAACCTCGTTACTAGAGAAAGGTTTAGATCTCTTGACCAGGTGAGGAGGTCCCTTGCGATCTCGTACAACGTCATAGAATGGGTCCCTCCTTGCTTGGAGATGTACGCCAAGGCCGTGGTGTTGTCCGAGTTCACCTCCACCACTTTGCCTTGAAGGAGGGACTTGAAGCTTTTCAAGGCCAGATGAACTGCCAGTAGCTCCTTGCAGTTGATATGTAACGTTCTTTGATTCGAGTTCCACGTTCCCGAGCATTCCCGACCGTCTAATGTCGCACCCCAGCCCGTGTCCGATGCGTCCGAGAAGAGAACGTGGTTGGGGGTCTGAACAGCCAGGGGCAGACCCTCTCTGAGGTTGATACTGTCCTTCCACCAAGTCAGTGCTGACTTCATCTTCTCGGAAATGGGGATCGAGACCGCTTCTAGCGTCTTGTCCTTTTTCCAGTAAACAGCTAGATGAAATTGAAGGGGACGGAGGTGTAGTCTCCCTAATGAAACGAACTGTTCCAGGGATGATAGCGTCCCTATCAGACTCATCCACTGTCTGACTGAACATCGTTTCTTCTTTAGCATGTTCTGGATGCATACCTGGGCTTGACTTGTTCTGGGGGCCGACGGAAAAGCCCGAAAAGCTTGACTGTGAATCTCCATCCCTTAATACACTATAGTTTGGGATGGGACCAGTTGGGACTTTTCCATATTGACCAGGAGACCCAATTCCTTGATCAGATCTAGAGTCCACTTTAGATTCTCCAGACAGCGACGACTGGAAGAAGCTCTTAGAAGCCAGTCGTCCAAATAGAGGGAGGCTCTGATATCCGCTAAATGTAGGAATTTGGCAATATTCCTCATCAGCCTCGTAAACACAAGAGGAGTCGTGCTTAGGCCAAAGCACAGGGCTTGAAATTGGTAGACAACCTTGTCGTAAACGAATCTCAGAAAAGGTTGGGATTCTGGGTGGATGGGGACGTGAAAGTATGCGTCCCTTAGGTCTAAAGAGACCATCCAGTCTTCCTTTCTGACCGCTGCTAGAACTGACTTTGTGGTCTCCATGGCGAACGTCTGCTTTGTGACAAAGACATTCAGCGCACTGACGTCTAGCACCAGTCTCCACCCTCCTGTCTTCTTTACCACTAAGAAGAGACGGTTGTAGAAGCCCGGGGATTGATGGTCCCGGACTTTGACTACCGCTCCCTTTTGTAGCAAGAGAGACACCTCCTGCTTCAAAGCTATCCTCTTGTCTTCCTCTTTGTACCTGGGAGAGAGATAGATGGGAGACGTTGCTAGAGGGGGTTTGCGGACAAACGGGATCTTGTACCCTTCTCTGAGCAACTTCACAGATTGTGCATCTGCGCCCCTTTTCTCCCAGGTCTGCCAGAAGTTCTTGAGTCTGGCTCCCACTGCTGTCTGAAGAAGGTGGCAGTCAGACTCTGCCTTTAAAGGACTTGGTACCTTTCTTCTTCCCACGTCTCCCTTCGGCACGAGCACCTCCTCTGCTGGAGGCTCTGCCACGAAAGGGCGGAATGAATCTGGACGCTGGAGTGTCCATCCTGGGTCTAGATACAGTAGGCAAAGGGGTGGCTTTGCGGGCAGAGGACGCAACCAGGTCATGGGTGTCCTTCTGAATCAAGGAGGCAGCAATCTCCTTTATCAATTCCTCTGGGAAGAGGCACTTTGAGAGAGGAGCAAAAAGAAGTTCCGATCTCTGACACGGTGTTACTCCAGCTGACAGGAACGAGCAAAGGTTTTCCCGTTTCTTGAGGACCCCGGAAACGAACGAAGTCGCAAGCTCACTGGATCCGTCACGTATGGCCTTGTCCATGCAGGACATAATGAGCAAGGAAGCTTCCTTGTCAGAAGGGGAGATCTTCCTGCTCAAAGCTCCCAGACACCAGTCCAAAAAGTTAAAAACCTCGAAGGCTCTGAACACTCCTTTCAACAGATGGTCTAAGTCTGAAGGAGACCAACATATCTTAGAGCGTCTCATGGCTAGCCTGCGGGGAGAGTCTACTAGACTTGAGAAGTCGCCCTGGGCAGAGGCAGGAACTCCCAAGCCGAGAACTTCTCCCGTGGCATACCAGACGCTCGATCTGGAAGAGAGTCTCGCAGGGGGAAACGTAAATGCTGTCTTCCCAAGGTTCTTTTTGGACTGCATCCAATCTCCCAACACTCGTAAAGCTCTCTTGGACGAGCGGGCGAGGACGAGTTTTGTAAAGGCAGGCGCGGATGACTGCGTGCCTAAAGCAAACTCAGATGGAGGAGAGCGTGGGGCCGCAGATACAAACTGATCAGGATACATCTCCCTGAACAGTGCAAGAACTTTCCTAAAGTCCAAGGAGGGTTGCGTGGTCTTGGGTTCGTCGATGTCCGTATGCGGGTCGTCAATGTGTGCAGCGTCGTCATCATCAGAGAGTCCATCATATGAAAACTGAGGAGGAAGCGGCAAAGGAGTAGGAATCGGCTGGTCAGCTGAGTCCGGCAGCACGGGTGCACGCGTGACTGAACCGGACGCAACGTCATGGAACTGTTGCCCAGTCTGTGAACTGGCAACAACCATAGCAGCGCGGGGACGCAAAGCGTCTACTCCAGACTGTCTAGTCTGCTGTGGGCGAGTAGAGGTAACCACACTGGGTTGCGGAGGTTGACGCACCGCGTCAAAACAAAACAACTTAGGCTGTTGTTGTAACTCGCGAACGTCAACGGAAGGTTCCGTGCGTCGCTGAACGTCAACATGCGGCTGGCAGGGTACACTGGAACGCATGGGTAACGGGACTCTCACAGCTGGAGTGCGGGAGAAGGTAGCCTCAGCGTCCACTGGACGCACAACCGTGGGTGGTTGTAGGCTAGAGGTTGGTGCAGCGTCAACCTTCTCCGCACGAAAGTCCTGCATCAATGACGTTAACTGTGACTGCATGGACTGCAGCAAAGACCACTTAGGGTCTACTGGAGCAGGTGCGGCAACAGACGGTGTTACTGCCTGATGCGGTACCGCTTTGCCTCTCTTAGGAGGTGAGCAGTCATCGGAAGACTGCAGCGAGTCCGAACTGACCCAGTGGCTACAACTGGGCCGTTGGACTTGCGCGGAAGGGACCGACTTGCGCTTAAGAGGCCGCGAGACCTTGGTCCATGGTTTCTTCCGAGAAAACTCTTCCGCAGACGAGGAATAAATGGGCTCTCTCGTCTTCGTGTGGGTGGGGCGATCTTGGTTAGATACGCCCGAAACCACGGAGGGAATGTCTGTTCGCTGATTAAAGCCTCTCGAACCCTTTGGTCGTACGACATTGCTTCTCCCCTGGGCTTGGGAGCTTGCAAGAGGTCCCGGACTGGGAGGACGACAGGCACGAACAGACGAACCCTCAAGCGCAACACTATCTACAACACTTTCCACAACACTACCACTCACTTTGTCACTACCCACTGCACTCTTACACTTCAACTCCTTGACGTCTGCCATGAGTTGGTTACGGTCACTAGCCAATGACTCGACTCTCTCACCCAGAGCCTGGATGGCACGCATCATATCTGCCATTGAAGGTTGTTGAGTGCTAGAAGGGGGATCAGGAGCAACCACTACAGGGGAAGGAATAGGTTGTGGGGCATGAGGAGAGGAAAATTCAACGGAGCGAGATGAACTTCTCCTGACTCTATCTCTCTCTAGCCTACGTGTGTATTTCTGGAATTCGATGAAATCGAATTCCGAAAGCCCAACGCATTCCTCACATCGATCTTCCAATTGACAGGTCTTATCCCGACAATTGGAACAAACGGTGTGAGGATCGATAGAGGCCTTCGGAAGACGCCTTGAACAGTCCCTAGCATTACATTTCCTGAACTTAGGGACTTGAGAAGGGTCAGCCATTTTGAATAGTCAAAGGGGAATTCAAAATCTATCCAAAGTCGTCAACAAATAATCCAAATTCAACAAAAGAATGCAAGGATGTATTGAAGATAACGTCTGCAAAGCGAAAGCTCAAAACTAGAAATGTGTACTTCACCAAAATATGTGTAAACCAATCCAGTAAGCAACAGCGAATTTAGTAGGTCTTGCCGGTGGCACGACAGAGAGAAAATTGAGTTCTGTGTTTACATTGAGTACTGAGTACCTGCACGACAGATGGCGCTGTTGAAGTACACCCCCTACCTGCATAGCGATCGCTGGCGGATTTTGAGCGTAGAGTTTTTCTGTCGGGCAGCAGAGCTGCAGCTTATATAATCACCGGCTAAGTTTAATATTGAAAAATTTTATTTTCATTGTTTATTCTTCTATTGTAGTTTATTTATTTCCTTGTTTCCTTTCATCACTGGGCTATTTTTCCCTGTTGGAGCCCTTGGGTTTATAGGATCTTGCTTTTACAACTAGGGTTACAGCCTAGCTTATAATAGCAATAATAATAATAATGGAAGTAAGGCGCAAGATGAAGTCTGGAAAGTAACCAAGTGGAATATGTACCAGTTTTACTGCAGGTGACACTGGAGATTGTGTGAATTGTTAAGCATAGAGTCATGGAGTAAGAATATGATGTTTTGGTTGTAGGACAGAGGCTGAAGGAAGTCAAACTATTTTTCTTACCATATCAAAGATATAAAAAAGAAAATTTAAGCAAAACTAGAACGTAAGGATAAATGATTCTTTCATCATGGGAAGTAGAACAGAACATTAGAAGTTTACAGTACAATTTACTCACATATAGAAAAAAAATTCTAATAATAATATTTGTTATTCTTATACTTGCCTAATGTTTACATTGCACTCACTCAAGCTGTGTCAATATCTACCTTAAAATAATAGTTTCATGTTCTCTCTTCTTGCAAAATACCTCCCACTCCGGGAACCACCACACCATCTGAGAGTTGAAAGCCACTAACCAGTCAATGATACAATATACTGACCTCATCATCATCAGTCTTGAAGAAAATAATTATCATTAGCCTCTTGATATCACTGATCAATGTATATGAACATCATGGCTGTATAAAAATAACATGTTATCATTAAAATTTTATTTATTTTTATGAACCTCCCCTGATTTTCATAATGCTGACTCCTACACTCTGATGGAGGTGGGACACCAGTGAAGGAAAGAGGGGTAAATTATAGAATTAAAATACAGTATCCTCCTCCTTCATGGATTTTGTAATGAGTAGAACAGTCGGAGATGGTGGAGAAGGATTGGACTGAGTTGGTGATAGGAATTAAGCAGACCTAGAGTATGCCGATAATACTTGTCCTTGTTAGCAGAACACCATAGGATTTGCAATGCTTACTCACCAGAATGCATGAAATATCATAGGAGGTTGGGCTCAAGATAAATAAAAGAAAGAGATGATGAGAACAGAGTATGCAATGGAAGATGAAATTTCATTAGAAGGAGAAAGGATTAATGAGGTAGAATTATTAAAGTATTTAGGAACAATGATCTCCAATACAGGGTCTTTAGAATTAGAGTTTAGTGAAAGGTTGAAAAAGGCAAATCAGACAATGGCTAGGTTATGTAAAATTTAGAAATCAAATCACCTGAAATTACATATAAAATCAGACTATATATCAGTTTAGTGAGATCAGTGTTACTCTATGGACATGAGTCATGGAATGAAAATGAAACAATCTCCAATAGATTTAGTAGATCTGAGAACAAAGCCCTCAAAAGGATATTGGGATTTAAGTAGCAGGACAGGATTAGAAATGGAACTATAAGAGACTACTCGAGTGCCATATGTGGATGAGATCATGATGAGGGGCTGATGGAGATGATTTGGGCATGCTTTTTGCACTCCCCAATAGAGATTAGCTCACCAAACATTCAGCTAGGCTCCACAAGGCATTAGAAGAGTTGGAAGACCCAGACCTACATGGCTGAGGACTATGAAGCGTGTAGTAGATGATGAATGGAGAAGTATTGAATTAAAAGCTCAAGATAGAGACGACTGGCGAAATCTAACCGAGGCCCTTTGCGTCAATAGGCATAGGAGGAGATGATGATGATGAAAATACAGTATAAAATAATTAAAATTTTAGACTTGATGGTATCCTTTAGATACAAGACTCCAGATTGTTTTTCTAAAGATATTCTAAATACCATACAGTATTTGAAAAATAAGAATATCATAAATTATTCTGAGCCCTAACCTTCCAGGCTTTTATAATATTCATATAAAAAAATTTTGCGAGTTTCTGTGACCAAGCTTTTAAGTAGAAATGACTTTGCATTTTTGGACAAAGGATAATTTGGTATTCTAATCCCACATAGTAAATTGACATCCACAGTTTGTCCAAAAATTAATGAACAAAGATGTCTCTTTTTTATGAAATGCTTACATCCATTGTTAAAGAGGGGAAGCAAAGAAATTGTGGCAGACCCTTGGTCTTCTGCTAATATTTACTCTAAAGCTTATCTTAAAAGATATGGAATGCAGTATGCAGTTTATTATGCATTTAGCTGACCCCAATTCTAATAGGAAAAGCATTTTAGCCGTAAAACGTGCAAGTGAAGGATTTTAGAATACTTCAAAAGTCAAACCTTTTAAATACTATAAAACCCAATCCAAATCCCAAAAAGTAAACTTGTTTACTGAAGGCTTTTAATGCTTAAAGTCTTAAACACATTCATTATAATGCCTGAAACTGATATATCTAATCTCAGATGCTTAAATACACAATTAAGCATTGAGCTATATCCCTTAAAGGCTCGAAATGAAAATTCTTTTCATAAAAGGATAACACAAATTGTCAACAATATTATCAAAGAGAGTTCAAGTCATTGGTACATTCCTAAATTGACACCATTAAAAATAAACACACTAGTGTCTTTCATATAAAATAATGGTGGAATCTTTTTAGATCCTATAATGGACAATCTACAGAGTTGCAGAGACTAGGTTTTGAGAATGCGATGAATAGATTCTCCAGATGGTTAAATGAAGAACAGGTGTGTAGATGAATCACTTATAAATTGGTTGTCTGACCAGATAGGTCTCTACGGTAATCTTCTTGAGCACTCCGGCAGCAGAGGCCACAGATTGGGACTATTCCCCTTGTTACCAGAACTGGTTTATAAGAATCATTCTACTGTTTGGAGAGAGCCTGAACTTATTTCACACTTTCTAAATCATGGCAAATAATAGGACTGTACAATGCCACTGATAAACACAATACTGAGGCCGCTGGTCGGTATACGTTTACATTGCACAAAGCCAGGACAAATTTTAGTCACATTGCAATTTATTAGTTCAGTCATGAATTACCAAAATTTAAATTGTATAGCAAGGTGGAATAAAAAACATTCAATTAAACATAAATGGAGAGATGAACTGAAAATGAGAAGGTAAATAGTAATGTTATTCGTTAGTAGGTTACCATCAACTGACTGAGAACAAGAAATGTTTATTTTGGGGTAGACATTAACACAGCTTCAAGTAGAAGCAATATGAATATCAGTGGAGTTTTATAAAAATAACAAAAGCACAATAGCTACAAATAAACAATATATGCACTGTGCTAGATTCATATGAATATTGACTCTCTCAAATGGAAAAAAATAAACAAAACTTGCCTTTATACAGCCCTCCTCCTGTTGCTCCCGTATAAGTGAAAACATGATAATCATGAGAAATACCCCAAGTGACACCACCAGCACCGCCTTCGACACGGAGTAAATGCCCTCCTAAGCCTCTCCAATACCACTCGCATAACTGTCGTTCACCCTATGGAAAAAGACAAAGTTGTTTTAGCTCCTTGTTCTTATTTCATGTGTGCAGGCTTGAAATCAAGTTCCACCTGACTAAAATTATAATTTCATTGAATCTCTTCAATAGTAAAAATTATCAATAACTTTTCCTTTAGTTGTTCCTAAAATAAAACTAATAATAATGTTAAGAGATTCAAATGTTCATGATTAGTACTTTAAAAATTTTATTAATTAAAATTTCTTATAAAAACTGACAAGCTGCCTTATTAGTCAACATTGCAAATGAAAATCTACATTAAAAATGACAATAGAATACATTACTTACAGCTCCATGGTTGTAAGTAATTGAATCTATACTAATGGAACCTCTCACACAAATATGACTAATCTCCGTTGTATGTAGGCGATGTTTGAAGCTGCACCAAAATTTGTCATTCACTGATATCTGAAAGAAGTTCTAAAAATAATAACAAAGAATACAAAAAAAATCTGCAATATAAATAAAAATATAAAAAACTGAATTGTACATACAAATCCAATCAATCTTACAAATACAGATTTCAATGTTCGTGATGGCGCCGAACTTTGTTTTTTGTCCAGAAAAAAGGGTAGGCTTATTTCCCTGGTATCACCTGGACCTGCAGAAAAGCATTCACCAAAAACCTCATATTTCATGAGTTAAACTGACAACAACTTGTACTCATTTTTTTTTCAGCAGCATTTAAAGGTTAAAAGTTTCAGTTCCAATTTCATCTGAAGAGATACTTAACAGAAAATAAGCCAGGCAAGCCATACACACCCATATTTGTTTGCCTCCGGGCTATGGTATATACTCACATAAACCTATACATATTAATTTAAAAGATTCAAAGTAATTATATGTACAAAGAGAGAGATTTATCCTAATAAATTACTAAGAATTTACTTATTCTATTGCTATTATGTAATTCTTATTTCCATATATTGGTGGACGGTGCTAGATCCAATATTTGTGTATAAACATCAATCATGCACCTTCGTGGTTGCTAAGGCCTACATATACAGTCATATCAAGTAGATACCTCTTCAGTAAAATTAGCAAGACAGAAGTTGTGTTTATCAAAATTGCCCTATTCACAAGTCTTACACACTGTGAGGCCTTAGGTGATAGAATTAAATGCTCTATAAATACAGTATGTGCATTATAAAGTGAAAAATAAAAGGAGTTTATCTGTAGTTTTGAATATTTTTCATAAATTAAATTTGTATTTTATTATTATTATTATTGTTATTGTTGTTAGCTAAGCTACAACTCTATTAGAAAAGCAGGATGTTATAAACCCTATAAGGTCTCCAACAGGGAAAATAGCCCAGTGAGGAAGAAAAATGAGGAAACATAGAATAGTGTGTCTGAATGTACCCTCAAACAAGAGAACTCTTAACCCAAGACAGTGGAAGACCACGGTACAGACGCCATAGTAACACTTGAGACTAGAAAACAATGGCTTCATTTTGGAGTGTCCTTCTCCTAGAAGAGCTTCTTACCATAGCTAAAGTCTCTTCTACCCTTACCAAGTGGAAATTAGCCACTGAACAATTGCAGTGTTATCTTAGTGTTGTCAGGTGTTGGAGGAAGGAAGGATATGTGTAAATAATAGACCAGATTATTTGGTGTATATATAGGTAAAAGAAAAATGAACCGTAACCAGAGAGTGATTGATCAGCCACGGGGGGGGGGGGGGGGGGGGGGGGGGGGAATCCAGCCTCAACTTGGTACCGGTCCCAAGCCCCGGTTAATGGGGAGGGTTGGCGGCAGGAAAGGCATCTGGCCATGAAAAATTTGCCAAAACGAATATGGTCAGTGAATATAATATAATTATCAGAATAAAATTAATGCTAGATGGAGAAAGCTGGCCAGAAACATCAACCCCACATAGAAGTGGGAAAAGATGCAGACAAAGAAGAAGAAGAACCAGAGAGGGATTGATCCAATGTAGTATTATCTGGCCAGTCAAAGAACCCAATAACTTTCTAGCAGTAGTATCTCGGTGGGTGGCTGGACCAGATTATTTGGTGTATATGTAGGCAAAAGAAAAATGAACCGTAACCAGAGAGGTATCGATCCAATGTAGTACTACCTGGCCAATAAAAGAACCCAATAACTTTCTAGCAGTAGTATCTTGGAGGGTGGCTGGTGCCTTGGCCAACCTACTACCTATTGTATATATAATTTTTATCACAACACAATATAAAGCCAAGAGCCACCATAATTTTGGGCCTAAATTCACATTATATTGTGACAAAATACAACTAATTTTTGCAAATTTCACAACACTAAAAGCCCAAATTGCAAAAATAGTGAAGCAATTAGCTGCTAGAAATGCAAGGTCTGACGGGGGCATATTCAAAGCTACAACCATTCTTCCATTGGATGGTAAGCCCTTGGAATAATTGTCTGGAGCCTCTAAGGACTATGAATTCTGACAAATTTTAATTAATGGGTTTGCATAATTTGTTCATTGAAATAGCTACACAATATAAGTGGACTCAAATGAGTTTCCAATATCTACTGTACATAAAAGATAATAATTTGCTACAATTGGCTTTGAACATTATATATGCAATGCAAGGACATACCTTGAAGTCTTTATCATCACAGACAATAGATATTTCGCAGTAATTTCCAGGAGTCAAGTTAAGAAGTGGCTCCTTCTCTTCTGATCCCCATATACCTTTCTTCTTACTATTCAAAACTGCCTTCTGAAAAGAAATGACAAAAACAGTTTATTTAATAAAATTTATTATATCAATACTTGTCTATGAAGTGTGAGCTTCTTAAGCTAAAAAATAACAATCAAAACTTTTCTTTGGGAGCCATCAAGTGTGCTATCAAGACTTAATGCTATTGTCGCCATCTTGGACTAAGAGTCATAGCCTCAAAAAGCTATCATAGTTTGTTAAGACCTGTAACTCAACTACTATATATCAATATAAGTAGGGAGGATCGGGAAATAATGTGACTGACTGTTAAGTTTCAAAATACATCAATAAATTCTATCAATAAAATTTGGTTCCTTTCCATGAGGCTTCCCTAACTACCAAGACTCTTAGGTGTGAAAGTAATAATTGAAATAATCTTAAAATGTTATTTTGATTATAAAATAAATTTTTGAATATACTTACCCGGTGATTATATAGCTGCAACTCTGTTGCTCGACAGACAACTCTACGGAAAAAACTCGCCAGCGATCGGTACACAGGTTGCGGGTGTGCCCAACAGCGCCATCTGTCGACCAGATACCCAGTTCTCAATGTAAACAAAGACTCAATTTTCTCCTCGTCCCACTGCGTCTCTATTGGGGAGGAAGGGAGGGTCATTTAATTTATAATCACCGGGTAAGTATATTCAAAAATTTATTTTATAATCAAAATAAAATTTTTCAATATTTAACTTAGCCGGTGATTATATAGCTGATTCACACCCAGGATGGTGGGTAGAGACCAGTAATATATGTTTACACTTTTATGAGCTAAGAGTTTTTTATTTCATTTTAGAAGTTATCAAAATAACAAAAACAAAATAAATAGGTACCTGGTAAGGAAGTCGACTTGAACAATTACTCTGCCTTTTAAGTACGTCTTCCTTACAGAGCCTCGCGATCCTCTTAGGATGCTGATCGACCCCTAGGATCTGAAGTATCAAGGGTTGCAACCCATACAACAGGACCTCATCAAACCCCTAATCTAGGCGCTCTCAAGAAATGACTTTGACCACCCGCCAAATCAACCAGGATGCGAAAGGCTTCTTAGCCTTCCGGACAACCCATAAAAAAACAACATTTCAAGAGACAGATTAAAAGGATAAGGAATTAGGGAATTGTAGTGGTTGAGCCCTCACCCACTACTGCACTTGCTGCTACGAATGGTCCCAGTGTGTAGCAGTTCTTGTAAAGAGACTGGACATCTTTCAAGTAAAATGACGCGAACACTGACTTGCTTCTCCAATAGGTTGCGTCCATTATACTTTGCAGAGATATATTTTGCTTAAAGGCCACGGAAGTTGTTACAGCTCTAACTTCGTGCGTCTTCACCTTAAGCAAAGTTCGGTCTTCCTCACTCAGATGTGAATGAGCTTCTCATATTAACAATCTGATAAAGTCTGACCAAGCATTCTTTGACATAGGCAAGGATGGTTTCTTAACTGAACACCATAAAGCTTCAGATTGGCCTTGTAAAGGTTTAGTACGCTTTAAATAGAACTTAAGAGCTCTAACAGGGCATAAGACTCTTTCTAGTTCATTGCCTACGATCTCTGATAAGCTGGGGATATCGAAAGATTTAGGCCAAGGCCGAGAAGGCAGCTCATTTTTGGCTAGAAAACCAAGTTGTAGCGAACAAGTGGCTTTTTCTGACGAAAATCCGATGTTCTTGCTGAAGACATGAATCTCACTGACTCTTTTAGCCGAGGCTAAGCATACCAGGAAAAGAGTCTTAAGAGTGAGATCTTTTAGGGAGGCTGATTGTAACGGCTCCAACCTGTCTGACATGAAGAATCTTAGTACCACGTCTAAATTCCATCCAGGGGTAGCCAAACGACGCTCCTTGGTGGTCTCAAAAGACTTAAGGAGGTCTTGCAGATCTTTATGTTTGGAAAGATCTAAGCCTCTATGCCGGAAGACCGATGCCAACATACTTTTGTAGCCCTTGATAGTGGGAGCTGAAAGGGATCGTCCTTTTCTCAGGTATAAGAGAAAAAACAGCTATTTGAGCTACAGAGGTACTGGTCGAGGATACAGAAACTGACTTGCACCAGTCTCGGAAGACTTCCCACTTCGATTGGTAGACTCTAATGGAAGACGCTCTCCTTGCTCTAGCAATCACACTGGCTGCTTCCTTCGAAAAGCCTCTAGCTCTCGAGAGTCTTTCGATAGTCTGAAGGCAGTCAGACGAAGAGCATGGAGGCTTTGGAGTACCTTCTTTACGTGTGGCTGACGTAGAAGGTCTACCCTTAGAGGAAGACTACTGGGAACGTCTACTAACCATCGAAGTATCTCGGTGAACCATTCTCTCGCGGGCCAGAGGGAAGCAACTAACGTCAACCTTGTCCCTTCGTGAGAGGCGAACTTCTGCAGTACCTTGTTGACAATCTTGAACGGTGGGAATGCGTAGAGATCCAGATATGACCAATCTAGGAGGAAAGCATCTATATGTATTGCTGCTGGGTCCGGGACTGGAGAGCAATAGATTGGAAGCCTCTTGGTCAGCGAGGTTGCAAAGAGATCTATGGATGGTTTTACCCCAAGTGGCCCAAAGTCTCTTGCACACATCCTTGTGGAGGGTCCATTCGGTTGGAATTACTTGCCCTTTCCGACTGAGACAATCTGCTATGACGTTCAAGTCGCCTTGGATGAACCTCGTTACTAGGGAGATGTCTTGACCTTTTGACCAGATGAGCAGGTCCCTTGCGATCTCGTACAACGTCAGTGAGTGGGTACCTCCTTGTTTGGAGATGTACGCCAAGGCCGTGGTGATGTCCGAGTTAACTTCCATCACTTTGCCTCGAAGGAGAGACTTGAAGCTTTTCAAGGCCAGATGTACTGCCAACAGCTCATTGCAGTTGATATGCATGCTCCTCTGACTCGAGTTCCACAGTCCTGAGCATTCCCGACCGTCTAGTGTCGCGCCCCAGCCCACGTCCGATGCGTCCGAGAAGAGAACGTGGTTGGGAGTCTGAACAGCCAGGGGAAGACCCTCTCTTAGGTTGATATTGTCCTTCCACCAAGTCAGACAAGACTTTATCTTTTCGGAAACCGGGATCGAGACCGCTTCTAGCGTCTTGTCCTTTTTCCAGTGAAAAGCTAGATGGTATTGAAGAGGACGGAGGTGTAGTCTTCCTAGTGACACAAATTGTTCCACGGATGACAGCGTCCCTACCAGACTCATCCACAGCCTGACTGAGCAGCGTTTCTTCTTCAGCATCTTCTGGATGGATAGCAGGGCTTGATCTATTCTGGGGGCTGATCGTCTTGTTGTTCAGCAACGTCCTCATCAGAGGGTTCCTCATCCGAAAACTGATGAGGAAACGGCAACGGAGTGGGCAACGTCTGGCTCGCTGAGTCCGGTCGCACTGGTGCATGCGTGACGGAGCCGGACGCAACATCATGGAACTGCTGCACAGTCTGTGAACTGTCAACAACCATGGGTGCGCGAGGAAGCACAGCGTCAACCCGAGACTGTCTAGACCGTCTGGGTTGTGCAGTCAACACCCTACCGGGTTGCTGAGGTTGACGCACTGCGTCAAAACAAGTCACCTCTGCTGGTTGTTGAACGTCCTGAACGTCAACAACCACCTCCGAGCGTCGCTTAACGTCAACGTGCGGCTGGCAACCCACACTGGGTCGCATCGGTGGAGGAACCACCTCAACTGGCAGACGCGAGTAGGTTACCTCAGCGTCAACAGGGCGCACAACCGACCGGTTGGAAGGTTGTTGGCCAGAAGGTTCGGTAGCAACCTTCTCCGCATTAAAGTCCTCTATCAAGGACGCAAGCTTGGACTGCCTGTCTTGCAGCAAAGCCCATTTAGGGTCTACGGGAGCAGGTGCGGCAACAGACGGGGTTAGCGACTGAGGCGGTACCGCTTACCATCCCTGAAAGCCTTGTTATGCATGACATAATTGTACAGCAAAACTTCAAAGGCTCGAAAACAGCTGTGAAGTTGACCTGTAAAAAACTTGGAGCGTCTCCTGGCCAGGCGCCAGGGAGAGTCTACGAGAATTGAGAAGTCTATCTGGGCAGAGGCATGAACTCCCAAGCCGAGAACTTCTCTCGTGTCATATCAGACTCTCGCTCTATAAACCAGTTTAAAAAAAGGGAAAGCAAAGGCTGTATCCCCCAAACTCCTCCTGGTGAAAAACCAGTCGCCTAGCCAACGTAAAGCTCTCTAGGAGAGCGAGAGAGCACTAGCTTAAAAACAACGGCTTCGAAGTAGCTAGGCCTAGTGTAAGCTCTGACGTTTAGGCGAACGAGGAGCAGCAGTTACAAAAAGATCTGGACAAAGATCCTTAAAAAAATCATCATGATTTAATCAAAGTCCATAGGGGGCTAAGCAGCTTTAGGCTCCTCTCCATCTGACAGAGTCCTCAAGGGAATATCAGTAGGAGGGGGAACAGCAACTTCCTCATCTACAGGAACCTTGTCCGATAAAAGCTGAGTCTCAAGCAAGGGAGAGACCTACCGTGGTGGCAATGCTTTACAAGCAGAGTCCACACTCACTGGTGCATTAGTAGCGGACCAGAACGCAACGTCATGTAACTGCTTGACAGTCTGTGAACTGTCAACAACTGAACTGTCAACCACAACAGGTGCGTGAGGACGCACAGCGTCCACTCGAGACTGCTTTGACTGCCTAGACTGAGCAGTCAAAACAACTCTCGAATGCGGAGGTTGACGCACAGCGTCAAAACAAGTCAACTCCGATTGTTAGTGAACGTCTTGAACGTCAACAGGAGCATCAGCAAGTGACCTAACGTCCAAATGCGGCTGAAAGACCACACGAGACCGCATCGAGTGTGGTTCTAAACAACCTGACTGACGTGACTAAGCTACGCCAACGTCAACAGTAAGCACAAAGGAACGTTAGGTTGGCTGAAAGCCAGGATATCGATGAGATAAACGGCTAGACTCAACGTACTAATCGGCAGAATAGTCTTCCATAAGGAAGGCAAGCATATACTGCATGTCTTGCCATACAACCCATAAAGGATCAACGGAAATGGTTGTGGTAAGAGACGAGGGTAACGTCTGTGACCGCAACACTTTGCCAACAAAAAAAGACTCTCGGCGTCTGTGTTACGCTTTTGTTAGGCGGCGAGCAGTTATCCGATGACTGCATAGGGTCAGAGCTGTCCTAATGGTTGTAACCAGGACGCTGGACCTGTCCTGAAAGGACTGACTTTCGCTTAAGGGCTTCGAAACCTTGTGACAGGTTTCTTATGCGAAAAGCCTTCGGATGACGAGGAGAAACAACGTCTCTCTCGTCTTATGGTAGGGGAGATCTTGGTAAGATACACCCGATACCATAGAGGGAAAACGTCTGTTCGTTGATCAAGGCCTCTCGAACCCATAAGTCGTTTGACATTACTTCTCCCCTGGGCTTGGGAGCATGCAAGAGGTCCCGGACTAGGTGAACGACAGGCACGAACAGACGAACCCTCGGACGCAACACTGTAACACTTTGCGCATATCACTTTATCACTTCGATTTTCTGTTTTGCACTTATTTCACTGAAATCGAAACTTTTACTGATTTCTACCTGAAACACGCAATTCTACCCTTCATTAAAAGGTAGTAATTGCGAAATCAGTCGTATAATGCAAGCTCATTAATACCAGCAAAAAACAGAAAACATATTTTAAGATAAAAAAATCAGTGGCTGGGAAAGAGACTAAACACTAGTTCATATAAACTACGTTTTCAATCTCTCACCGCACATAGCCTGGGGACGAGAATAAAAAACTAAAAAAAAACGTTTTATCCTTCCTCCCCGTACAGCGACTAGGGACGAGAGTAACTCGAGAACAACGTTACCCGCTTGAACGGAACGTTTTCTCTCCTCTCTCTCCCTCCGTCTCTATCTCTCTCTCTCTTCTCTCTTGATTTCGCACCTAAGAGAAGAGCCCAATTATATTTCGTCAAAAAAAAAAACATGTTATTTGACTAAAGGAAAAAACTGAAAGGTTTTTCAAATAAAAAGTTCCTTTAAAATAGAATTTAAAACATTTAAGCTAAGAAAGAATGAACAAAACGTCAGAATCGATTTACTCTTACTGCAAAGTGAAACCGTGATACACTCTCTCTCTATCGTAACGATAGAGCGCATGTTGAACGTCCTGAACGTCAACAACTGCGTAGCATAAATAAACTAAACGTTAGTTCATCTTTGAAAACAGTACGAAGACTATCAAAGAAATTCTTTCATAAAATATTACATTTAAAAAGTTTTAAATCCTTAGCTCTTTAAAAGCTAATTACGATATAAAGGGCTCAACGTTGATTAACTTCGGTTTCCAAGTTAGGACCGCCTATTCTCAGGAAAGGTCGCATATAAACAAAACATTAAAATTTATTTTTATATGTTTATAATAAATGGAAAGTTAATCGAAGAGGCCTAATAAAGGCGGAGAGATATAAAATATATAGAGGAAAATCTATAACGTGATAAGATAATTACAAAAAGCCTAAACACAGTTCCGTCTGAGGGAAGGGTCGGCCATTTAAAGTGAAAGAAAGTCCATACTCTCTTTGTCACCATAATTAAATCTATCCAAAACGAGTTCAAGATTTAAGATGAAGATAAAACACCTGCATAGCGAAAGCTCAAAACTAGAATATAGTACTTCACCAAATAGATGTGAAAAACTCCAGTTTAGCAACAGCGAGTAAAGTACGTCTTGTCGACACCTCGACAGAGAGAAAAATGTTATTTTCCTTAGTAAAATAAATTTTTGAATATACTTACCCGATGATCATATAGCTGTCAGCTCTGCTGCCCGACAGAAAAAACCTACGGGCGGTATACGCCAGCGATCGCTATACAGGTGGGGGTGTACATCAACAGCGCCATCTGTCAAGTAGGTACTCAAGTACTCGATGTCAACATAGAACCAATTTTCTCCTCTGTCCACTGGGTCTCTATTGGGGAGGAAGGGTGGGTCCTTTAATTTATGATCATCGGGTAAGTATATTCAAAAATTTATTTTACTAAGGAAAATAACATTTTTCAATATTAAACTTACCCGATGATCATATAGCTGATTCACACCCAGGGGGGTGGGTAGAGACCAGCATTACATGTTGACATTATTATGAGCTAAGTATTCCGTATTTCATTTTAGCAGTTATTCAAAATGACAAGCATAAAATAAATAAGTACCTGGTAAGGAAGACGACTTGAACAATTACTCTGCCTTTTTAAGTACGTCTTCCTTACAGAGCCTCGCGATCCTCATAGGATGCTGAGCGACTCCTAGGAGCTGAAGTATGAAGGGTTGCAACCCATACTAAAGGTCCTCATCAAAACCTCTAATCTAGGCGCTTCTCAAGAAATGATTTTGACCACCCGCCAAATCAAGTAGGATGCGAAAGGCTTCTTAGCCTTCCGGACAACCCAAAAATATTTCAAGAGAAAGATTAAAAAGGTTCTGGAATTAGGGAATTGTAGTGGTGGAGCCCCCACCACTACTGCACTCGTTGCTACGAATGGTCCCAGAGTGTAGCAGTTCTCGTAAAGAGACTGGACATTCTTAAGATAAAAGACGCGAACCCTGATTTGCTTTTCCAATAGGTTGCGTCGAATATACTTTGCAGAGATCTATTTTGTTTAAAGGCCACGGAAGTTGTGACAGCTTTAACTTCGTGTGTCCTTACCTTCAGCCAAGCTTGGTCTTCCTCATTCAGAAGGGAATGAGCTTCTCGTATTAACAGTCTGATAAAATAGGATAAAGAATTCTCTGACATAGGCAAAGATGGATTCTTAACTGAACACCATAAAGCTTCAGACGGGCCTCGTAAAGGTTTTTAAAATAGAACTTAAGAGCTCTTACAGGACATAATACTCTTTCTAGTTCATTTCCAACCATACGATAAGTTTGGAATATCGAACGATATTGGTCAAGGCCGAGAAGGCAGCTCGTGTTTGGCTAGAAAACCAAGTTGTAGAACATGTAGCCGTTTCGGATGAGAATCCGATGTTCTTGCTGAAGGCATGAATCTCACTGACTCTTTTAGCTGTGGTTAAGCATATCAGGAAAAGAGTCTTAAAGGTGAGATCTTTCAGGGAGGCTGATTGAAGTGGTTCGAACCTGTCTGACATAAGGAATCTTAGAACCACGTCTAAATTCCAACCAGGTGTAACCAAACGACGCTCCTTCGTGGTCTCAAAAGACTTAAGGAGGTCCTGTAGATCTTTATTGTTGGAAAGATCTAAGCCTCTGAGACGGAAGACTGATGCCAACATGCTTCTGTAACCCTTGATAGTGGGAGCTGAAAGAGATCGTTCTTTCCTCAGATATAAGAGGAAGTCAGCTATTTGAGTTACAGAGGTACTGGTCGAGGATACGGATACTGACTTGCACCAGTTTCGGAAGATTTCCCACTTCGATTGGTAGACTCTAAGGGTGGATGTTCTCCTTGCTCTAGCAATCGCTCTGGTTGCCTCCTTCGAAAAACCTCTAGTTCTCGAGAGTCTTTCGATAGTCTGAAGGGAGTCAGACGAAGAGCGTGGAGGCCTTGGAGTACCTTCTTTACGCGTGGCAGACGTAGCAGGTCCACCCTTAGCGGAAGTGTTCTGGGAACGTCTACTAGCCATCGAAGTACCTCGGTGAGTTATTCTCTCGCGGGCCAGAGGGAAGCAACTAGCGTCAACTTTGTCCCTTCGTGAGAGGCAAACTTCTGCAGTACCTTGTTGACAATCTAGAACGGAGGGAATGCATATAGATCTAGATGTGACCAATCTAGTAGAAAGGCATCTATATGAACTACTGCTGGGTCCGGGATAGGTGAGCAAAGTATTGGGAGCCTCTTGGTCATCGAGGTTGCGAAGAGATCTATGGTTGGCTGGCCCCAGGTGGCCCAAAGTCTCTTGCATACATCCTTGTGGAGGGTCCAAAATGTTGGAATTATTTGTCCCTTCCTACTGAGACAATCTGCTATGACTTTCAAGTTGCCTTGGATGAACCTCGTTACTAGTGAAAAGTCTAGACCTGTTGAACAGGAGAGGAGGTCTCTTGCGAACTCGTACCATGTCAGAGAGTAGGTCCCTCCTTGCTTGGAGATGTACGTCAAAGCAGGGTGTTGTCCGTGTTCACCTCCACCACTTGCCTTGAAGGAGAGACCTGAAGCTTTTCCAGGTCAGACGTACTGCCAGAAGCTTCTTGCAGTTGAAATGCATTGTCCTTTGACTCGAGTTCCATAATCCCGAGCATTCCCTACCGCCTAATGTCGCACCCCAGCCTACGTCCGATGCGTCCGAGAAGAGAACGTGGCTGGGAGTCTGAACAGTCAGGGGAAGACCCTTTCAAAGGTTGATAAAGTCCTTTCACCAAGTCAGACCAGACTTTATCTTTCCGGAAACCGGGATCGAGACCGCTTCTAGCGTCTTGTCCTTTTCCAGTGAAAAGCTAGATGATACAGAAGAGGACGGAGGTGTAGTCTTCCAAGTGACACAAATTGAACCACGGATGACAGTGTCCTAACCAGACTCATCCACAGCCTGACAGGGCAGTGTTCCTTCTTCAGCATCCTCTGGATGGATAGCAGGGCTGGGGGTTGATCGTCTTGTTCAGCAATGTCCTCATCAGAGGGTTCCTCATCCGAAACTGATGAGGAAACGGCAACGGAGTGGACAACGTCTGACTCGCTGAATCCGGTCGCACTGGTGGATGCGTGACGGAGCCGGACACAAGATCATGGTACTGCTGCACAGTCTGTGAACTGTCAACCATGGGGACGCGAGGAAGTACAGCGTCAACCCGAAACTGTCTAGACTGTCTGGGTTGTGCAGTCAACCCCCTACCGGGTTGCTGAGGTTGCCGCACTGCGTCACAACAAGTCACCTCTGCTGGTTGTTGAACGTCTTCCTAGTGACATACTGAACGTCCACAACCACCTCCGAGAGTCGCTTAACGTCAACGTGCGACTGGCAACCCACACTGGGTCGCACCGGTGGAGGAACCATCTCAACTGGCGGACGTGAGTAGGATACCTCAGCGTCAACAGGGCGTACAACCAACCGGTAGGAAGGTTGTTGGCTAGAAGGTTCTTCTCCGTAAAAAATCCTCTATCAAGGACACAAGCTTGGACTGCATGTCTTGCAACAAAGCCCATAAGGGTCTATGGGAGCAGGTGTGGCAACAGACGGGGTTAGCGACTGAAGCGGAACCATTTACCATCCCTGGAAGCCTTGTAATGCTTTAATTAAAGTTCATAGGAGGCTAAGCAGCTTAAGGCTCCTCTCCAAATGACAGAGTCCTCAAAGGAATATCAGAAGGAGGGAGAACAGCACTTTCTCATCTACAGGAACCATGTCCGAGAAAAGCTAGGTTATCTCAGTGAGGGTCTCACTGGTGCATAAGCAGCAGACCAGAAGGCAACGTTATGTAACTGCTTGACAGTTTGTGAACTGTCAAAAACTGAACTGTCAACCACAACAGGTGCGTGAGGACATACAGCACTGGTACATTAGTAGCAGAGCAGAAGGCAACGTCATGTAACAGCTTGACAGTCTGTGAGCTGGCAACAACCAAAGCTGTGTGGGTAAGCCTCAACTTCTGACTGACTAGTCTGCTGCGGGCGAGTGGCGGTAACCACAGTGGGTTGCGGAGGCTGACACACCGTGTCAAAACACGGCAGCTTGTGGTAGCTCACGCACGGCAACGGAGTGCTCCGTGTGTCTGTGGGAGTCAGCATGCGTCTGGCAGGGTCGACTGCGCATGGGTGGAGGAGCTCTCACAACAAGAGTGTGGGAGCAGGCAGCCATGCTGGGCGCACAACCGTGGCAGGTTGTAGGCAAACGGGTGCATCGTCAACCTTCTCCGCAGTCGGAGTGTGGGAGCAGGCAACAACCAAAGCGGAGTGGTGGTGCGTGGTGGGGACTGCCGTGGGTTGCGGAAACTAACGCATCGCGTCAAAACACGGCAGCTTGACTCCACCTTCCCACTGCTGATGCGGTAGCTCACGCATGTTAACGGAGGGAGCCGCACGTCGGCTAACGTTAACATGCGTCTGGCAGGTTCGATTGCGCATCGGAGGTGGAGCTCTCCGCAGCCGGAGTGTGGGAGCAGGCAGCCTCAGCGTGAGCTGGGCGCACAACCGTGGCAGGTTGTAGGCTAACGAGAGCAGTGTCAACCTTCTCCGCACGAAACTCCTGCAAAACCGCAGCTAACTGAGTCTGCATAGACTGCAGTAAAGACCACTTAGGGTCTACAAAAAACGGCAACAGACGGAGCTACTGTCCGTTGTGACTGAGGGTCTAAAACAGCTGGTGCGGCAACAGACGGAGTTACTGCCTGTTGCGGTACCACCTTGCCTCTCTTGGGAGGTGTGCAGTCGTCGGATGACTGCAGCGAGTCCGAACTGACCCAGTGGCTACACCTAGGCCGTTGGACTTGCGCGGAAGGGACCGACTTGCACTTAAAAGCTGCAAGATGTGGTCCATGGTTTCTTACGAGAAACCTCTTCCGCAGACGAGGAATAAATGGGCTCTCTCGTCTTTGTGTGGGTGGGGCGATCTCACGTCGGCTAACGTGTGTAGATACGCCCGAAACCACGGAGGGAAAAACGTCTGTTCGTCGATCAAGGCCTGTGGAACCCATAAGTCGTTCGACATTACTTCTCCCCTGGGCTTGGGAGCTTGTAAGAGGTCCCGGACTAGGTGAACAACTGGCACGAACAGACGAACCCTCGGACGCAACACTGTAACACTTTGCGCATATCACTTTATCACTTTTGATTTTCTGTTTGCACTTATTTCACTGAAATCGAAACTTTAACTGATTTCTACCTGAAACACGCAATCCTATCCTTCATTAAAAGGTAGTAATTGCGAAAACAGTTTTACAATGCAACAGAAAAACATAAATAAAGATAAAGAATTCAGTGGCTGGAAAAGAGACTAAACACTAGATCAAATAAACTACGTTTACAATCTCTCACCGCATAAAGCCTGGGAACAAGAATAAAACCCTAGAAACGTTTTACCTTCTTCCCCTACAGCGACTAGGAAGAGTAAAAAAAACGAGAACAACGTTACCCGCTTGAACGAAACGTTTATTCTCCTCTCTCTCCCCCCGTCTCTATCTCTCTCTCTCTCTTCTCTCTTGATTTAGCACCGGAGAGAAGAGCCCAATTATATATCGATAAAACATGTTATTTGCTAAAGGAAAAAACTGAAAGGTTTCCCAAATAAAAAGTTCCTTTATTTAGAATTTAAACCATTTAAGCTAAGAAAGAATGAACGAAACGCTAGAATCGGTTTACTCTTACTGCAAAGTGAAACCGTGATACACTCTCTCTCTATCGTAACGATAGAGCGCAAGTTGAACGTTCTGAACGTCAACAACTGCGGAGACTAAAAAACTAAACGTTAGTTCATCTTTGAAAACAGTACGAGACTATCAAAGAAATTCTTTAAACCATTTAAGCTAAGAAAGAATGAACGAAACGCTAGAATCGGTTTACTCTTACTGCAAAGTGAAACCGTGATACACTCTCTCTCTATCGTAACGATAGAGCGCATGTTGAACGTTCTGAACGTCAACAACTGCGGAGACTAAAAAACTAAACGTTAGTTCATCTTTGAAAACAGTACGAGACTATCAAAGAAATTCTTTCATAAAACATTAAAATTAAAAAAGTATTAAATTCTTAATAGGTTAAATACGATATAACGGGCTCAATGTTAATTAACTTCGGTTCCAAGTAAGGACCGCCTACTATTAGGAAAGGTCGCATATAAACAAACAAAAATTTTTTTTTAAAAGTTTATAATAAATGGAAAGTTAATCGAAGAGGCCTATAAAGGCGGAGAGATATAAAATAAATACAGTAGATCTATAACTTGTTAAGCAAAATTACCAAAAACCTAAACACACTTCCGTCTAAGGGAAGGGTCGGCCATTTAAAAGTGAAAGAGAGTCCATACTCTCTTCGTCACCATAATTAAATCTATCCAAAACGAGTTCAAGTTTTGAAATGAAGATAAAACCCCTGCATAGCGAAAGCTCAAAACTGGAATAGTGTACTTCACCAAATCGTTGTGAAAACAAATCCAGTTAGGGACGGCGTGTTTAGTAGGTCTTGCCATTGGCACGACAGAGAGAAAATTGGTTCTATGTTGACATCGAGTACTTGAGTACCTACTTGACAGATGGCGCTGTTGATGTACACCCCCACCTGTATAGCGATCGCTGGCGTATTCCGCCCGTAGGTTTTTTCTGTCGGGCAGCAGAGCTGACAGCTATATGATCATCGGGTAAGTTTAATATTGAAAATTGAGTCTTTGTTTACATTGAGAGCTGGGTATCTGGTCGACAGATGGCGCTGTTGGGCACACCCGCAACCTGTGTAGCGATCGCTGGCGAGTTTTTTCCGTAGAGTTGTCTGTCGAGCAACAGAGTTGCAGCTATATAATCACCGGCTAAGTTAAATATTGAAAATTTAAGGTTTTCAATGATACATTTTTATAAATCTTACCTCAGTCCAAACTTGAATTTACAATAGAATTAATTTAAAATACCCCTAGAGATTTTTGGCCAATCAACTCATTATGAGTTTTAAATTTTGTAATGATATCAAAATCTTTATTCAAGTGTCAGTGCCTAAGTCAATCTTCAAATCTTTTAATAATACTGTTGATCATACCTACCTAACCACAACGTTCTCCAAATTTACTACACGTCATCATTTTATTTTTATAACCTCAACAACATCCTACAAAAGGGATTTTGACGAAGGAAAAATCTATTTCTGGGCTCCGACCCGTGTCGCCCAGTGAAATTCTCCTTAAGCACCATTTCTAAGGTATATAACTGCTATATATTACCAGAGAAAAAATTGCATGGGAATGCCAGGTTGAACCCAGCTCGCTCACCTGTATAAGGTGTCGATATAATACTGGGGCGCGATAAATCACAACCAGAGGCCTCGCACCATTTAGATATCTCCTGTCAAAATCCCCGAACAGCGAAGCGCCGTTCAACCTTGTACTACTACTAGCCAACCCACGCCAGTGACGTCACTCCTTATAGCACCCCAGATTGGGGCCCAATTAGGGAGGGACGGGTGGGTTCACTGGGCGACATGGGTCCCTCACCCAGAAATAGATTTTTCCTTCGTCAAAATCCCTTTCCTGGGCTCCGACCCGTGTCGCCCAGTGAAATCGTACCAGAGAATGGGGACCCAATAAGGCTAACTACCTGAAGGGAATAACACAAAATTAATATAGCTGATGAATTTTAATATAAAAAAAGAGGGATATGGAAACCCGTAAAATAGATCAACACGTAAATGACAGAGACAATTAGACATGATACATAATCAAAATGAAACCCGAAGGGAAAGTCAACAGGTATGAATAATGTTAATACAGCTTGGTAAGCAAAATGCGGTAAAGCATACAATCATAGATATAAATAATTAACATAACAAAGGAACATCAGCTCAGGGATTCCAAAAACAAGCGAGATCAAAATAATTCATGAAATCGATCAATTGAATAATAAATAATACATCATGGTAAATAAAACAGGTAGGAACAACAGGTAAGCCAGGCAGGAGGGAAAGAGGACAGAGCAAGACGTTGTGATTAGGACTCAATACCCTCGGGAGGAACTACATTCCCCGCAGCTACTGTGGCAAATCTAAGAGCTTCTAAAGGTTTTAGGTAGTGGCGTTTGAAAACTTTAGGGGACTTCCAACCCTTATATTTTGAGAGCTCATCAAATTTCATATGGTGGAAAAAATTAATTGAGGTAGCCACAGCTCGAATATCATGGACATGTGGGAATGATTCAGGATTAGCTTGTTTAATAAAATAAAGAATTTGTTGCCTGATTCCCTTAAGGGTAATAGTTCCTCCGTGCTCTCTAATAAATAAGGGCCCTGTGGTTGTAGTGGAAGTTCTACTTAAGTAGGATTTCAGGGTGGTAACTGGACACAGGGATGGATCCCTAGGAAGTGGAACAATCTTCCAGGGGGACCACCTGTTCTGGGGATCCTCATTTTTAGCCAGGAACACTTTGTTAGGGGAGAGAAGGACCTCACTGGAAGAGAGAAACTCTAAATGACCTGGGTTTCTAGATAAAGCTGACAATTCTGAGATTCTGGAGCCAGAGGCGAGGCTCAAAAGGAAAAGTGACTTTCTTAATAATGCCATATAGTTACAGGATTCATTTGGAGTGTCAGTGGCCAGCTTAAGAACATCGTTTAAAAACCAGGAAACTGCGCTAGGGCGAGTGGAAGGTTTTAGCCTGGCACAAGCTCTCGGAATGGATGAGAAATATGAATCCGTTAAATCAATGCCAAAACTAATATGGAAGATCTTTTTCAAGGCTGACTTAATTGTAGTAATGGTACTGGCTGCCAGGCCTGATTCGAAGAGAGTCCGGAAGAATGTCACAGTTAGGTTCATTGTCATTTTCTCAACTTGGGAATCTTTCAAGAACTTAGCTAATTTCTTGACAGCTGAGTCATATTGTCGGAGAGTAGATTCCCTTTTGTCCGATTCCAGGAAAATAGTATTCGAAGGATCGATGTTCGCACCTCGTTGGGCAGCGAACTTCATGAAGTCCATAAAGTTAGGGCCTTCAGAATCCTTGAGGAAGCGAACACATTGCGAGTTTGCACTGTCTGTGTGAGCACCGGATTGGGAATCCGCCAGGGGCTGAGACTTAGCTCTAGCAACAAGGGGAACCAATTGCTCTTGGGCCAGTTGGGGCTACGAGAGCCACTCGACCTTTGAAGGATCTGAGTTTGTGCAGAACTTTCAGCAGGAGATTCACCGGAGGAAACAGATAAATCGTCTTCCAGGTATTTCAATCTAGAATCATAGAGTCCGTGGCATAAGCCTGAGGGTCCAGGTTGGGGGCTACGTAACAATCCAGTTTGCGATTGGATTCCGTCGCAAATAGATCCACCTGGAGACCCGGGACTTGAGATAGTATCCACTGGAAAGATCGATTGTCCAGTGACTATTCCGACTCTAGCGGAGTCGTCTGGGAAAGGGAGTCCGCTACCACATTCCGGACTCCTTCTAGATGGACTGCTGACAGGTGCCACTTGTGCATTGCCGCCATGGAGAAAATCTGCAACATGACGTGGTTTATTTGGGCTGATCTGGAGCCTCCTCTGTTGAGGCAGTGAACTATGACTGCACTGTCGAGAACCAGTCTGATATGGAGATTCCTGGCTGGATTGAGACGTTTTAAAGTGAGGAAGACTGCCATGGCCTCGAGGACGTTGATGTGCATGTGTCGGAAGACTGATGACCATAACCCTTGGACTTTCTTGTGTTCGGAGTAACCTCCCCACCCTGTTAAGGAGGCGTCTGTGTGGACGACGAGTCCCGGGGCCGGATGTTGTAAGGGAACCGACTTGGAGAGATTCTTGACCTTTGTCCAAGGCTGTAGACTTTTCTTCAGGAGTGGGGGAAGGCGGGCACGTTTGTCGCGGTGTTTTGCGGTTGCTCTGGATCTCCAAACTCTGTTTATGTCCTTGAGTTTGGACCGTAGGACGATGTCTGTCACGGAGGCGAACTGCAAGGAACCTAGGATCCTCTCTTGGTTCCTTCAGGAGGTCAACTTCTCCCTGAGAAATTGTCTCGTCTTCCTCGCAATCTCCTTCCTTTTGGCTTTGGGGAGGCACAGCGTATAGGAGCATAGGTCCCATTGTAGACCCAGCCATTAAAACTTGGTCTCTGGGACCAGGCGGGATTTTCCGAAGTTGACTTGGAATCCCAGTTGTCGAAGGAAGGTGAGGACTTTGTTCGTTGCTACGAGGCAATTCTGGGCATTGTCTGACCAGATTAGCCAATCGTCTAGATAGGCCACTACCTGTATCCCCTGAGTGCGAAGCTCTTGAATGACTGTCTCTGCTAGTTTGGTGAAGATTCTGGGTGCCACGTTGAGCCCGAACGGCATCACTTTGAATGCGTAGGCTTGTTTGCCTAGCTTGAAGCCCAGAAAAGGACGAAAATGCCTTGCTATTGGAACGTGATAGTAGGCATCGGTAAGATCGATGGAGGTGGTGACGGCCCCACGGGGAAGTAAGGTCCGCACCTGCGAGACGGTAAGCATACGGAATTTGTCGCAACGAACGAAGGAATTTAAACGAGACAGGTCCAGGATTACCCTTCGTTTGTCTGAGCCTTTCTTTGGCATGCTGAACAAGCATCCTTGAAATCTTAAGCGACGTATGCTTTGGATCGCATTCTTTTGTAGCAGATCTGTCGTGAAGGAACAGTTCTTCTGTTGGCAATTGGTAAAAGCTGTTCGGTGGAGGAGGTCCCTGTATCCAGCTCCACCCTAGGCCTTTGGAGATAATGCTAGAAGCCCAATCGCTGAACTTCCAACGGTCTCGAAAAAGGTACATTCTCCCTCCTACCTGCGTTGTCTCATTGGGTGGAGGATGATTTGCCTCCTCTGCTTCCACGGGAAGACTTGCCCCGGTGGTAACCCCTTCCGCTACCTCGGGCACGAAAGGCACCCCTGGCACCTCTGTGACGCTGGTAGCCACGGAAGGAGGTCTGAGCCTCATAAATGGGGTTAAAGGCGGGGGAGAAGGAAGTCGAGGCGATTTGAGACTGAGGGACCAGGACGTATTGCTCTTGCTGCTGGCCCTTTGATGTAGAAGGCTGGGGGCCTTGGGGAGCCGGTTGAACTGAGACCGGTTGAGCCCTGAATTGGGAAGAGAGGAAAGGGCTCAGTCTCTTCCTACCTCGGATTGGGGTACCAGTAGGCTCATATCTCCGCTTTGGGACGAGGCCCCATCTAACTTTGAGGCTTTGGTTGGCCCTAGCTGCCTCGCTAAGGACCGAGTTAACCAAATCCTCCGGGAAAAGATCCGGGCCCCAGACCGGAGCTTTGATGAGCTTATTAGACTCGTGCCTAATGTGGCTTCAGAGAGGACGTGTCATCGACAACGGGTCCTGGCGCTTGTAAAATCATAGGCGTCAGCCATGAAGTTTTGCAGTAACGACTTAGTGAGGGCCTTAGGGAGGTCCTCCTCGTTGTAAGTGGCAACGGCCAATTCGGAAAGGGTGACCGAATTGAGAGACCTGCCGAATCTTCACCTAGAATCAAATTCTAATTTAAGAAGAGACTCTGGGAGTGTGTGAAGCCGCTCGCTGAACTGCGTCGAGGCACAGTCCGGGCTCAACTTACCTACTGAAAAGGTAGCTGGGGCATTCCGCCAACATTCACTGTCCCCCGGAAAGAGGAGGGAGGTTAAGTCGGTCTCCCTGAGTTGTGGTAAAGGCTTCTCATCTTTGATAGCCTGGAAGACCGACTCCAGAATCTTGGTCGCACATGGTGTAGGGGTTTGGTCGTCGGCCACAAACATAGTGTACGAACTTTTGTGGGCCTTAAGCATGGTGTTCAAACATTCCCACTCATGGAACAGGCGAACCAAGACAGACTGTGCCTGTTCCTTAGGAAAAATGACAGTTTCCTTTGGAACCTTATCGAAACGGATCAGAGCTTCTTCTGTGAGGCGAGCGTAGCCGGGGAAGGGGAATTCAAGACCCGGCGGGTAGAATTCGTAGTCCGTAAGAGGCCGTGTACCGAAACCCTCGATTGACAGCATACCCTCCGAAAAGGGGACATGCAATGCTAACCTCCAAGGGTTATTCTTATTGAAAGGAGGAAGCTTGGAGGCGTCGGGAATGGGGTACTGCTGTTGTGGAGGTGGTAGCCCCGAACTCATGAGGCCTTGGACTAGGCTCTCCACAGAAGCTATCCTCTCATGTGATTGCTTCGTATGAGACGATAGCATCGACTCAAAACAAGCAAACAGTTTGTCAGAAAATTCCTCCATGTTAAATGATCCCGCCTGGGGGGGAACAGGTGCCGGAACAGAGACTTACTTCTTGAGAGGTTGAGGGCACAGCAATTGGGTCTTGAGAGACTCTGGTGGAGGAGGATTTAGCCTCCGAGGGTGACGGTCTCGAAGGGTTGTGGTCTTAGGAAGATTTGTGAGTTTTATATAAAGGCTTGTGAGGAGCCTTAACTTTGGGGGGAACAGGTCGGGAGCTGAGATCAGTCCCGGTTGCCTCAGGAAACCCGCGAAAAGAAGATTGGTCGGAAGTAGAAGAGAAAGCCGGGCTAGGGAGAGGAATCCCAGCCCGGGAACCACCTGACTCACCTACGTTCCTACCTGCGTCGGGATCATCCAGAGCCATGGGTTCCACATCAAGGTCGAGGGTAGCGACGTCCTCAGGTAGGGTGGCGCCCGTATCCCCCGTGAATAATAAGCTGAATAATATAAACAAAAAAGGGCAAGGCCCCCTCCAAAATCTCAAAACTCATAGCTCTGGTACTTAACTTATATGTAGTGACAGTGGAGTCGGACATCTTGAGGTAAAACCAGAGAAAAACCAGCGAAATACACACACCAGACAAAAAACGTCACTGGCGTGGGTTGGCTAGTAGTAGTACGAGGTTGAACGGCGCCTCGCTGTTCGGGGATTTTGACAGGAGATATCTAAATGGTGCGAGGCCTCTGGTTGTGATTTATCGCGCCCCAGTATTATATCGACACCTTATACAGGTGAGCGAGCTGGGTTCAACCTGGCATTCCCATGCAATTTTTTCTCTGGTAATATATAGCAGTTATATACCTTAGAAATGGTGCTTAAGGAGCATTTCACTGGGCGACACGGGTCGGAGCCCAGAAATGACCATATTCTGCTAAATGAGTAACGCAAGCAAATTCTTGCTAGAAAGACGCAAGACACTTTACCTAATAACATAACATTGATTGCAATGTTTAGGGGAAGGAAAGGAGTGTTATAAACAGAAACGTATGCAATGGTTGTGACTTACTTTTATAGCAAACCTTGGATTCAAATGTAATGCAATGTTGGCATCTGTTGTTCGTGATGATTGTAGATTGATATGGAATCTGTAAGGGAGAAAGTTATGTTTATTTAAACAAAATTTGTTAAGCAATATTCATGAAGTATTGCTCAAAAATTGTAATTTAAGCTCTAGTTAATTACATGAGAAATAAAAAAAATATCACCAATTTTAAAAGTAATTTGTATTTTTCCTAGCTATACAAACCCAAGTCATTAAAAAAATGGAATGTCTTCAGCGGAGGTGCAACGGATGTTGAATTTGTTAACAAGGTAGCTAACGATAG
This sequence comes from Palaemon carinicauda, assembly GCF_036898095.1. Classification (NCBI taxonomy): domain Eukaryota; kingdom Metazoa; phylum Arthropoda; class Malacostraca; order Decapoda; family Palaemonidae; genus Palaemon; species Palaemon carinicauda. Next base: position 52,287,102 of record NC_090754.1, read on the forward strand.
GTGGTGAACAGCCCCATCTTCCCTCAAGTCAAATGCTTCCATTTTTTGTGGGTTCACAACTAAGAGGGAGGCTTAAGGTGGGAAGTATAACTTTAAAACTCAAGTTTGTATATCTAGGTAAAATACATACATACATACATATACCAAAGGCACTTCCCCCAATTTTGGGGGGTAGCCGACATCAACAATGAAACAAAACAAAAAGGGGACCTCTACTCTCTATGTTCCTTCAGCCTAACCAGGGACTCAACAGAGTTCAGCTGGTACTGCTAGGGTGCCACAGCCCAACCTCCCACATTATCCACCACATATGAAGCTTCATAATGCTGAATCCCCTACTGCTGCTACCTCCGCGGTCATCTAAGGCACCGGAGGAAGCAGCAGGGCCTACCGGAACTGCGTCACAATCGCTCGCCATTCATTCCTATTTCTAGCAAGCTCTCTTGCCTCTCTCACATCTATCCTCCTATCACCCAGAGCTTTCTTCACACCATCCATCCACCCAAACCTTGGCCTTCCTCTTGTACTTCTCCCATCAACTCTTGCATTCATCACCTTCTTTAGCAGACAACCATTTTCCATTCTCTCAACATGGCCAAACCACCTCAACACATTCATATCCACTCTAGCCGCTAACTCATTTCTTACACCCGTTCTCTCCCTCACCACTTCGTTCCTAACCCTATCTACTCAAGATACACCAGCCATACTCCTTAGACACTTCATCTCAAACACATTCAATTTCTGTCTCTCCATCACTTTCATTCCCCACAACTCCGATCCATACATCACAGTTGGTACAATCACTTTCTCATATAGAACTCTCTTTACATTCATGCCCAACCCTCTATTTTTTACTACTCCCTTAACTGCCCCCAATTACTTATTAAAATTTTTGTTCTACTCATACACAAACCTTTTGTCTTTTGAAACATGAAGACTAACTTATTGGTGGGTAGGAAACTCAATAGAACTGAACTAGTTGGTTCATTTTCTTCCCTGGAATATGCCAGTACTCCTGGTCCTGTACGGGAGTGATCAAGAAGACTCCAGCAACCCTCTCACTGGGATGAGTAGGCTGATAGGACCTAGCTTGTACTTGATACGTAGTCAAAGAAGGAATCCTTCTCACCCGAAAGGGAGATGCAGCCCGGAATGAAATACGTTGTATAATGACCAGTGTGTTGGTATACAGTACATTCCACCATCCTCCCCCTTGTTCAGGGAGGATGGAGAACTACTACTTGAAAATCTAGTCTAATGAGAATGGTGCTCAGAAATGTAGCTTACCAGCATCAAAGTCAAATCCAATAAGTAATGGTACAAAAGCTTCATTCCCAGGAGAGGAGAAGGAAAGAAGAAGAATAACTAGTTATTTCTACCTACACTTCTAGATTCCCAATTACACATCACCATAGACAAGCTGCTTCTTTCTTGTGTAGGAGCGGGGCTGCTTACGCAATTACTTGAGTAGCCACCACAGGACCAAAAGTGTCGAGGGACTTGTAAGTAAAAGGCTGTGAAAGTTTTTAACGTTTCCTAATTTCCGTATTCAAGATATTCAAGAGCCTTCTTTACAAATCTTTTGGACTCCAGCAGCATTCTGTGAATCACCTCTGGAGTTACTGGCATGTGGCATCACATCCATAATCACTTGGGACACCACAGAATACTCAGCAGCAGCTCCTTTGGTATCATCTTGGGTGTTGCCAAGACTGATCCCAGAGAAGACTTAGCTTTCTTCTTTCTCCTCAAAGTGTAAGCCTGCCACTGAATGGAGGCCCCTATCTGCACTCAGCACATGGGGATGACTGAGAGCAATTATGTCCCCTACAAGAAGTGCAGAGTGGATGGGTCTACAGCTAGTTCTGCTATAAATCGGAAGTATGATAAGTTGCATCCATAATCAAAACCTACTTTCTACAAAGAAAAAGAATCAAAAACCTTGGATAGGTCACAATGATATGTCTTTACATGTTGCAAACAAAAAAATAAGTGAACATTCTTTGACATGAGAGTGGGTAGGGCTACTTGCCCGCACTCACCACCTCTCGTTAACTACAGTACCTCATTAACGATTTCAACAGCCATTCGGGATACGCTGAAGATATTCCCCCATCTAAAGGACGAAAGGTTTGTATACGAGTAGGAACAAACTTTTGTTTAAAGAAAACCGGACATAAGCACAAGATTCTAACATGGATTATAAAAGAATAAAATCAATCACATCCAAGACGTTAATTTCTAAAACAAAGTTACTGTAATACTAGAAGAAAATCAGCACCGTACATACCTCTACCAAGTCTAGAATAGTTCAAGCAATTACATACAGTACTATAGTGTGTAGATAAGACACCGAAAGTAAAAGGAATTACCTATAAAATGTTATTGAAATCATTATGCCAAATTACTCTACTTCCTGACTGGAATAATAAAACTCCAGGTCCAAATATTCTTTTTAGCCCGTCACAAATACAAAGCAAATACTGAATGCCAAGCAGACCACAATACAGTACTATATATATTGTCCCAGGCAGAGGTAGTAAGGCAGAAAAGTCTAAAACATTAAAACTACTGTCTTACTGATCTGCTTTATCATGAATCTTGCCCGAGACAGTGATGAAGAAACCAGGCCTGAAACCTCTGTCTAGTAAGAGGGTCAGCGGAGTTGCTCCCGTCCCAACACTGAGCTGTTTGTGTGCTGCTACCGATTCCGCACGTAACTGTTAACAGATAATTACTACGTCTAAGACGAGTCAAAGAGTAATAACAAAAGAATAAGCGATAAACTACTGCATACAACATCATGCTAATAAGTTTACAGTAAAATAAATATACTGTATCACAGATTGTAATTGACCATGACAATGGGACTTTTTGGAAATCCTTAGGAAAATCAAAAGTAATCTTATCTTGATTGCATAGGCATCATAAATAATTATTACACAATACAGTACATCATGGCAAGAAAAATAATTTATCTATTTACAATATTCATACCAATAGAGCAGTGTGTACTGTACAAAGATCTGTATATACAAAAAAAAGAAAAAAAAAAACTATAAAAAATTATTTTTCATATTTAAATTTTTATGAGGATTACAAATGAATACAAATCAAAACTAGTGGATCTAAGTATAATAAAGTAATTTAACGATAAAACAGAAGTTAAAAGCATGATTCAATATGATAAAGTTAGCATAAACACCTAAATATAGTGTTTTTTTGATAAAATAGATGTTTCAATTTAGGCAATACCTATTTCATAATTTAAACTTTCATTCACAAAAATCAAACATACTGAAAACTTATGACATGAGAATATCACTCTTAAAAAAAGTTCTAATAAAGCCTACAATTAGCGAAAAGCCTATAAAAGCAAATTCATAACATGTAAAAGAAAAAACCTTTTGAATTACTAAATAAAACTACAGTACCATAAATTTTAAAATAAAAATACGTGAAGAAATTTGTCATTATCAAATTCTGACTTAATGTATGGTTTTGTAATAGTCTTTCAAATACTAATTGAAAAGGAGATGAACTTTTCAAGATATGTGGTCATAATACATCTTTCAATAAATTAATTTTATCTAGCAATTTTACTCTACTTTTGTTTATTTTTAAAAATTTAAGACTTCCTAAACATCAACCTCAGTCCCTCTGCGCTATGGAAAATTAACACAAGTGCACCAGTATAATATCACTATTATGCATTTGACCATAAGATTGGGATACAGTAATACAGTTTTCCTCACTCCTTTATTTTTCCGAAGCCTACTTGTAAATACTTTTCTATGGAACCCATAGTCAAAAAATTCTCCATTCTCATTTACTCCTGTATTCATACGAGTATATGTACATAGATATGATAATATACAGTATAAATATGGAAGGTAGGGACTCGCAAAAAAAAAAAATGGATGGCCAAATTAAGTGGATCCACAAGTTAAATAATTTATTGCTATAATCAGAGCCAAAAATAATCTTACATTTACTTTTTGAGGGCCAATGGCACTATGACTATACTCAATTCTTTTTAATGTGGCACATTTGCACTAACTCGCAGGGGTGCCCTTTTAGCTCGGAAAAGTTTCCTGCTACCTGATTGGTTAGAATTATCTTGTCCAACCAATCAGCAATCAGGAAACTTTTCCGAGCTAAAAAAGCACAGCTGCGAGTCGGTACAAGTCGGCCTCACTAAAAAGAATTGACTATAGTTGAGGTCACACTGTGATTACTGAATACTGCACAGTCAACTAATGTCAATTAGATATTAGTCTGTTAATGCTTTTCAAACATATCCTTCCTATAAACAAATTTTAAAGAATTTAAAGAATAAAAAGTTACTAGGATCTATGAAGAATAAAAAATCACAAAGAGTAGTAAATGGTTTAAGATGGTTGTAAGGCCTTACAAAAATACTTACTTCTTCTTCTGTGACTGAGCAGTCATGTACAAAGACCCCACCCTGTGCTGTTACGCCCCACACACAATAAGGCGACGGGCGATCTAATAACCCTCGAAACTGATTACAAGCTGCAACAAACATAGTTGTCAGCTTACTATACTGGTACATTTCAGAAATTCTCATCTTAAATTTATCAATCTATTGTCACATTATACTGTATATGTCTTGCACCATTAAAAGAATATTTTAGGCTATATATAGTACTCATCTAATAGCTATACGTCCTGAAATTCTTAATATTTCTACTGATGCATTACTGATAGTAATCATAAAATTAAAATTTTCTTGTATAAAGATATAAAGTACTCATAAATTATGAAAATTTATACAATTTCATCTAGTAACATCCAAATATGGTTTCACATTTTTCTAAACAAGAAAAACATCATCTGTATATTTTTTAAGAGCAAAAGCTGAGGGGACAGTCAACCCAGCCACCTTCTCTAGCCAAGCCCAGAAAAAAAAAAAAGAATTTTTAAAGAGGGAGAAAGGTAAGGCTTAGCCAAGGGAGAAACGATACAGAAAAGGGAATTCTCAAGTTTGACAGTACTATAATAAAAGAAACCTTCAAAGAGCTATAAAACACCACACGTTAATGATTTTTAAAGTAAGAGTGTAAAGAAAAAGTCAAACTGGTTTTACGAGACAACCTGAATGGAAGAATTTTCCCCTTGAACTGACAGGAGCAGTACCTGAAAAAATACAGCAACAGAGAGGAGGAGAATCTGAAGATGTGAAAGTGGGATGACAGGTAAAATATAGACAAAGGAAAAGGCCCTTTATTGAGAGAAATATAATATCAAACTAATGTACCTGATAATTCCTTGGAGCTATAATAGCAGAATTTCAACAAGTGGTTAGCTTTAAAAAATCCCTATTTCTTACAACAATACAATACTTAGTCTTTCACAAAGACACTCAATTGGGGCCTTGTCTCGCATAAAAGAATATCAAATAGACTTTCACAGGTACCGTGTTTACAGGTTGCTCAAGTATGGTAGAGGCAAGGGACAGTGACAACGCCCTAGAGACTGATCATATATAAATCATGATTAGCGCCCAAGACCCCTCGCCACCCAAGCTAGGACCAGAGAGGGCAAGGCAATGGTTGCTGATGACTCAACAGGTAGACCTAAAGAATCTACCCAAAACCTCATCCTTAGCTCATGGGGATGGTGAGGTTGAAGACACTACAAGAAACTATTGAGCTCGATCATGTCGCGAAGCCCAGTCAAGTAGATTGCCAGGCAGGAACATTTCCAATAGGATACCATCATGTAGTCCCAACAGATTTCATATATTTGGTTCAATGTCTAAATTCTTTAAGTTTATGGCAAACTCCAAATTGCTAAGTATGAAATGCCAAACTCAATCCAAAGGGATCCAGAAAAATATTGGTAACAGGGTGTATCTCATGTGAAGAGGGCCCCTAACTGATGACCAAGTGAATGCTACAATAAACAACCAGGGTTACTGACAGATCAAATCACAGAAGTCTAGCTATCCCAAAACAAAAACCAAAATGTTGAATTCAAACCTAAAGCCCCGTTAGATGGAATGCAAGCATACACCACCCTAAAGTCTGCTGAATCATAAAGATCTTTACATCAGCTCCTCCCTTCAAAGGGTTAGACATGAAACGAGATCTCAACATTCCCTTCTATCTTATTAAACCTTGCAGCTATTCAATGAGGTTAAAAATGTTATAATTCCCAGTTACTAAAATCAAAGTATACAGTGTATATAAAGTGATTGTTTAAAGCCAGAACTCAAAACTTACCACTTGATATATGGTTTAGCCAATCTTCTGCTTCTGTTTCTCCAGAAAACAAGAGTGTCTTAGGTTGTAACGGTTTATTTGGGTGATAGATTGCAACAACAGAGCGGGTAGCTGCTGGATCAATGCACAACATTGCCATCATGATCGTGCAACATGAAAATTCCTCCTGAAAAATGAAAAACATGCTACAATTTTCTCATATTGTATTATGATCATTATCATGATGTAATAAATACAATTGTGATTATTATTACTAAACTACTGTATATTACTACAGTATCCTACGACATCATCAATCTAACTAAAAGAATGGTGCCTGCATATGATCATAGACTTCAAATGATATATGTTAACAAATATCAACTAAAAATTTAACACCTAATTCTGAATCATACGGTATTACAACATTGTCAATAATTAAGCCTTCTAAGCTTGCTGAAAACTTTATCTGGTTACAACAACAAAATTGAGAACCTCAATAAAATCTTAGCATATTTATATTATTCTTGAAATAAGTTAAACAATATTATGATATAGTTGGACCTTAATATTTGTGTGGAATGAGTAGTACACACACCAGAAAATCCACAAATATATGCTGTCTGATATTCCCATACCCTCTATTTCCTTATACAACTAGAAGACCTTGTGTCTTAGCCTTGAAAGAAAATACTTCAAGGTAATTATATAACATAAAATAGAATAAATAATTCATAACTACATAACACCAAAGACAGATCAGTGCCTTGAAACGAAAAAACAGAAATACATTACACACAAGTTATCTCAAATTACTGCTGTGAATGCTACCCAGTACTTGTTTTCATATAAGTCAATGCTTTGAAAAGCTAATGGATTTGTATTCTATTCATTGATTTCCAATTAATCTTAATAACAAACAACTAGAAACACTTATTTTACTGTTCCCATCCAGCTCATCTCACTACTGCTAGCAATCTAGATTACAAATGTATCAAAGAATTCATACAGCTATTTTTATAAAATAACAAGGTTTGACATTCACATTCCATTTTTAATTTGCCTTTCAATTCTTCTTCTTTTTCTTCCTCACCGTTTTTGCCACATTAAAGGGTTGGTTGCCTGATGTGCTCTCTCCAATGCCTTCCATCAAAGGCATCCTCTTCCACAAAACCTCTTCTCTCCATCCCATCCTTCACCTTATCTCCCCATCTAATTCTCTGCCTCCCTCTTGAACTTCTACCACTAACAGGTTCCTCCCAAGCCCTCCTCACTACCTCCTCACCATCCATCCTCAACACGTGCCCCCACCATCTCAGTCGTGACACTCTTATTATCTCTGTAACCTTTACTATACATGCCATTCTCCTTCTTTCATCCTTTTCCAATCTTTCAAGCAGTGATATTCCCATAATCCACCTTAGCATTCTCATCTATGTTCTCTCAAGCTTTGCTTCCTCTTTTCATCTTAAAGCCCAAGATTTGGATCCATACATTAAGACTGGTTTTATTACTGTGCTATAAATCTTGACTTTTACCTGCTACCTCCTTCCACTTTCCCTACGCTGCTTTTATCACATTCTCAACTTCAGCCTCACATCCTCCCTCCTGATTTATAGTAGATCCCAAGTATCTAAATTGTTCTACCTGTTTTATAACTGCTCCCCTACTTTCAGGTATGGCTATCCTGTCCCTATCTTCCTTAATGCTAATAGATTAAGTCTTATGTACCATGCCTGGTGCTTTAATTTGCCTTTCACATTAATGACCAAAAACAAATGGAAGAGGCATTGAGTCTCTCTCATAGCTATGCTTACAGCCAAATACATCAGTCAAGAGGTTTGCCTTTTCCTTCGGACAATGAGTGAAAGAACCATCTGGTTTAGGCGAAAGAGAAAAGAGGAACTGTTAAGTCTACACCACATATTACAGATATGAGGATAGTCCACCAATTTTGCTCCTGAACTGTACTATGGGAGGGGGTTATTTGGGCTCATATTGTACTGTATTCCTTTTAACTAAAACAAACTCTCAAAACAAAAGTCCTTCAATGAATATTATCATCCCAAGTTTGATCTAGTCTATTCCTTTTCTGAAGAATATAAGTCTACTGTTTCTCCAGATAAGTGTTCCTACAATTATCATTGAACAATACTTTGTTCTTGATACGGAAGTTTATCACTAGAAAAGAAATACATCTGTTAATTACTGGTTTGTCGAAAAAAAAAAAACTTTCTATTAACAGAAAAACCATACTAATCTTTATGAAATGGAGACCAAACTAGATGGAGATCACTCAAATGCCACTTCAACCTGAGTTTCTAGATATATATCTTGGAAAAAATATGACAGATCATGGACAGCCAGCTAAGTCTTACTGATGAAATTACAGCATGCTAGGATATCATAATTGGTGGACCAACCTTGTTTGTCAAAAAACTGTGGGAATCAGTAAATATTAGGTCCAAGTTGTGTGCGTTTTCGTTTGTGATTTATTCAGTTATTAAGCCATGGAAATCTATTACATAAAAAGAATTTGACCAATCCTTATGGTGAGCATTAAAATCACTAAAGACATAAAATGGAGCTTACTACCATTCTCCTGTATGTAAGTCACAATTGTGGTAGGCAATCTAAACTATCAACCTATTAAACAATTAACACTAATAAAAGTTGATATGCCTGCCAGAAACCTTTATGATAGCCCCATTAATTATAGGTCTTATAAAAAGCAGAAAAGCAGGGGACTAATTTTCACATTACTCTATGAATAACATCATGTTTAAAAACAATTTCTTGCAGCCTAAAATAAGATTAAATAAGTTCCACATTTGAGAAACTAAGGTTTATGAAATTAAAAAGGTATTGTCTTAAGGCAACTGCAAGGTTACCAATATTGTCCTGTAGTCTATAGATGTTACATTACACCAAACAAAACTTGAGCTGTCCAGAGCACACTGACTTTCCTCATTATCTTCATAAAGTAAAAAAAATACAAACCAGCAAATAACTGGTTTTGACAAAGGAATAACCTATTTTTGGAGAGGTGCTCTTTGGTTTCCAAGGACTTTCCTGTAAATACCTAGAACAGGGCATACAATCTGACATAAATTCACAAAGAAATATTATCTCCCCTCCTCTAGGGTCGGTGTTTCACCGGGCAAAGCACAGACTCGGTGTGTATAAAGGAGATCCACAGGTTCAGGCATTAGTGAACCAGTCACAGCAACTCCATTGCTGAAATCCTCATCAACGCGAACCAATGCTGATACTTGAGACAATGCTACTTGCGTACTAACTTGGCGCCATCTTCCATACTCAGAGTGAGAATAAAATATCCCTTTTTACCATATGAGACTTGGGAGGAGGGAGGGTCTTGGAGAGCACACAGCATTTCCCCAAAATATGTTTTTCCTTCTTCAAAACCACTTTTTTGGGGTTAACATGCTATGCAGTCTCCAAGGACTAATACCAGAGTGATAACTGAGTACACACAAGTACCCTAAAGGATAACTGTCTACAACTAAGCAAGAGAGCGTGCTAGAAATAGGAATGAATGACGAGCGATTGTGACGCAGTTCCGGTAGGCCCTGCTGCTTCCTCCGGTGCCTTAGATGACCGCGGAGGTAGCAGCAGTAGGGGATTCAGCATTATGAAGCTTCATCTGTGGTGGATAATGTGGGAGGTTGGGCTGTGGCACCCTAGCAGTACCAGCTGAACTCGGCTGAGTCCCTGGTTAGGCTGGAGGAACGTAGAGAGTAGAGGTCCCCTTTTTGTTTTGTTTCTTTGTTGATGTCGGCTACCCCCCAAAATTGGGGGAAGTGCCTTTGGTATATGTATGTATGTATAGGTGAGAAGAAAATCTAACAAATCTGACACTCATCACTACGGGAAAAACTCCGTAGAAGCTAGATGTCTGTTAATAAGCTTCGGCTAAAGGACCTGATTGGTGTGCCCTTCTTCAATCTGATTTCTCCTCGTAGGTGCTACAAATTATTCCAGTACCACACCAGCAAGTTGCAATGTTTGAAGTTGTTTCAGGTAGTATCTTATAAACACCCTATGCCCAGACCAACCCATAAGGCTCTAGATGTCCTGAAATTGCATAGTAGCAAAACATGCCTGAGGAAGCAAATTTTTTTTCACATTTTTCTGGTTTTTAGGGATGGAGAGAGGATCAGCTTTCATGGTGAGGTCATTAGAATATGGAGAGCCCCTGCTTAAAGGAACTTGTTGGTCTGGGTATTTTGAAAAGACTACCTTCTGAGGATGCGGATCTCTGCAGGTATAATTGCAGGACAGAGACTGTAAAGAGGTTACCATCCCCAAGTCATAAGACTAATATATAGAGGGTCCCCTCTGTAGAGACTTTTTTGTATTTGTCCAAACAAGACCCAGAGTCAAAATTAAGAGGACAGGAATGATGGTGATAAACTCTTGATCTCTTCATAATGCTGCAAGCTCACTGACTCCTTCTGCCAAAGCTAATGCTACAAACAATGGCTTTCTGGAGTAATTTAAGGGAAATGGAGGAACTGTCTAATTTTTCCAAAAACTCAAGCACACTTATCAAGATACCAAGACAATGAAGGGGTTGGTAGAGATGGTTGTTATAAAGTAAAAGACAGAATTCTTGTAAAAATTGTCAGTCAAATCTATGTCACAAGCCCAATTAAGGGGTTCTGTCAATGCAGATTTATGACAATATGTAAATAGATGACTTAAGCCTCCAATCTCAGAGGTGGCCCAGAAAGGAAGCTAATAAGTCCGGGGTTACCCACCACATAAACTTTTCCTCCGGAGACCTTTCATGCCTTCCACACCGACTAGTATTGTATAGTGGAAGAATACTTCTTACAGCCCTTTATAAGTCAAAAGGCTCTGGGTCCGAAAGGAGGAAGCGAAGATATTCCAGCTACCTGTTGTCTGATGCAGCTGCGCTGACCAAAGAATGTGCCCTTGGTCTCAGATGCTAGAGAGTGGCTACCCCTGGCTGTTCTACTAATGTGCAGCTACCATCACAGCAGACCTTGAGAAGTCCATAAGGATATTCAAAGCCTTCAAAATTAAACTCGTAACGCATAACAGACAAAAAGAAACACTGAAAGCAATCTTGAACAGTCATTAAACGATTCTATAACATTAACGTTATTACTGATAATCCTGAATAACTAAATCATAATTCAATTCCTGCTACTTAACAGTATATGAAGAGTTTTTACTTCACAGAGACGAGTAGGATACATCTTGACAACTTGGCGACATGATGATGCTGCCTTAGCGCAAGTTAGTACACAAGTTGCATTGTCTCCAGTATTAGTATTGGTTCTCGGTGGTGATGTGTCATCGGCTGCCACATCATTTCAGCATTTGAGGTGCAGTGATGGGTTCAATACTGTCTGTACTCGTGGATCTCCCTTATACACACCGAGTACGTGCTTTGCATCTTAATATATTGGCCCTAGAGCAGAGGAGACAATATTTCTTTGGTAATTTATGTCATATTGGATTCCCTGTTCTAGCTTTTTACAGTAAAATCCTTGGAGACCACAGAGCAAATTAACCCTAAACTGTTACATCACTTAAAATAAGATTTAACATTAACAATGTTAACATATACTGTACCGTACTACATAAATATATTTTAGATAACCCAGCAACCTTGGCCCTTCTTATAATCCTGCCAAACAAACTGATCGAGAACAAAAAACTAAAGCATATAATTATCAAAACCCAAAACTGAAATCTAATTCAGTTTTAAAAACCAAATTTTGCCTAATCATGTAAAATTTCCTTCAAATACATTAAACACAGCAATTTGTATATAAATATTATGACATGAAACTAATTGTTTTCAGGACATATCTTAAAAATATTCTTATAGTTAATTTATCCATACAAAAAAAAGACCTGAAATGTTTAAAATGTTAAACACAAACCATTTTATTTGAGCCAAGAGTGTACTGCACAACCAGAGTTGCATCTTGAACTTGTGATCTGCGAGAGCCAACCATAGTGAGTTCCAGAGAGGCGGGCACCCACTGACTGCCAGCCCACCAACGACACTTTCCAGATATAACCCAAGATGTACCCTCAACAGCTTCTTCATACCTAAAAAAGAAAAATATTAGCAGGTTACTGCAATTATTTCTTTCCACAATTTTGCAAAAGCTTGTATTGCAATCACACATTGAACTTACTGCATAGAAATACTATTTTCTCCTTATTGAGTGATTTAGTTTAAATATAAAATGTATTACACATGCTGCCATATGCAATTGAGGAAGGACTGGACAGTCCAAAAACTCAAAATTCAATTTCCTAGAAGGCTTAATATGTTTTAAAAGATAAGAGAAGTGGACTGAAAATTGTGACATTGTTTGGTCGAGAAAAATGGTTATTCTGGGAAGTCTTTAACCCCTTTACCCCCAAAGGACGTACTGGTACATTTCACAAAACCCATCCCTTTACCCACATGGACGTACCGGTACGTCCTTACAAAAAAATGCTATAAACATTTTTATTTCCCTATTTTTTATATTTTTTTGAATAAATTCAGGCATTTTTCAAGAGAATGAGAGCAACCTGACCTCTCTATGACAAAAATTAAGGCTGTTAGAGCAATTTAAAAAAAATATACTGCAAAATGTGCTGGGAAAAAAATAACCCCTTGGGGGTTAAGGGTTGGAAATTTCCAAAGAGCCTGGGGGTAAAAGGGTTAAAACAAAATGCAACAGTAAATTAGTAGTGCACCTGAACTAATTTCAACTAGTTTATCCTGGCTCCAGCCACTCAAAAGAGCTGAATCATTATGAAGTAGAAGGGCATTCAGTGAGCGCAGACCTACACCGCGGCAGTTTATTTCTCAACCTTTTGCTCAACCTTGACCTTTGACCAAAACATGTATTAATTGGTGTGGATTTTCATACACTCAAATATGAACCAAGTTTGAAGTCAGTGACAACGATGTCCGAACTTATGGCTGATTACGTGAATTGGACATTTTGCTTGACCAAGACCTTGACCTTTGACCTTGAACTTCCAAAATTTAATTATTTCCAGTTTTTTACATTACAGTTAATCCCTGCAAGTTTCGTTCCTCTACGATCAAAATTGTGGCCAGGAAGCTGTTCACAAACAAACACAAACATGGGCAAAAACATAACCTCCTTTCAACTTCGTTGGCGGAGATAATAAATATAAAAAAAGGTACACTGTAACCACATTCCAAAGTAACTAGGAATAATTGCAGGGTCTTCAGCATCCCAATATAAATCAACCATGAGCAACTTTGTCATGTAAGAGAACAGTTGTTGGTAAGAGTACAAGACTGTCGGGGAAGGTTCATGATTCTCTACTGTATATGGTCTTTATTTTCAATGCCAACCTAATCTGATCAACGTGCTGCTTAAAACAAACAACACAGGTGCTCTCCATGACAGGAGAATTCAAATGATCCAAGGATTCAATTTCTGAATCTGGGCTATAAGACCAAACAAGGGGCTTGGGAGACCATTCAACACTCATGAAAAACTAGGGGAATACCCAAAAGTTGCATTTCAAATTTGTATGTAGAGGTTGGACAGCAAGATGGAAGAAGGGAATTGGGAATGGAAATATGATATTTTAATTATAAAATAAATTTTTGAATATACTTACCCGGTGAATATATGATAGCTGAGCCTCCGGCGGCTCGACAGAAAAACACAAAAACTCGCGAGCGATCGCTATGAAGGTTGCGGGTGTGCCCACTAGCGCCAACTATCGGCCAGATACCGCATATACATGTAAATAGCTCCAATTCTTCTCATCCCGCTGGGTCTCTATCGGGGAGGAAGGGGGGGCCTTTAATTTATATATTCACCGGGTAAGTATATTCAAAAATTTATTTTATAATTAAAATATCATTTTTAAATATTTAACTTAGCCGGTGAATATATAATAGCTGATTCACACCCATGGTGGTGGGTAGAGACCAGAGTTAATTAAGTTTACAGCGTATATGCTTAGAGTTTTTGACAGTTATACCATAACAAAACCCAAATATATATAGGTACCTGGTAAGGAAGTTGACTTAGACGATTACTCTGCCTTGTTAGTCTGTCTTTCTCACGAAGCCCAGCGATCCTCTTAGGATGCTGAAAGACTCCCAGGAGCTGAAGTATCAAGGGCTGCAACCCATACAACAGGACCTCATCAAACCCCTAATCTGGGCGCTCTCAAGAAATGACATTTGACCACCCGCCAAATCAAAAAAGGATGCGAAAGGCTTCTTAGCCTTCCGTACAACCCAATTAAAAAACATTTCAAGAGCAGATTAAAAGGATATTGGAATTAAGGGAATGTGGTGGTAGAACCCTTACCCACTACTGCACTCGCTGTAACGAATGGACCCAGTGTGTAGCAGTCCTCGTAAAGAGTCTGGACATCTTTTAAGTAAAATGACGCGAATACCGACTTGCTTCTCCAAACGGTCGCGTCCATAATACTTTGCAGAGATCTATTTTGCTTAAAGGCCACGGAAGTTGCTATAGCTCTTACTTCGTGCGTCTTAACCTTAAGCAAGCATCGGTCTTTTTCATTCAAGTGAGAATGAGCCTCTCGTATTAAAAATCTGATAAAATATGACAAAGCATTCTTTGACATAGGCAATGATGGTTTCTTAACTGAGCACCATAATGCCTCAGATCCACCTCGTAAGGACTTAGTACGAGCTAAGTAGAACTTAAGAGCTCTAACTGGACACAGCACTCTTTCAAGTTCGTTGCCTACGATCTCTGACAGGCAAGGTATATCAAAAGACTTAGGCCAAGGACGAGAAGGCAGTTCATTTTTGGCCAGGAAACCAAGTTGAAGTGAACATGTGGCTTTTTCTGTAGAAAAGCCGATGTTCTTACTGAAGGCATGAATTTCACTGACCCTTTTAGCCGAAGCCAAGCACACTAGGAAAAGCGTCTTGAGGGTGAGATCCTTCAGGGAGGCTGAATGTAATGGCTCAAACCTGTCTGACATGAGGAACCTTAGGACCACGTCTAAGTTCCATCCAGGAGTTGCCAAACGACGTTCCTTAGAGGTCTCGAAAGACTTAAGGAGATCTTGGAGATCTTTATTGTTGGAAAGATCTAAGCCTCTATGACGAAAGACCGAAGCCAACATGCTCCTGTAGCCCTTAATCGTGGGAGCTGAGAGGGAGCGAACATTTCTCAGATGTAAAAGAAAATCTCCGATTTGGGCTACAGAGGTACTGGAAGAGGACACAGATGCTGACTTGCACCAGTCTCGAAAGACTTCCCACTTCGACTGGTATACTCTGATGGTAGAAGCTCTCCTAGCTCTCGCAATCGCACTGGCTGCCTCCTTCGAAAAGCCTCGAGCTCTTGAGAGTCTCTCGATAGTCTGAAGGCAGTCAGACGAAGAGCGGGGAGGCTTTGATGAACATTCTTTACGTGGGGCTGACGTAAGAGATCTACCCTTAGAGGAAGACTTCTTGGAATGTCTACCAGCCATTGAAGTACCTCGGTGAACCACTCTCTCGCGGGCCAGAGGGGAGCAACCAACGTCAACCTTGTCCCTTCGTGAGAGGCGAACTTCTGCAGTACCTTGTTGACTATCTTGAATGGTGGGAATGCATATAAGTCCAGATGAGACCAATCCAGTAGAAACGCGTCTATGTGGATTGCTTCTGGATCTGGGACTGGTGAGCAATAGATTGGTAACCTTTTGGTCAACGAGGTGGCAAAGAGGTCTATGGTGGGTTGACCCCAAGTCGCCCAAAGACTCTTGCACACGTCCTTGTGGAGGGTCCATTCCGTGGGTATCACCTGACCCCTCCGACTGAGACAGTCTGCCAAGACGTTCAAGTCCCCCTGGATGAATCTCGTCAACAGGGAGATGCCTCGATTTCTTGACCATATGAGAAGGTCCCTTGCGATCTCGTACAGCGTGAGGGAGTGTGTGCCTCCTTGCTTGGAGATGTACGCCAAAGCTGTGGTGTTGTCTGAGTTGACCTCTACCACTTTGTTTCGAAGAAAGCTTTCGAATTTCATCAAGGCCAAGTGGACTGCTAATAGCTCCTTGCCGTTGATGTGCATGCTCTTCTGACTTGAGGTCCACAGACCCGAGCATTCCCGACCGTCCAGGGTCGCACCCCAACCCAAATCCGACGCGTCTGAGAACAACACGTGGTTTGGGTTCTTGACTGCTAGGGATAGTCCCTCTCTCAGACTGATATTGCTGTCCCACCATTTCAGGCATGCCTTTACTGGTTCGGAGACTGGGATTGATACCGTCTCTAACGTCTTGTCCTTGTTCCAGTGAGAGGCTAGATGGAACTGGAGAGGCTGAAGGTGTAGTCTCCCTAGCGAGACAAACTGCTCCAGGGATGAGAGTCCCTACGAGACTCTTCCAACTCCTGACTGAACAAACGTTCTCTTTTCAGCATTAGTTGGACTTTGAGCAGGGCTTGTTCTATTCGGGTGGCAGACGGAAAAGCCCGAAAAACTGGACTGCGAATCTCCATCCCCAAATATAGAATAGTCTGGGATGGGATCAGTTGGGACTTTTCTAGGTTGACCAAAAGTCCCAACTCCCTGGCCAGACTCAACGTCCAATGTAGATCCTGCAGACAGCGATGACTGGACGATGCTCTGAGAAGCCAGTCGTCCAAGTACAGGGAGGCTCGGATTCCCGATAGATGGAGGAATTTTGCCACATTCCTCATGAGCCTCGTAAACACGAGAGGAGCAGGACTGAGGCCAAAGCACAGGGCTCGAAACGGGTACCCCACATTCCTGTAAACAAACCTCAGAAACGGTTGGGAATCCGGGTGTATAGGAATGTGGAAGTATGCATCCTGAAGGTCGAGAGAGACCATCCAGTCGCCTTCCATTAATGCTGTCAAGACAGCCTGGTAGACTTCATCGTGAAGTTTGTCTTGACAATGAACACATTAAGCGCACTTGCCTCTTACGTACTCCTGCAGTGAACGTGGCTGCCAGATCATTGGAGCCATCCCTGATAGTCTTGTTCCTACAGAGAACGTGGCTGTCAGATTATTGGAGCCATCCCTGATAGCCTTGTTTATGCATGACATAATTGTACAGCAAAACTTCAAACGCTCGAAAAAACTCCTAACAGGAGATGGTCTAGCTCTGAAGCCAACCATAAAATCTTGGAGCGTCTCATGGCCAGGCGCCAGGGAGAGTCTATGAGGTTTGAGAAGTCTATCTGGGCAGAGGCAGGAACTCCCAAGCCGAGAACTTCTCCTGTGTCATACCAGACTCTCGCTCTATAAGCCAGTTTAAAAGGAGGGAAAGCAAAGGCTGTCTCCCCCAAACTCCTCCTGGTGATCAACCAGTCGCCTAGCAAACGTAAAGCTCTCTTAGAAGAGCGAGAGAGCACTAACTTAGAAAACAACGGCTTCGAAGTAGCTAGGCCTAGTGTAAACTCTGACGTTTAGGCGAACGAGGAGCAGCAGTTACAAAAAGATCCGGACAAAGATCCTTAAAAATCAGCATGATTTATTTAAAGTCCATAGAGGGCTGAGCAGCTTTAGGCTCCTCTCCGTCTGACAGAGTCCCCAAGGGAATATCAGTAGGAGGGGGATCAGCAACTTCCTCATCTGAAGGAACTTTGTCCGACAATTGCCGTGGTGGCAATGCTTGACAAGCAGAGTCCACACGCAAAGGAGCAACAGTAGCAGTCAAGGACGCTATGTCATGTAACTGCTTAAAGGACTGACCAGCACAACAACAGGTGCGGGAGGACGCTCAACGTCAACTCGAGACTGCCTTGACTGCCTAGACTGAGCAGTCAAAACAACTCTTGACTGCGGTGCTTGACGCTCAACGTCAAAACAAGTCAACTTCGCTGGTTGGCGAACGTCCTGAACGTCAACAAGAGCAAGCGGCAGCGGCTGAACGTCCACAAGCGGCTGAGAGTCAACACGGGACTGCATCGAGTGAGGCTCTACAAAACGTGATTGACGTGACTTTGTAACGTCAACGTCAACAGGACGAGCAAAGGCTCGTTTGGGCGGCTGACGGCCAGGATCTCGATCAGCTAAGCGGCGAGGATCATCGTGAACCTGCTCAGCAGAATAGTCCTCCATAAGAGAGGCAAGCTTATTCTGCATGTCTTGCAGTACAACCCATTTAGGATCAACGGGAATGGGTGCGGTAAGAGACGAGGGTAACGTCTGTGACTGCAAAACCTTGCCTACAATAAGACTCTCGGAGCCTGTGTTACGCTTCTGTTTAGGCGTCAGAGCTGTCCCAATGGCTACAACCAGGACGCTGGACCTGTCCTGAAGGGACTTACTTTCGCTTTAAGGGTCTCGAAACCTTGCTCCACGGTTTCTTACGCGATAAGCCTTCGGATGACGAGGAGAAAACCGTCTCGCTCGTCTTATGGTAGGGGAGGTCTTGACGAGACACGCCTGAAACCATAGAGGGAACGTCTGTTCGTTGGTTAAAGCCTCTCGAACCCATAAGTCCTACGACATTACTTCTCCCTGGGGCATGGGAGCTTGCAAGAGGTCTCGGACTAGGCGAACGACAGGCACGAACAGACGAACCCTCTGTCGCAACACTGATAACACTTTGCGCAATTATCACTTTATCACTACGATTTTCTGTTTTGCACTTACTTCACTGAAATCGAATTTTTCAATAATTCACATTAGGCATAAATAAAACTGATTTCTACCTGAAGCACGCAATTCTACCCTACATCAAAAGGTTATAATTGTGAAATAAGTCGTATAATGTAAGCACATTAATACAAGCAAAAAACAGTAAACATATATATATAATAAAACGGAAATATATAAAGATAAAAGGATCAGTGACTGGGGAGGAGACTAAACACTAGTTCATTCAAAACTACGTTTTCAATCTCTCACCGTACAGTGCCTTGGGACGAGAATAAAAATTAAAAAAGTTTTATCCTTTCTCCCCGTACAGAGACTTGGGACGAGAGTAAAAAAACTGACTCGAGAACAACGTTACTCGCTTGGGACGAGAATAAAGATCGGAACGTTCTCTCTTCCTCTCTCTCTCTCTCTCTCTTGATTTCACACCGAAGAGAAAAGCCCACTCACCTTTCGTCAATAAACAGGTTATTTGACCAAAGGAAAAAACTGAAAGGACTAAGAAATTGAAAATTAACAAGTTCCTTTAAATTAGTATTTAAAACATTTCAGTTTGAAAGAAGAATGAACAAAACGTCAGAATCGATTTACTCTTTCTGCTAAGTGAAACCGTGATTCTCTCTCTCTATCGTAACGATAGAGCGCAAACTGCGTAGCATAAAAAAACCAAACGTTAGTTCATCTTTGAAACAGCACGAAGACTATTCAAAGAAAATCTTTCATAAAATATCTACTAAAAAATATTCATTTAATAAGTTTTAAATCATTTGCTCTGTAAAAGTTATTTACGATTGAAAGGGCTCAACGTTGTTTAACTTCGGTTTCCAAGTTAGGACCGCCTACTCTCGGATTAGGGGAGGAATAGGTAAGGCCGCATATAAACAAATCATTAAATTTTATCTTGATGTTTATTATAAATGGAAAGCTAATCGAAGAGGCCTAATAAAGGCGGGTGAGATATAAAATATATAGAGGAAAATCTATAATTAACAACAACAATTTATAACGTGATAAGATAATTTCTAAAAGCCTAAAACACACTTCCGTACTAAGGGAAGGGTCGGCCATTTTGAAAAGTCAAAGAAAGTCCAAAAAACAATCCAAAGTCATCAACAATTAAATCTATCCAAAAAAGAGTTCAAGATTTAAGTTGAAGATAAAACACCTGCACTGCGAAAGCTCAAACCAAAAGGAAGTACTTCACCAAGACTGTTGAAAAACTCCAGGTTAACAGCGAGTAATGGTACGTCTTGTCGATCAGACCGACAGAGAAGAATTGGAGCTATTTACATGTATATGCGGTATCTGGCCGATAGTTGGCGCTAGTGGGCACACCCGCAACCTTCATAGCGATCGCTCGCGAGTTTTTGTGTTTTTCTGTCGAGCCGCCGGAGGCTCAGCTATTATATATTCACCGGCTAAGTTAAATATTTAAAAATAGTAGGGGGTTTAAAAGTGAGTGTAGTTAGGGGATGAAAGGATACAAGAGAGATCTTTAAGTAATGCCTAGAGTGCACCGCTTGAGGTGCACTGACGTCAATACTAAAGGGATACGTCATCCTAAATAGTTGCTACATTCAATACACAACTCAATTCAGGCTAGACTGTTGCAAGCTCACCACAAGCAGAGCATTACTGGCACACTTTTTTAAGTATTCAATGAATTCTATAAACATAAATACAGTTTTGATATATTGTACACTAATAGGAATTCCAGCATTTATATATTATAAACCTGGTGATAAAACCTTTGGTACAATAAGTTTGGTTTTGTTGATTTGGCCAATGTTTGTAAGAAAGGTCACAACTTACTGGATACCTGCAGCTTCTGGTCAATGTATTGCTCCAAAACTGTATTCCACGCTAGATTATAAAGAAAATACTACACAGTACTCTAGAAGTTTTATTCCAGCTGTGACAAAGTTGTGGAATGATCTTACTAATCGGGTAGTTGAATCAGTAGAACTTCAAAAGTTCAAACTCGCAGCAAATGTTTTTGTGTTGAACAGGCTTACACAAGTCCTTTTATAGTTTATATATCAAATATCTGTTTTAATGTTGTTAATGTTTTTAAAATATTTTATTTTAATTTTTCATTACTTATATAGTTTATCTATTTCCTTATTTCCTTTCCTCACAGGGCTAATTTTTCCTGTTGGACCCCTTGGGCTTATAGCATCTTGCTTTTCCAACTAGGGTTGCAGCTTAGCTAGTAGTAATAATAATAATTGTTTGTAAGTTTTGTGTAAAAGCTAAGTTAATCAGTATGCCCTAATGTACTGTACATGATTTTGGCAAAGAACAAGAATTTATCATTAACTTTGGTTATAATTACATGCAGGTTTGATAATTTGGAGTTGGAGTTCCTCTGTAGTCAGTGCTGTGTCACGGTTCTCCACAAACTCCTCAAAATCATTTTCATCTACATTTCTCAACCAGAGGCTCAATTTCAGACTTACACTCAGGTTTAAAGCCTTCAAGCCTCTCTCTGCTACACAGTCTGACTGTAACCAGAGAGGAATTCAATGCACTACTATTTGGCCTGTCAAAGAACACGATAACTCTCCAGCGGTAGTATCACAATGAACTTGGCCTTGGAGGGAGAAGAAGAGTACATAGAAGGCTTCACACCCAAAAGGAGGGATGAAGGAGCTTGAGTGCTTGTTTGGCAACAGCTTAGGCATTGCCAAGACTGATTCTGAAGAAATTCTCTTTGGTTTCTTCCTCTTCTTCATGAACTTAATCCACTGCACAAGAGGCCACTTATCACACTGAGAATAGGGGGAAGCTGTGAGTAGTCATGCCTCCTGCAAAAGCTACATAGTTGATGAGGGTCTTCTTCAGATTTG
Source organism: Palaemon carinicauda (assembly GCF_036898095.1). Lineage (NCBI taxonomy): Eukaryota > Metazoa > Arthropoda > Malacostraca > Decapoda > Palaemonidae > Palaemon > Palaemon carinicauda. The sequence continues at coordinate 52,308,830 of NC_090754.1, forward strand.
TCCATGTACTGGTCACATTCTTGGCTAGGCTTACAAGGGTAAAGTCACATGTCTCCCTAAGGACACTACATCATCAACAAACAAACACTCAAAAAAAAAAAAAAAAAAAAAAAAAAGGAGTAAAAGCAAAAAAGTGCAAATCCTGCCCAAACAGAATGCCAAGAAGTACGAGTGTAATGAATGGTGACTGAAAACAAAGTGAAGGTAGCGCTACTTGTTGCATCAGCAGGGCCTGCACACCACCCAACAGCCAGCTTAATGGCAGCTTCAGCTTCACTGAAGTAATATTCTTATTTGAGGTCTGTGGATTGTAAAACATCTAGGAACAAATAAACATTAAAAATTAAATCGCTACTTGAAATTAGCTAAGAAAGTGATGTCATGAACATGAGGGATAAAAATACAAATATCATGGAAATGGGGACCTGGATTAGGTAGAAATGTAGGTAAAGGGTTCACAGGACAAATGAAAGACAGGCATTGTATCACATCCGACTCTAAAAAATGGAAATCTTAAATAAAAACTTTGACAATCAAGATAAACTATAAATTTAGCATACACAAAATTACAATGGTAAAATCTATGATGCATACCCAGAAAACGGTTTAACTTCTACTTCTTGTCGACTTTTCAGTTTCTGTAAGATATTTATCCTCCAAGGTTCCGACACTACAGCTGGACTGCCCTCACTAAGAAACCTAGAAAGAAAGTTCGTTTAATAAAATATTCTTTCATATGTATGAAGATATATGCATTCAAAGGCTATTTTTTCAGTAATGAAAATGGCTACTTTAAATTCATATAGAATGTGTTTCAAACATGAATTAATATAATAAATATGAGTCCTTTAAAATAGGGATGTTTTTAGCAGCGCTGAAAAGCCCATAGAATCATTAAGAGGGTAGTTGGTTAACAAGAGGTGGCACACAGGGGCAGGCATGCCATCTTTATTCTTAGGCCTATAACTAGAGGGGTGGTTGAGCTGTGAAAGTAATTTAAAGTATTTAGGTTTGCATAGTTAGGAAAAATAAAAAAAAATTTTATTTGTTCCTATTCGTATACAAACCTTTCAACTTTCAAAGTAGGGACACTGTCATTGGTGGAAGGAAGTCCCATACAGGACCGAGGAAAGTAGCTCTAACAACTTCCAACAGCTAATAAAAGGGATGTAGAAGCTGTCAGGGCCTTGGCCAGTAATAGCTTAAGAGGAAGCTAGTACAGTACTAGGATCCGGAAAATTTTGTTAAGGAGACGGCACTGGCAAAGTTATGACACAGACCTATCTCTTTGCCAGGGGGATTGAGGACTTGTTTCATGGCTGAACGTGATACCTTAGACAGGATGTATACCAAGTCCGGTGACGGAGCTGGGAGTGCCACACAACTACAGTACTACCGTTCTTTACGTCAGTTTGAAATACTTCAATTACAGCTTTAAGTCCCTCATTGTTAAGTATTATCCCCTTTGCTACGAAGCAGCGGTCCCCGCTCGGTAGCTGTCTCCACTGCCGCAATACAAACCAATACACAGCGGTTTTTAACAAGGGGAGCACTAAGAAACTAAATGACACTGCAACAAAGGGATCACAATCCAGAAAACACGGACTGCGGCAGATAAGCCCTGTAAACGAATAATTTTTACTATTGGGCACAGATACAGGCAATATTCTGTCTAAATTGGGTAACGCCCACCTGAGGAGAGAAACTACCACGAAGCAAACAAGTTGTTCTGAGTTCATTATCATCCTGATAAAAAAAGCAAGAACAATACAATAAAAGGTGTTGGCTGCTTACATTTACATATGTATTTACACAATACATGGGATTTTGAAGCTTGTATCCTTATAGGAACAAAATTCATTTCATCAAAGGCTTACCAAGCAAGAAGCGCTCAGAAAAAAAAAGAATATAAACCAAGACAAAGCGTAAACTAATGTAAGAAAAGATCCTAAAGTTGAGAGAGGAGCTTTCTGTGGCAGATGGGAGGGCACGGCTTCTCACTGGTACCACCTTTCAATAACCAACTACCTTATTAACGATTTTATGGACGTTCTAGTGCCACTCCACCCGTATTCCTATTTTAAAGGACAAAAGCTTCATATATGCATATGAACAAATGGGGAATTACTCCTGTAACAAGAAACAAATGCTAAACATACCACTTTGGCATGTTATTAGCTCTTATCCAGCACCCTCCTCCAGTTACCCACATCCACAAATGCTCTGCCTGCATTGCTAAGAGATCATAATTTGGTGCATCTTCTCTTAATATCACAAGGTTTCCTTTCACCACACTTGCTTCACTACCTGCACTGCTACCACTGACGTGTCGGAGGCGGGCTTCACTCCAGTCTTTACTTCCAGATTGGCGATCAATCATGTCACTTAATTTCCCTTCATCTTCCTCTTCTATCCTTGATGGTTCTGATTCAGAGACACAACCTTTACCTTCTTCATCTCCGTTTACATCACTAAGCTCCTCATTAAAAGTATCAAGTGTTTTTTCCTCCTGTGTAGCACTGCTATCATTACTTTCTAAAAACTGACTAGAAGCTGTGATATTTTTCGCATCCACTTCCTCCTCCGGTACAATACTTGGTGCGCTATCATCCACGAGACTACGACTATCCTCCAACTGTTGGTTATCCAGAGATGCATTATTTTCATCTTTTCCATTCAGACTCTCCTCTTTCTCTTCTAACTTTATTTTATCAAAAGCTGCTTGCATGCTGAATAAATCACCTGAATCATGTTGCAAATTGGAATTTACACTTGGAGTAGGGCTATTGTTGGCTTCACTGGAGGGTGAAACTTTCACGGTGGGAAAATTGAAAACCTGGTTATTAACATTAACAGACAATGGATCTGGTGTTGGACTACGACTAGGGTCTGGAGAATCTAGTGTTCCTAGAGGTAAGCATATTGATTTCCAAGTACGGCCTGTGAGTTCAGCTTCTGACACGCCTGTTCTGAGTAATATTGAGTGGTCATCCTTTCCTATACCCCATACCTGCAAAACAAGATGAACATTATTAAAGATACAATATAATACAAGCAAACTTTATTATAATGTACAACACTTTGATTTATGTTACATTGCTTATACAATTGACACTTTTCCCTACACAAAATCCTTACCCAATAACCTTCGCATTGTTATACAAAGAAAAGCGTCTTTTCTTCTTTTTTTAATCTGAAACCTACAATACCATATCACACTTTATTTGTCATGCCTACCTAAAGAAGGGATTTTGACGAAGGAAAAATCTATTTCTGGGCGAGGGACCTGTGTCGCCCAGTGAAATGCTCCTTAAAGCACCATTTCAAAGGTATAAATACTGCTAAATATACCAAAGAAAAAAGCTGCATGGAATATACCCAGCTCCCTCACCTGTAAAGGGTGTCGGTATTAAAACTGGGGCGAGTGATACCACTACCAGAGGTCCCTTTCCAATTAGACTTCTCCCTAAAACACTGCAGTGAACATATATTTTTCTATCATTCATGCATTGAAAGGGGAAGATTTTATGTCTGTATACTGTACAGTAAGCTTCAAGAATACTGTGTAGTGTAAGTACTATCACCTTCAGATTTAAACTAACTTCTTTAGGATAAAAAGGTAAATGACACATAAATTAACAAAATAGAAGCATTTCTGCTGCTTTACTCTAAACAGTAATACTGTATATAAAACTACAGGCATATACTAAGATTAGAATAAACAAGAGTAAAAATATTTTCAAAAAACATATTATATTGCCTGCCAACATCTTTAAGCAGTAAGTAACTTCTCCTCCCTACATACATTGCCATACACAAACTTAAAGTTTAAAACAAATATTTTCAGTTTCTGTTTATTTCCTTTTTATACTATTTCTGTTTTATCTTTTGTGTTCAATTCCCCTACATTACAAACTGTTACTGAGTAAATAATTACAAGCATACATGTTTGGAAAGACACTACCACAGAATATGCCAGTTTGGCTCTTAAAGACTGCTAACTAATATAAAAACACAGTCAAATGTTTTCATAGTTCATTTGCTAGGATTTATGTCAATTATGTAAACATTACTGTAAGCGTAAGTAGTTTCATTTGATTTTATTTACTTAAATTCTTATTTATTTGCTTGTTTCCATTCAAGCATCCAAGCTCTTAATTTCTTTTTGCTTTCTTTCAGTTATGCTTTATATTCTATGTTTTTTTCAAGTTTTTGTTATTTTAAAAGCCACTCCCATATTTTGTTATTGGTAATAAATATTTTAAGATCCCAAATAGGTTTTTTCATCATCAATTCATTATTATTTTTGAGTTGCTAGTAATGTATCCTAATTAAACCAATGTTATAATGAGACCTTCATCCAATGGATCACTTTACAATCAGTTTTTCAGGAACATATCCATACATTATAGCAAAAGTAGCCCATTTCTTTGAGCCTTATTATGCATAATGGCAAAATAATTACCTAGAAAAAGAACAAAAGCGTTAAAGATTGTCCTCTCACCTGGTCATTGGGCCCAACAGCAACCATATTTAAAAGGCCAACCATAAGTAACCAAGATGTACCAAGATCACTGTTTTGGCTCTTCCCTGAAGAACTATCGAATGATGCCTCTAGGCCTCTCCTGAACCATAGCCGATGGTCTCTGGTAAGGGCCCACACTGACTTCACCCCAACTGCAAGTTGGTGTAAATAGCTTCCTTCAGGGTGCTCCAAAACTACCCAATTAGTACCTGGAAAAAAAAAAATTCATTCATAAAATAAATTTTTAATTCATCCTAAACCACTAGAATATAGTATATATTATTATTATCATCATTAATATAACTAATAATTATTATTATGGCTGAGGGCTATGAAGCGCAAAGTAGGAGATGATGAATGGAGAAGTATTGAGTTAAAAGCTCAAGATGGAGACGACTGGAGAAATTTAACCGAGGCCCTTTTCGTCAATAGGCGTAGGAGGAGATGATGATGATGATGATGATGATTTATGACACTATTCACAAGAAAGCAATCCCTTTAAAATGCTGCTTCTGGATCATCAGGTATTTTTCACCTAATTAACATACAGGTTTTATGCAAGGCAGTGAGATTAGAAGTGCTGAGGTGAGGAAACTCATTATATAAGTAAAAGGTTTATATGAAAAGCCCTTTTTTTATATTATAAAAACATATTTTTTGTCATAATATCTCTATTAATCATATACAGTATATGCCTGAATCATTATCAAGGGAAGCTGAAATGCTGAATGGCCATGAGTGTTTTATATATGGCTATAGAATCCAGTAGAATGCTTGGGACTATACAGAGTCAGAAACCTCGCCTTTTGTAGCTTACAGGCTATTGAAAGGTATGGTAAAAAAATATATGGAATGTAAAGCAATCCTTTAGAATTGGTAAAATATAATACTTACCAGGAACATGAGAAATAGTCAATAACAACAAAAAACTAAGTCTTGTGACAGTGCCACAAATGGTAAAGGAGATGACATCGATAAGTCTGCAACTTCTTCTGCCAAAGGAATCATGGCCCGAAATAATTACCTGTACTGTATAAATTAATGATGTTAACCATTTGTGTAAAACAATAGTAAGTAGTGCTCTCAACTGGTGACTTAACTCTTACCTGTTTTACTCTGCCAACTATCACATTACATGTGGGTTTCCAAAACTTGCCACAGACAAAAAGACAGTTCTTAGTTAGTTGCTCTGTCCTTTGACCCAAGTAGAGAAACAATAAAGCAGAATCTTCCCTGAAGTAACTTGTCTTTTGCAACTAAAGCCTGATAGCTCTTATTAGACAAAAAACAAAAAAGTTCTCGCTACCCGATGTTTTGGTGGTTCTGACCCAACGATGACCAACTCCTTGTACATTAGATCTTCCAAGAAGTAAATGCTAGAATGATGGCCATCATTATCGTGAAGTTCACAAAATATATCTTATAACAAGGCTCTTGAGGAGTATTCACAAGGCACTAATGGACAAGAATTGAAGCTCAATCATGAGCTACTCCAAAGGAACCTTTCCTTTCAAAGTTGTGGATCAACTACACTACAAGAGGAAGGATCTATAAAACTTGGATGAATATGGACTCCCTCTACAAGAACTTTGAAGAGGATTAAATTGGAAAAATAAAGATCCACTAGATTCGATCAGTTCAATACCCCATCCACTGTTCTCACCGTAGGATAGGCTTTGCTTGGCCTGAGAGGGGTTAGAAGTTGCAATTCTGCAAGACCTCTACAACGTTGAATAACTTCTGGTGTGAAGATGTATTGTGTCCAGGATGTTTGTGAAAGTAATAAGTACAGTTGCATGAGACTTCCTCCAAGACAAGGAATGTTCAGCCACCATGGATGGTAAGCTTACAAACTATTCCAGCTTTATTTGATGGAATCAGTAAGAAAATCATCCTTGAGCAATTTTACAAGATTTTTTTAGTACCAACTTGAGGAATACTAGCAGAGAAAAAGCAACAATGAGATCATTCCAAGGATGTAGCACCTCACCTATCCTTGAAGATGCTGGGTCCTACTGGGCTTAACGAGTTTAATTTGTAAACAAGGTTCATGATGTTCCTACTGGACATCAAAGAGCCCTGTTGTTCTGAGATTTTAGCAACCATTCAACCAAACAAATCAGAGAGCTTTGGATACAATGCAACAATACATCAGTACTTGTGTCTGAAGACGAAAGTGAAGAATCCTTGGCAAGTAAGGGAACATCTTTAATTGCCTGTGCTCACCACCTTTCATATGACCCCATTAACAAATTCAACGAATGTTCAAGCTCCATTGAAGATATTCCCTATTATCAAAGACAAAAAGTTTGAATATTATACGTATAAATCAAAGTATTTTCATAATCTTATACAAAACAGATGGTGCTTAACATGGAAAAGCAGGAAAGTGAGCTATTGAAATTGGTAAATATTCTCATTATTACTCCAAACCATCTCAGATAACTAGAATAGTTATGAATCTTCAAGAACACGAGTGGATATAATAAAAACTAACGTAACAAACAGGCACAAAATAAAGCTCAAATCTACAAAGTCTAGGAAACAACTTGCTGACATTATGGAAATGTATGAACAAGTGAAGCTGTTGCATAACTTAAATCTTCAGGCCATACACATTACATTTATGTACAGTTGGACACAGGAATTCCTGGCACACTTCACTCTGAGGAAGTAAACCCTCCCACACCCTAACTGCACAGCAAGTTCCTGTATGCAGCCCTGACCACACCCTTTGCCAACTCTCCCTACACTAGCTGTTTGGTTAGTCATCATGCGGTAAGGTGTGTCAGGATTTCTTGTGTCCAACTGTACAGTACAGTGCTGCCTTCATAACGAGTAAGGTAAATAATGGATTAACGGATTTCTAATTAAAAAAAACTATCAACGAATAAACGACTAAAGGAATAATCACTTGAAAACAGAGCTTTTAAAAGCTAAAAATCCTATTATGAGATCCATTAAAACATGGATTTCTATAGTCATCCCTTGAAGAACAGAACGACAGCATCTTACACTTACCCGTTGGTGTATCTCTGGTCACCCCAGTCCTGATCAAAGCATGTCCATCCCAAGTGACAGCCCAGACACGTCCAGAGCGCCCGACCCACACAGATGTAACATCTTTATCTGCTGGTGTAGGGATGTGTACCCAATTGCATCCTTCTGGGCAAGTTCCGTCGACCCCACCTCTCACCATAACCTTAATATAGAAAAAAGCAGGTTAATTTATTATATGTTGGTATGTTGATTAACAAGACAGTAATTGAAAACTTCGAAAATGTACACTTGAACAAAAATACATATTTGTCTTTAAACAATAATTCTGGTTTCTGGCTTAGAAATCAATACATTTGGACCAAAATACAAAAAAAAAAAAATGATCCTAACATCAAATGACAATACCTGTATTAATTGCCTTTTACAAAAGAGTATTGGAAGTTTATCTACAAAACACAAATTGTCTTGTTATTATAATCAAAATCAATTCTCACATCCATAATCAACATACTAGCAAAAATATATTGAATCAACAGTTGAAAAAAATACACATAATAATAACATGACAATAGCTTTATATATTAAACCAACACTCATCCTTATATTGAAGATCATTGTGTTTAACCCTTTTACCCCCAAAGGACGTACTGGTACGTTTCACAAAAGCCATCCCTTTACCCCCATGGACGTCCTTGCAAAAAAATGCTATAAAAATTTTATTTTTCATATTTTTGATAATTTTTTGAGAAAATTCAGGCATTTTCCAAGAGAATGAGACCAACCTGACCTCTCTATGACAAAAAGTACGGCTGTTAGAGCAATTTAGAAAAAAATATACTGCAAAATGTGGCGGGAAAAAAATAACCCCTGGGGGTTAAGGGTTGGAAATTTCCAAATAGCCTGGGGGTAAAAGGGTTAAACTAAAAGATGCTAAAAGATCACAATAAATAAAAAAATTACTTATCTGTCATAACTCACCCTTCCAAGAGCTGTCACACCCCAAACCATGAGCTTATCTGCATCGTCCCCCGGTACTTCCCCTCCGCCAACACATATATCTATAAAGGGTTCCTGCCAAGAAAAAGCAAGCATATCTTAAAAGCAAATTCTTAAGATTCAAATTGCTTCTGAAAAATGTAAAGGAAAAGAACTTGAGAAATATTTTTCTTCTTATTCAGCTTAGGAGATTGCAAAGTATTTACATATTAAGTTTCATGTTGAGATCCCAGACAATCAAAGACAGGTCAAGGAAATGGAATAAATTCACATATTAACAGAACAAACTAGAGAGGCACTCAGTAGAGAGCAGACCTCCACTGCGGCAACTTATTTCTTGACCTTGTCATTTGACTTTAACATATATTAATTGGAGTGGATTTTCATACACTCAAAGTTTAAAGTTTCTGTGAAAACAATGTCCAAACTTATGGCTGATTACGTGAATTGGACATTTTGCTTGACTGTGACCTTGATCTTGACCTTCCAAAATTTAATCATTTCCACCTATTTACGTAACAGATAGTCCCTGCAAGTTTTAATACTCTACGATTAAAATTGTGGCCAGGAAGCTGTTCACAAACACACGCACACACACAAACAAATGGGCAAAAACATAACCTCCTTCCAATCTCATTGGCAGAGGTAAATATAATGGACTTGATTCTCAACAGTCATGATATAATATGGAGATTTATAAAAATAAAACTGAAGCTGTAAATATAAAATTGATTACTCTCATTCTATTAACTGGATCAATAAGACCTAAAAACTACTGGGGTTGTTAAAATAACACTCATTCAATAGTGAATCCATTGGATAACCCATAAGAGAACCTAAAAGTATTGCTCAGCTGTTGCGTTAAAATACTTTACAGTTATGATATTGAATGAACGCACGTTACTACAACCTGTGTTTTTTCAAATACTAAGGTAAGCAAAAAACAACTCTTAACCCTTTTACCCCCAAAGGACGTACTGGTACGTTTCACAAAACTCATCCCTTCACCTCCATGGACGTACCGGTACGTTCTTGCAAAAAACTGCTATTTAATTTTTTTATTGCATATTTTTGATAATTTTTTTGAGAAACTTCAGGCATTTTCCAAGAGAATGAGACCAACTTGACCTCTCTATGACAAAATTAAGGCTGTTAGAGCAATTTTAAAAAATTATACTGCAAAATGTGCTTGAGAAAAATTAACCCCTGGGGGTTAAGGGTTGGAAATTTCCAAATAGCCTGAGGCTAAAAGGGTTAACAGTATGATAAATGTAATCTAAGCATAATTCATGTTAATATGCTCCAGTTCTAGCTTTTGAGCCTAAAAATCATTGTACGGCAATAAAAATATACAGTATCTCAATGGTAAAACCTTCCTTCTGGACAGAACTTCTTCCACTGTCTTGGGTTAGAGTTCTCTTGCTTGAGGGTACACTCGGGCACACTGTTCTGTCTAGTTTCTCTTCTTCTTGTTTAGTTAAAGTTTTTATAGTTTATATAGGAAATATCTATCTTAATGTTACTGTTCTAAAAATATTTTATTTCAATTAGTAATTACTTCTCTTATCTCCTTGTTTCCTTTCCTCAGAGGGCTATTTTCCCTGTTGGAGCCCCTGGGCTTATAGCGTCCTGCTTTTCCAACTAGGGTTGTAGCTTAGCAAGTAATAATAATAATAATAATAATAATAATAATAATAATAATAATAATAATAATAATAATAATATTCTGGAGATGCAGGGAAGAACCTAACATTATTCAAAGAAAGGACTCACCAGAATTGTAAAGGTACCTCCTTGGTAACTCAACTCAGCACTACTGTTTCTTACCAAGACATTTACAATAAAAGATAACATAAAAGTTGATACTTCACAAGGTTGAAAATAAAGTAGTATACAAAACATACCTGGGTGTGATCCTGGTGGATAGAGGGAACTGCTGACCAAGTATCAAGGGCAACATATCGTCTGTACCTCACCCATTTACGTCTCCTCACGCAAGAATTCCATTTCCTATCGGCTGAGTAACTTCTAGGGAAATCTATGGCATAGGTCCAAGCCTAAATTCAAACAAAAAGAACTCAAAATCAAACAAATATATAAATTATTTTTCAGAAGTAATCTGCATTTTTCCTAACTAAACAAACATGAATCCTTTAATATGAGTATGGTTTCAGGAAAGTTGGATTTGGGTGTTAAAAATCAGAGGGGCTTGATGGCAGGGGGAAGCACATCCCACCCGACAGGCCACTAAACTCTCACTTCGACCTTAAACTTACCACTTGAGGGGTGGTTGAGGCAGGAAATATAATTGAAGGACTAGGATGGGCACTCAATCCTGGGAGGATTCCAGTGGGATGGTGGGAATGCCAGGAGAAGGAAGTTTCTGGGAACGGGTGGTAGGCCCCAAAACCGCCGACTTCACAGCCTAAACAAGATCAAGAAAACAAGGGGCGTCCTTCAAGAACAGCATCGTTCCCAAATGAGCTCCCCATACCTGCTTCCAAGACTTAGGAGGAATGCCCTGGAAAGGAATGGGTCGAGAGGATGGTCGCTCCAAGTTTTCTTTGTGCTCATTTTCCTTGCGGAAGTGAGCGCTGTCAACCTGTCCTGCCCTATGATCAACCTGAGCAGGAAAACCTACACTCCTTTGGGAAGGAACTTGCAAGGTAGGCTGACTATAGGACGAGCGCTGGTGAGGCGAAGGGTGACAAGGAAAACTTGTGTGCACACCCTCATCAGTTCGCACAGGTAAGATGTACAGTAGTCTATCTGTGTGAGCTCATCTACTTGTGCGATGCGTGCAGCGCACGCTAACAACGTAGAACTCACCTTTGCTCTAAATAAAGCTTCTCGTGCTCGCGGGTCTAGATAAAAACTCATTAGAACAAGCAACGTGCGTAGTGATAACCTGCTCGCCTTCCTTTGGTAGAAGAGCTCACCTTCCCAACTCACAAGGTGATATGGTGTGCAACACTGCACAAGACAAGTCCGCTGGAAGTTGGTCAGCGTGCTTCCTAGCACGTCTAGAAAAAACAGAATTCTACTAGCCTTTTCCCCAACAGGAGAAAGGCAAGTCTTCCTTTCCCCTTAAGGGAGAGGAATGAGCAGGCAGTAAAGCAGGTTCTTCCTTGCAAGAAGGAGAGGTCAAAGAAGCAAGCTCGCCAGAGCTCATCCTTACATAGCGTAACCAGCTCCGAAAAGCTAAGTTCTGATGGATTAGAGTGGGGCATGGACAAGTCCAATGACCTTTGGTTGAACCCCCCGGGGGGAGACCACTCAGGAGTAGGCCATCTCTCCTGTGGGTGGGAGGGATGAACAACCCCTTTTGCTCCTGATGGCAAATTTCCTCGCAGGGAGGGGGCTGCTGCGCAGAAGCCGATAAAGGGGATCTGTCCCTCGAAAGGGAACATCCTCCCACATCTGGTGGGCCCCTCCCTCGAAAGGGAAGATTGTACAACACCTGGAGGCGGACCTCCAGACACCTCACTTCATCTCTCTTCTAGCAGAGCAAACTAAGCCAAAAGATCAATTCCATGAACCTCAACCACTGAGAGGGCACCACTCCCTACAAACTTGACAAGGAGACTCCTGCATGCAGGAGTAACCCCTGCATGCAGGGCAGAGACCATGAGGATCTGTCTCCTCAGCGGACATGAGGGTGCAGCACCGGCGCCCTCCACGACCAGGACAAAACTGCATTCTTTAACAGGATCTCACAGGCAGTCACACCTCAAAATAGAAAGAATGAAGGAAATTTATTTGCTTATTACACCAGTTCAAAATTAAATCTTTTTAAGTTTAAAGGTTTTAGCGGAGGAGTAAGACTTCTGTACTCCACCAAACCGAAATAAAAAGGGACGGTTGTTTACTAGTGCTACTGTGAGCGGGTGGTGGGTTACCCACGCTAACTGCTGGTTTTCAGCTAGCGTCGAAATAATACTCCTACGTTAAGAGCGTAAGGTTTGTATATAGTACCAGAACAAACAAATGATTGAGCCAAGGAAAACCAATATACAATACAGTACTTTCAAAAGGAGGCTGCTACAAGAGAACAATTATAGTTCTGAACAATACTGCAAGCCAGAGAGAAATAATTCACAAAATAAATAAAAAAGAATACTTAAATACTTAAAAAATACTTAAAAGTACCAACTGTTATAACTATGAAAATAAGGGAAATGCAATAAAAAAAAATTAAACACAATTAAACAGAAAATGACAAACAACGAGGAAAATAAGAGAACAGATGTTAAGGTATTTACACTTTTCCAGACATACTGGAAGTTAGGTTAACCACACGATAATATCCAACCAACAGTTGAGGATTTTTTTTATTTTGGAGCATGTTTGGACCTGCTAACCAAAGAATAGGCATATATAAACTCACAGGATTGTCTTTAAACTTTTGATGCCGTCCAAACTGTTAACTAAGTTAAGTAGCAGAGATGTGGATAAGATTATGAAATTTCTAAAAAAATGAGACTACATGCCCAGAATAGAGTGGAGGCATCATATCACTAATAAGAAATTAGCAGAGATATATGTAGAGTACAGCATGATACCAGGAAAAACAACGGAGATACTTCAAGCTGTGATCAGAAAGGACAAAAAACAGTTTGTCAGCAGAGTAGAAGTTGCATAAATAGGTCAAAGACATGAGTGAAGGCCCATGAAATCTTGGAAAATGGGTAAAGTCAAAGGTTTGGATTAGATGGAAATTTAGGCTGAAAATATCCAAGACAGATGATAGCAGTAACAGCTTACTTCACATCTTTAAAGGTTTAAAAGTTGCTTATGACTGGCAGAGGCAAAGGACAGTGACAATTATATACATATGATCAGTGACCAAGCCCCTCTCCACCCAAGCTAGGACCAAGGAGGGCCAAGCAAAGACTGCTGATGACTCAGCAGATAGACATAAGCTTTTCCAAAGCCCCCATTTATAGTTCACAAGAATGGCGAGGTTGCAGACACGACAAGAAACTATCAAGCTTGAGTGTGATTTGAACTCCTGTCCAGCAGTTAGCCAGGCAGGGACATTTCCAAAACGCTACCACAAAGAGGAAGTAGTGTGCCAAGGATGATGATGATGATGAATAACAGCACAAAAACATAATACACTAGTGCTATTATCCTCTCAAACTAAAGAACCCTGGAAATTTTAAAATAATTAACTTGACCTATCATAGGTAGTAGGTTGGCCAGGGCACCAGGCACCTGTTGAGATACTACCGCTAGAGTTATTGGGTCTTTTGACTAGTCAGACAGTACTACATAGAATCCTTTTCTCTGGTTAGTTCATTTTCCCTTTGCCTACACATACACCGAATAGGCTGGCCTATTCTTTACACATTCTCCTGTCCTCATACAGCTGACAACACTGAGATTACCAAACAATTCTTCTCTCAAGGGGTTAACTACTGCACTGTAATTTTTCAGTGGCTACATTCCTCTTGGAAAGTGTAGAAGAGACTCTTTAGCTGGGAACCCCCTCTCCTGTATAAAAAATCCTGTGAGACAGCAACAAAGAGATGGAGCTGGGGGGAGAGTGACTGCTCCCCGCACTCTAGTTTTGGGGTGTTTGAATGTGCGTGGATGTAGTACAATAGAGAGTAAAAGATGTGAGATTGGAAGTATGTTTAGAAGTAGAAGGATGGATGTATTGGCCTTGTGTGAGACAAAGATGAAAGGAAAGGGTGAAGTGATGTTTGGTGAAATGTCTGGTAGAGTGTCTGGGATTGAAAGGGGAAGAGCGAGAGAGGGTGTGGCTTTATTGCTGAGTGAATGGATGACAGGTAAAGTAGTGGAATGGAAGGAGATATCATCTAGGTTAATGTGGGTAAGGGTTAGGTTGGGTAGGGAATGTTGGGCGTTTGTCAGTGCGTATGGGCCAGGTAGTGAGAAAAGTGAAGAAGAGCGGAATGAGTTCTGGAATGAATTAACTAGGTGTGTAGAAGGACTGGGTAGAAGGAATTATGTAGTTGTTATGGGTGACTTAAATGCTAGAGTGGGCGCTGGAGAGGTAGAAGGTGTCATTGGGAAGTATGGCGTACCAGGTGAAAATGAGAGTGGTGAGAGACTGGTAGATATGTGTGTTGAACAAGAGATGGTAATAAGTGCTAGCTTTTTTTAAAAAGAAAGATAAAAATAAGTATACATGGGTAAGAGTGGCAAATGGAAGAGTAGTAGAAAGGGCATTAATGGATTATGTGTTGATAACTAAAAGAATGTTTGGAAGATTGAAAGACGTGCACGTGTTTAGGGGTATGGCTAACGGTATGTCTGATCATTTTTTGGTGGAAGGAAAATTAGTTGTAGCAAAAGAGTGGGGGAATAGAGTAGGTGGATTTAAAAGGGAGCTAGTGAGGGTTGAAGAGCTAATAAAACCGGGGGTAAAAAGTAAATATCAGGAAAGGTTGAAAATGCCATATGACGAGGTGAGAGTAAGAGAAACTGGTAATTTAGAGGAGGAGTGGAAGTTAGCAAAAGAAAATTTTGTTGGGATTGCAAGTGATGTATGTGGCAAGAAGGTTGTTGGAGGCAGCATGAGGAAGGGCAGTGAATGGTGGAATGAAGGAGTGAAGGTAAAAGTGGAAGAGAAAAAGAGGGCTTTTGACGAATGGCTACAGAGTAATAGTATAGAGAAGTATGAAAAATATAGAGAGAAAAAGGTGGAAGTAAAGCGCAAGGAACGTGAGGCAAAGAGGGCAGCTGACCTGAGGTGGGGTCAGGGACTGGGTCAGTCATATGAAGAGAATAAGAAGAAGTTTTGGAAAGAAGTGAAGAGAGTAAGGAAGGCCGGCGCAAGAATTGAAGAGACAGTGAAAGATGGAAATGGAAGGTTGTTAAAAGGAGAGGAGGCAAGGAAAAGGTGGGCGGAATATTTTGAAAGTTTGCTGAATGTTGAGGATGATAGGGAGGCAGATATAATTGCTGTTCCAGGTGTTGAGGTGCCAGTGATGGGAGATGAGAATGAGAGAGAGATTACAATAGAGGAAGTGAGGAGAGCACTAGATGAAACAAGAGTAGGAAAAGCATCTGGTATGGATGGTGTGAAAGCTGAGATGTTGAAGGAAGGGGGTGTGACTGTACTTGAATGGTTGGTGAGATTGTTTAATGTGTGTTTTGTGTTATCAATGGTACCAGTAGATTGGGTCTGTGCATGTATTGTACCACTATATAAGGGTAAGGGAGATGTGCATGAGTGTTGTAATTCAAGAGGTATTAGTTTGTTGAGTGTAGTTGGAAAAGTGTATGGTAGAGTACTGATTAATAGGATTAAGGATAAAACAGAGAATGCAATCTTGGAAGTACAAGGTGGTTTTAGAAGAGGTAGGGGTTGTATGAATCAGATTTTTACAGTTAGGCAGATATGCGAGAAATATTTAGCAAAAGGTAAGGAGGTGTATGTTGCGTTTATGGATCTGGAGAAAGCATATGATAGAGTTGATAGGGAAGCAATGTGGAATGTGATGAGGTTATATGGAGTTGGTGGAAGGTTGTTGCAAGCAGTGAAAAGTTTCTACACAGGTAGTAAAGCATGTGTTAGAATAGGAAATGAAGTGAGCGATTGGTTTCCGGTGAGAGTGGGGCTGAGACAGGGATGTGTGATGTCGCCGTGGTTGTTTAACTTGTATGTTGATGGAGTGGTGAGAGAGGTGAATGCTCGAGTGCTTGGACGAGGATTAAAACTGGTAGGCGAGAATGATCATGAATGGGAGGTAAATCAGTTGTTGCTTGCGGATGATACTGTACTGTTAGCAGACACAGAAGAGAAGCTTGACCGACTAGTGACAGAATTTGGAAGGGTGTGTGAGAGAAGGAAGTTGAGAGTTAATGTGGGTAAGAGTAAGGTTATGAGATGTACGAGAAGGGAAGGTGGTGCAAGGTTGAATGTCATGTTGAATGGAGAGTTACTTGAGGAGGTGGATCAGTTTAAGTACTTGGGGTCTGTTGTTGCAGCAAATGGTGGAGTGGAAGCAGATGTACGTCAGAGAGTCAATGAAGGTTGCAAAGTGTTGGGGGCAGTTAAGGGAGTAGTAAAAAATAGAGGGTTGGGCATGAATGTAAAGAGAGTTCTATATGAGAAAGTGATTGTACCAACTGTGATGTATGGATCGGAGTTGTGGGGAATGAAAGTGATGGAGAGACAAAAATTGAATGTGTTTGAGATGAAGTGTCTGAGGAGTATGGCTGGTGTATCTCGAGTAGATAGGGTTAGGAACGAAGTAGTGAGGGTGAGAACGGGTGTAAGAAATGAGTTAGCGGCTAGAGTGGATATGAATGTGTTGAGGTGGTTTGGCCATGTTGAGAGAATGGAAAATGGCTGTCTGCTAAAGAAGGTGATGAATGCAAGAGTTGATGGGAGAAGTACAAGAGGAAGGCCAAGGTTTGGGTGGATGGATGGTGTGAAGAAAGCTCTGGGTGATAGGAGGATAGATGTGAGAGAGGCAAGAGAGCGTGCTAGAAATAGGAATGAATGGCGAGCGATTGTGATGCAGTTCCGGTAGGCCCTGCTGCTTCCTCCGGTGCCTTAGATGACCGCGGAGGTAGCAGCAGTAGGGGACTCAGCAGTATGAAGCTTCATCTGTGGTGGAAATGTGGGAGGTTGGGCTGTGGCACCCTAGCAGTACCAGCTGAACTCGGCTGAGTCCCTGGTTAGGCTGGAGGAACGTAGAGAGTAGAGATCCCCTTTTTTGTTTTGTTTCTTGTTGATGTCGGCTACCCCCCAAAATTTGGGGGAAGTGCCTCTGGTATATGTATGTAAACAGCTCTTCTATTATGAGGACACTCCAAAATCAAACCATTGTTCTCTAGTCTTGGGTAGTGCCATAACCTCTGTACCATGGTCTTCTACTGTCTTGGGTTAGAGTTCTCTTGTTTGAGGGTACCCTCGGGCACACTATTCTATCTTATTTCTCTACCTCTTATTTTGTTAAAGTTTTTATAGTTTATATATGAAATATTTATTTTAATTGTTGCTAGTGTTCTTAAAATATTTTATTTTAATTGTTAATTCTTTTATTTCCTTTCCTCAGTGGGCTATTTTCCCTGTTGGAGCCCCAGGGTTTATAGCATCCTGCTTTTCCAACTAGGGTTGTAGCTTAGCAAGTAGTAGTAATAATAATAATAATAATAATAATAATAATAATAATATTTACCTCTTTATCCAACGCCTGGCCTTCATGTGTGTCGTGAAGATGCCATGGAGACTCCCATGACCACGCTAATGTTGGGAGACTAATCTTAGTTAAAGGACGAGGTGTTAAGCCATCTGCTGATGAGAATGGAGCTCTATCAGTAGGTAGCAAAACACTACTGAAGCCTTCAACCGGATTCCACCGCTGTCAAAAACATAAGGCACAGCATTAAAATTAAAAATGCAACACATGACAATGTCCAGAGACAACAATATACTTGATTAACCTTTCCCTTTTTAAGGTCTCTTTAGCATATTTTGGGAAAAGCAAACAGTGTACCATCTCAAAACAATGTGAGTTTTAGTACCTTTTGGGAATGCAAAAACAGTACAGATAATCGGGAACCACACACCTGGTTTTCGTAAGCTTCCTCACAAACTCGAATAGGAACAGACGATCCATAAACATATACATAGACTTGATGATCTCCTCCAAGTGCCCATATAACAGTTTCGTGAGCCGAAACTCGTTTGAACTCAACTCCCAGGTACGGTAGCTCTCGCCATACTGCTTGATCCGTTGAAAGGCTGAATACTCGTCCACGGTTATTAACGGCAAAAACCTGGGAAGACGGCATCCTAAGACCTTTGATCTTCTTCCGCCCAAAGTTCTGCAATAAAAAAACATTTTACGTACAATTGCCGTTATATGCAAATAATAATACTGTCTGTATATGCATTCACATGTTCATAAACTTTACATAATACAGAAGTTATATGAATTGAAGGATAATCAGGAAAACTACAGCTACGGCAACCAAATTTACTTTGTGGAGTGAAAATACTAATTCTTCAACATATATTGTACAGCATTATATCTTTAACGTACAATAACAAAACATATATAAACAAAATCACTTAAGAGCAACAAAATTACTTGGTGGTAATAAAGATTTAGTGATATAACAAAATTAATCCAATAAAAAACACAGACTTTAACAGAAAATAAGAAACCAAAGAAACATTCATCACATAAATGACTAAAACTGTACACAACATTTTAATCAAAGTAAATATCAAGATATGAATTAGAATACATCAGCAATGACGGGAAAAGGAATGAATGACATTATCAAAACAATGGTCAGAACATATCAGTTGATATCTAGAGATTAAAACAAGAATTGAGAATAAAAAGCAAAACAATACTGTACAGAAGGTTCTCAATTTATCAACATAATTGGTTCCAAGGTGTTTATAAGTCGAATTGTTTCTAAGTCAAATTTTGTTACATTTTGGCTTAGGTTAAGCCAAATTGGAATCCCATGCCTTTGATTTCCAGCTACAAAAGTCAATAAGGGATTTTGACGAAGGAAAAATCTATTTCTGGGCTCAACCTGTGTCGCCCAGTGAAATGCTCCTTAAAGCACCATTTCTAAGGTAAAAATACTGCTAAATATACCAGAGAAGTAAGTTGCATGGAATGCCAGGAATATACCCAGCTCGCTCACCCTTATAGGGTGTCGATATTAAAACTGGGGCGAGTGAAACCACTACCAGAGGTCCCTTTCCAATTAGACTTCTCCCTGCTCAAAATCCCCCGTTACTACGAGGTGTCGTTCACTACAGCTACTGGCCCCCCACCACCACCACTACCTATCCTACTCCCATCATTCCTTGTTTCCTTGTTAGCACCCGTGAACGTTCGGTTTCACATGAAATAAATATCTGGTTATTACAAATGTCATTTTGCTTACTGTAATAAATTATATAATGTTTCATTACAATATTTTCAGTTGGATTTGTGTTTGTATCTCCAAATGTTTATAAATCGAGTATTTGTAGGTTGGGGACCTTCAATATATGTCAAACAATTGCACTTCCAATGTCCAAACACTGTTAATCTAATATCAATATTAATGGAGAGGCAGATTTGGGATAAATTAAAGCTAAAAGAGTACAGTGCTATGCTATAAAAATTGGAAAAGTTCATCTTTCGGTACCTTGATGTCCGACCAAATTCCAGTCTTTTGCCCATAAAAAAATAAATAGCATCGTGCTTTAAGCTTGTTGCTTTTTCCAGAAAGAATTTTACTGTTTTTAAAGCATGTGCTATTCAGGAGTATAGAAGTTTTTTTTTCTGTTGAGCAATGAATATACAGTAATCAATTCTCAACCTATTAAAGCATCATAAATTCTTTTATTGAAATACTATAATGATTTTCTGCTTTTCTAATCTTTACAAGCAGATATATTCATTTAAAAAATGGCTGCCTTGTATGTATAAAGTGCCAATGGAGAGTATATAAGGATTTCAAAGCTTCTATACAGACCAGTACAATTGAATGTAATCCTTTTCACAGATACTGTAAATACCTTATCAGCAAATGATAACTTTAGTAACTGAAGTGACTCAAAAGAATTTTTAGAAAAGAAGCCTGTGCGCACTTGTAACCATGCCCCTAAAATTTAGGGCACGTATCAACTCATACTTTCCTTAATTTCACCCGTCAGTCACCCCACGGGGCCATCTTTACATATACTCTCATAACTCTGTCATATTTTACCATATTCCATTCAAATTAGTTCTATTTTTAAATATATAATTTTGAATCTTGCCAACATTTTATGCATAAGTATTTTTCATTATTTTTTTCCAATCAAATGACTAATTATTTGCGAAAGGTTTGACCTCTGCAATGATGCAATGTGACTAGTTACCACTAGTAATACTTCATTACTTAATGAAAATTCTCATAATTCCACCGTTCTTTATATACAATAAAAGTAAAATCCAATTAATTTCCTCATGATAGATGGTTCAATTGAAGGATAATAAATAATGGATTTTGACATAGGAAAAATCTAATCTCTGGTATATCACTGGTAGAAATAGCCCAAGTAGAAAGCTGCTTTTGAGGAACTTCTATCAAGACGACATGGCTCGAACCCTAAAAAAAATATATGCCAAGGGAGAACATTCTTCAACAGGAAAATTATATTGCAATGTTACTGCAATTTTTTCACAGTATTATAATGATATACATTATATAATGTAGTATACATACTGTATATATACCATATATATATATTTATTGCTTCCCATCAATTTAACCAAAAAGAAATGGACAAAACTAGGAAATGTTTAACGGTCCCAGCTTTAATGTCCCCATAAGATGACTTTTAAGGGGGACAGGGCAGTTTCATCAAAAGAAAATTCAAAATGGCTTTCCTTTATGTAACATATATTGGCCACCCTCCAAAACCTTCGAAATGTGTCTGTTAGTCTGCCATGGTCTCAAGACATGAATTCCGATAAAATAGTATTTGAATTGGAAGAATATCTCCGATGTGGAGGTCAAGGATAAGAGTGAAATTTGTTCCTTCCCCTACTAAAAATCCTTTCTTAGGGCAAACTATTTAGACTTGTTGCTAAGAACATAAGAAATAAGTCTACTGTACCGTACTTGTTTTAATTGGTCTATTATTACACTGGAGAAATCAGAACGTGGGTTAGAAACTTTCTTTTGAAAGAGAGAAGAGATGGGTTTTCTTTAAAGGAATGCATTTCTGTATCATGTTGTGACCTATACACAGATGAAATCAAACTCTTGAGTGCTTTAACCATACTAACCATAGGAGGAGTCAGGCTATTACCTGTATATATACAGTATCTTCTGCCAATATTGTCAAAGAGGAAAACAACATGGGTTATAATCATGGAAGACTATATGAAATAACTTAAAAATGCTCAAACTGAACCCATTCAGACGGAAAGATTGTCTATTCTATGTGAAAGATGTTAATTTGCATTGTCGACTATTACATTACCCCCAATTCCTTGGCACTTCTTCAACAACAATTAAGGGTTGTAGTGGCCTATGAGGTAACGTTCCTGACTGGTAATCGCCAGACTGCGGTTCGAGCCCGGCTCAAACTCGTTAGCTCCTTTGGTCGCTGCAACCTCACTATCCTTGTGAGCTAAGGACGGGGTTTTGGGGGAGCCTATAGATCTATCTACTAAGTCCTCAGCAGCCATCACCTGGTCCTCCTTGGTCCTAGCTTTGGTGGAGAGGGGGTTGGGCACTGATCATATGTACAGTATGCGTGGAATGAATTAACGCCTTAACCCCAGGTTCACACCTTTTTTCAAGAAGTCTTGGATCCTCACAAGTCCCCCCCTAAAAACTGTGTAACGAGCCGACGTTTTTTCTAGACATAGTGTCAACAATTGGGGAGACTTTAGCATAAGCTTTGTTTACCTCAGTTGCACTTGGTACTTTGTGGCGATCGGAATTGTTTTTTTTTTTTTTTTTGTGTCCCGCTTTTTGTCCACTTTTGGGTTCATGTTACTTTCCAATTGTGCCTTATATATACGCCTTACCATGCCTAAACAGACCATGGATAAGAACAAATGCATTAAAATGACAAATTCGTAGGTAATTTGTATTTTTCCTAACTATACAAACCTTAGCTATTTAATATGGGGTAATTACTTTCGGCGTAGCTGAAATGACGAGCCATTAGAATTTTAACGAGGGTTTACTACCCCACCGCTAGTTAGCGGGGGGTAGGAAGGGTAGCTTGCTACCCCCCCCCCCCACACACACACACACCTGCGCTTGAGCTCACTTTGCTTAGAGGTAGGACTTCACGGGGGATAGGACTGGCGGGCAAGTTTGATTAAATAGCTAAGTTCTGTATAGTTAGGAAAAATACAAATTACTTACGAATTTGTCATTTGTTCCGTAACTGAAATACAAACCACGCTATTTAATATGGGTGACTCACCCCTTAGGAAGGGTGGCAAGTCCCAGCCAGTACTGGCTTTTGGCTTTGCCCGGGGACTCAGTATCTGAGTCTGTCAGCACTCAACAATAAGGAGTCCCTGCACCTCGCTAGAACCTTGCTGCATAAGGGCTGCGGCCTACGTAAGCTGTGTGTGAAGGTATGAAGTGTGACTCGTCCTAGGAAGTTGACCTGTAGTCCTTTGGATGGAAACTTTAGGCTAGGAATCTCCCAATACCACCTCGTCAGGGTATGGGGATGTGACAGTATTAGCTTAATACTAGGAACACAAGGAAACATGGTTTACCTGCAGTGGTTCGAGGTCAGCTGTGCAGAGAACCCAGGATGCTGCTTTCCCCAAGAGAGGGGAGGATGAAGAAAAGAATAAGGGCCAGACAAACCTTTTCATTCATGCAGACTAAGACTGGGTAACAATGCCCTCAACCTTCTGCTACTTGTCCATTAAGGAGCCTGAGGTTTTAAACCAGCTGTTGTGCAGCCACCACAGGACCGATAGAGAACGTATTGAGCCTCCTGTGGGTCACGTCTTGCAGGTAGTGGGCTGTGAAGGTCATCTGACGCTTCTACACCCCCGCTTGAAGAACCTTCGTCACTGAAAAGTTCTTCTTGAAGGCCAGGGACGTGGCTACGCCCCTGACATCATGTGCTCTAGGGCGACGTGACGGAGGAGGGTCAGGATTCAGGGACAGATGGATCACCCTACAAATCCATGCTGAGATGGTATTCTTGGTAACCCTCCTCTTTGTTCTCCCAGTGCTCACAAACAATGCCTGCACTTGGGGACGAACTGCAGCCGTTCTTTTGAGATATAGCCTCAGACTCCTTACTGGACACAGTAGGAGATGGTCTGGGTCATCTGTTACAGAACAAAGACTCGAAATCTGGAAAGAGTCGAACCGAGGGTCCGGCACTCCCATATTCTGAGTCTTAGCAACAAACTCAGGGACGAATCTGAACGTTACCTCCCCTCATCCCTCATCCCCTTGAATGGGCGATGTCATACGAGAGACCGTGAAGTTCACTGACTCGCTTGGCCGAGGCCAAAGCTAGTAGGAACACCGTCTTCCAAGTCAGGTGGCGATCAGAAGCCTGGCGTAATGGTTCGTAAGGAGGTCTCTTAAGAGACCTGAGAACTCGAACCACGTTCCATGGAGGAGGTCTCACTTTCGACTGAGGGCAGGTAAGTTCATAACTTCGTATGAGTAGGGAAAGTTCCAGCGAGGAAGAAATGTCCACTCCTTTGAGCCTGAAGGCTAGACTTAAGGCTGAGCAATAGCCTTTCACTGCCGAGACTGAAAGGCGCATTTCTTCTCGCAAATACACGAAGAACTCCGCTAATGCTGGAATAGTGGCATCGAGTGGAGAGATACCCCTTCCACGACACCAACCACAGAAAACTCGCCACTTTACCTGGTAGACCCCTGCGGATGACCTTCGCAGGTGTCCAGACATCCTGTTCGTAACTTGTTGCGAAAATCCTCTCTCAGCGAAGAGATGCTGGATACTCTCCAGGCGTGAAGTCGAAGCGAAGCTACGGATTTGTGAAAGATGTTGGCGTGTGGGGGTTTGAGTAGCTCGTGTCGTGGAAGGAGTTCTCTCGGAAGTTCCGTTAGGAGTTGCAGAAGGTCTGGAAACCATTCCGCGTGATGCCATAGCGGAGCTATAAGGGTCATCAAGAGATTGACCGATATTCTGGTCTTGTTGAGTACCCTCCTCATCAGACAGAACGGGGGAAAGGCGTACACGTCAATGTTGTCTCACCGTTGTTGGAAGGCATCTTGCCAGAGTGCCTTGGGATCCGGGACTGGGGAGCAGTACAGCGGGAGCTTGAAGTTCAGCGCTGTAGCGAACAGATCCACAGTCGGGGAACCCCACAAAGTCAGGACTTTGTTGGCTACTAGATGATCCAAAGACCACTCGGTACTCACTATCTGAGACGCTCTGGTCAGACTGTCGGCGTGCACATTCCTCTTGCCTGGAATGAAGCGAGCCGATAGTGGAATAGAGTGAACTTCGGTCCATCTCAGTATCTCTACTGCGAGATGGGATAGCTGCTTTGAAAAGGTACCTCCTTGCTTGTTGATGTAAGCCACAACTGTGGTGTTGTCGCTCATCACCACCACAGAGTGACCCGCCAGGTATTGTTGGAACTGTTGAAGGGCCAGGAATACGGCCTTCATTTCTAGCAGATTTATATGGAGGCACTTTTCTGATTCTGACCACAGGCCTGAGGTCCTGTGATGCAGAACGTGGGCCCCCCACCCTTTCTTTGAGGCGTCCGAAAACAGCATCAAATCCGGGGGGAGGACGAGAAGATCCACTCCCCTTCGTAGGTTCTCGTCTGTCACCCACCACTGAAGGTCCGTCTGTTCCGTAGGACCCATAGGGATCATGACGTCCGGGAAATCGTGACCCTGATTCTACCGGGACTTGAGTCGCCATTGAAGAGATCTCATTCTGAGGCGGCCGTTGGGAACTAGATGGGCCAAGGATGAGAGGTGACCGAGGAGACGTAACCACGACTGGGCTGGAAGCTTTTCTCGTCTGAGGAAAGGACTCGCGACCCTCCTCAGCCTTGCTATCCTGTTGTCTGATGGGAAGGCTTTGTGGAGATTGGTGTCTATGATCATGCCTAGATATACCAGTCTTTGAGTGGGAGGCAGAGAAGACTTTTCGAGATTTACCATGATCCCCAGATCTTGGCAAAGTCCCAGAAGTTTGTCTCAGTGTCGAAGAAGGGCTGACTCCGAGTCTGCTAGGATCAGCCAGTCGTCCAGATAACGGAGGAGACGGATGCCGATCCTGTGTGCCCACGATGATATCAGGGTGAACACTCTGGTGAATACCTGAGGTGCTGTGGAGAGACCGAAGCACAGCAGCTTGAACTGGTAGATCTTGTTGTCTAGTACGTGTCTTTCAGGTCCAGTGTACACATGAAGTCTTGAGGTCTCACTGCAAGTCTGACCGTGTTTGCCGTCTCCATGCTGAACGGGGTCTGCTTGACAAACCTGTTCAGAGCTGAGAGGTCAATGACTGGTCTCCAGCCTCCAAACGCCTTCTTTACAAGAAAGAGTCGACTGAAGAAGCCTGGGGACCCGTCGACGACCTCTTGGAGAGCGCCCTTCTTCAACAGGGTCTCGACTTCTGCCCGAAGGGCTTGCCCCCTTACCGATCCCGAGGCAAGGGAGCTCAACGACACTAGATCCGCTGTCAGGGGAGGTAGAGATGTTATGAACGGGACGCGATATCCTTGACTGATAAGGGAAATCGTCCAGGAATCGGCCCCGAGTTGCTGCCACCTGGTTGCGCAACTTTGCAGGCATCCCCCTACTGGTGGACATGCAGGGGAACTGCTAATCCTAGCGTTTGTGGCCTCGGCCACTCCCTCTAGGATTCCCCCCCCCCCCCCTGGAGGACTTGTTGCCTTTCTTGTCTTTGACATGAAAGGGCTTCGACACCGTTGTCTTTGCTGCCGTTACCGGTTTCGTCGTCTTGGTAGGACGTGGTTGCTGGAGGCTTATAGGGCTTAGATGTTAAAGCCTTCTGCAGGAGGGAGTCCTGGTTGGACTTCCTCCACCTCTCAGCTGCCTGCTCCTCGTCCTTAGGCTCAAACAGGTTTCTCCCCAAGATGGAGGAATGTCTGAGCCTGCTTATCTCGGTGTTGGGGACTTTCTGGTGAAACCTCTCAGACACTGCATCTCGACGCTTCAAGATGGTGTTAGCACACAAGTTCGAGACATGGTGGGCTAGAAACTCGATGGTACGAGTGCCTGAGAGTAAAAATGTCTCCATGGCCTTCCTGGTACTTTCCTTAGATAGATCCTCGGATCGTAGCAGGATGCCTAGAGACCCTAGCCAGATGTCCAGCCACGAAGTTGCCTGCATGGCACACTTCGCTACCTTCTCCTGGCTGAGGATCTCCATAGCCGAGAAAGCCACCTGCCGGGTGGAGAGTCTCTCGAGAGGGACTCCCTTGGTAAGTTCTTCCAAAGAATGGTGCAAAGGAGGAGCTAGACAAGTCTCCTCCATGATCTCGAAGTACCTCCTCTGATGGACACGAGGAGGAGGGAGGAGTTTGTTCCTGGCGCTGGACCGGCTGGAGGAGGCAAGCTCGGAGAGATGGCCCTCGACCAAATCTCTGGCACTCTTAACCCCTTGGGACCAAGGCACTGGCCTTAGCGGGTTTCTGAGTACCAAAGACTCGGTCCAGGACCGTGTCCTTGCCCTCACGAGGAGGAATCTCTGGATCCGAGAACCCGTTGAGATTCCTCATAAGGGTCAGAACTTGCCAGAAAGCGTGTTCTGACTCCTGAAGCTCCCCTCCTGAAGGGCTGGCAGCAAAGTCTCCTGTCCCCGAAGGCTCTTCTCGGGGGGACTCGTGGATGTTCTCCGAGGGCTTGATTGGCTCTAGTCTAATCCTCGAGGACGACTTCGGAATTGTCTTGGAGTCTTTCGACTCCCTCCTGGGAGGGATACAGGACTCCAGAAGTGATGGTGGGAGGCTTTTCTCCACCCCTACCCGAGAGGACTTCTCTGCGCGAGGTGGGGTTTCCCTTATTGGTGCGATGGGGGAACGTCTCACCTCACGGAACTCCCCTGAGGACGGGAAATCCTCGTCCGAAGGGGAGGGAGAGAAAGTCTGGGGGGGGAGCCTTTCTCAAAGATTTCCGAGGAGTCAACGTCGCCCTTGGAGAAGTTACCACGTCCACTCCTCCTCTCTTCCTCTTCAGGGGAGTTGAGACTGCCACTGCTTTGTGTCCCAATTCAGAGAGAACAGGCTTGAAAACCTGTACGGACGCTCTGATGAGGGACCCAAACCAGGGCTGTCGACTGACAGTCGCGCTGTCAGAAACTCCCTCTGGAGGGAAGGGGATCGTTCGATCACTAGGAGGAGTTACCAAAGCAGGGTCGGCCTGAAAAGAACATGAAGGCAAATTTCTGGACCTATCTGAAGAAATCCCTCCCTCCGTCGAGCACGCTGTTCTGCGCTCGCAGGGGGGAAGCGATGACGGTGACCTAGCCGTTCGTCGTCCTACAGCCTCGCGTGTGGGATCGCGCTGGTGGTCCCGTTGGCGCTCGCGCGATGGAAATCCGCCTAAACCGCGCTCAAGCGATTCCTCGCGCGCGAGGGCGCACGGGTGAGCGTTGGCACGTGGGCGATTGTTGCCGCGCGTAGGCGCGTGGGCGATCGATGGCACGCAAGTGATGGCGCGCGTTGGCGAACGATGGCGCGCAGGGGCGCGTTCTGAAGATCGCACAGGATCATGATGAGCCCGTAAAGGTGAACACGTGGGGCGCACGCGCGCAGGGGAAATATCCCTTGCGCGCAGGCGCGCAAGAGGGCGCACATCTTGGACTGCAATCGGTGGGCATGCGGGTCGCGCGATGGCGCGTAGGTGTCAATGCTGGCGAGCGCCGACGAGCAGGGGAAGAGATTATCTTCCCCTTTGTGTCCAGATCCGAAGGCCGTGAGCGCGCAGGAGAACGTGGGCGCACAGGCGAGAGCTGGCGCGTTGGAGAATGCTGGCGCGTAGGCGAGCGCTGGCGATCGTGGGCGCGCATCAGGATGAAGGTGCGCAGTGGCGCGCTGGCGGGCAGGATAGCGTTGCCGCTCTGGTGAGCGCTGGTGTGCAGGTGAGCACTGACGCACAGAAGAGCGCTAGCGCACTCTAACAGGAACTGGAGCGCGCTGGCGCGTAGGAGATCGATGGCGCGTAAGGGACTTAGTCTCTAGGAGAGAAAGTCCCTTGTGCCCCGAAGGGACCGATGCCCGCCTGAAAACGGGATGCTATCGCCCACAGCGCATCAGCAGCCAGGAACGGCGAAGGCATGTCAGCAGGTCTAGCGGAAGGAAGGTCGGTGCGTCCTTTGCAAGGACAACCTTCCACCGAAGGAGATTGCGAACGATCTGCAGAGAGGTCCAGGGTCTAGCTGGCAGGGTCGGTGATCCTGACCAGCAGTCATCCGAAGAGGAGTCTCTGCCAGTGAACTCCCCTGAGGGGGAGAATCACCTGCAGGAGAGACCGTTGGACTTAGCTCCTCCCTCGAAGGATGTTCGGAGGGGGGAGCTAAGCCTTCAGTTACATCAGGAGCAGAGGTTTGACCTAACTCGTCAGAAGCCTCTGCCACAACAACGTCGACGATAGACAGAGGATCGACCTCTGCTAAAGTCGGCGACTGTTTGACAGCTGCTCCCAACTTGATCATGTCAAACAGGGCTTCCTTGGAGGGCGAACCCTGAAGCCCAAAGGAAGCCCAAAGCTGCAACAAATCATGGTTAGACACATTAACATTAACATCAGAATTAATATCCTCCCCCGGGGGAGGAGGAGGAGCTGCCTCGCTATGGGAGGCAACTCCCTCACCCAAACCCCGAGATCGGTCAACAGAACTGCGGCCTACGCTACCACTCGACAGTTTCTCGGAAGAAACCGATCGAGTGGGAGCTTCGGAGGAGGTTTGGGGCACGGAAGAAGAAGCCTTGGGTTTTCCCCCTTCAAAGAACTCTTCGAAGGAGAAATATCCCTTTTGGACTTCTTCTTCCGGCGCTGGGAAAACCTCTCCCACTGGGAGGTAGACCACTCCCCAAACACACCACATACGTTATCTCTATCACACCGTTCGCCCCTACAAAAAGGACATAAGGTGTGAGGGTCCGTCTCGACCGGCGACATATAAGTCCCACAAGGGCTGTCAGGTAAACCGGGACACTTCCGCATCACAGAGGCCAACTTCACAAACACTCTGTAGAAAAGAAAAAGCAAACAAAAGATCAGTCAAAATGGCTGTCAGTAAGGCGAGGGTGACAGCGGACACGTCCATCTAGCACCTGAGCCGATAGCAAAGTGAGCTCAACACAAGTGTGTGTGAGCGGGGGGGGGGGGGGGTTAGCAAGCTACCCTCCCTACCCCCGCTAACTAGCGGTGGAGTAGTAAACCCTCGTTAAAATTCTTATGGCTCGTCATTTCAGCTACGCCGAAAGTAATTACAGTACCCATATTAAATAGCGTGGTTTGTATTCCAGTTACGGAACAAATAGGATTCAACTTTCCTTTTCCATTTAAAAAACTCTAAACAAGATACACAATAGGTTTTTCAACTTCTACTGGTTCCAATGTAACTTACCTACACCTTATTGGTAGTAAATGAACGAGATTTTACTTTGATATCTAGCTAAACTGGAATCTATGATAAGAATTGGGGCTGGGGAATAAGAACTTGTGAATCAATCGATCAAAATGTGAACGCCATTTCATTTATTAAGTTTATTGTTTACTTTTGGGAGACTGATTGAAGGTTACCGAGTATGCATTGTTTGCATTCACTTTTGCCAGCTGTTCTGTTTTTTGTACGACAGAATCACTACCTGGCTTATTTAATCAATTAAGAGCTTCCAAATATTCATGCACAAGTTCCCAGGCGTTTTTCTTCTACAATAGCCATCACCTCCCCTACCCCTCCGCTTCACTTCCAGCATGACTACTGTCCTTAGTAGTTACCTTCAAAATGGAAATGCAATCTATTTCAAAATTTAAAGCAATTTTATCTATTTATGTAATTGATTATGTTTAAAACACACTCCATTTAGTATACTGTATAGCTATTGTTGCTCAAATGAAAATTAAAATTATCACAGAAATAATTAAACATATGGATGGCGTTTGCAGCATATCCATGTACCGCTTGCCACTACAGAAGTACAGCGAGATCTAGTTTAATTGTGAGTGAAGTGAGCCAAGGTGGAGCAAACATAATTTGTGATATAAATTCCATGCACTTCGCACTCCCCAAGAGATAAGTTCACCATACTCTCAACTGGGGTCCACAAGGCACTAGAAGAGTTGGAAGACCCAGGCTTACATGGCTGAGGACTATGAAGAGTGAAGTAGGAGATGATGAATGGAAGTACTGATTTAAAATCTCAGGATAGAGACGACTGGCGAAATCTAACCGAGGACCTTTGCGTCAATAGGTGTAGGAGGAGATGATGATATAAATTATAGTTAGAGTAATTGTCACTTTAATTTCACAATGCTTACATGAACTATATATTTTCCAACTGGTTATATGAGTATTTATTATGCATTTCTGACCATTACAAATGCTACAAATAATTCCTTTTTGGTGTTTCCCTTACCCTAAAACCCTGGTTTCTAACTGGTATCCCTCATAATTGTTTTTATATGAGGGGGTAAGAAAACTCATAAATGGGTGGTTTGTTCCAATATTCATAGTCACAAAAGAATAAAACAAAATAAGTAGAAAAAATGATATTTTAATTATAAAATAAATTTTTGAATATACTTACCCGGTGAATATATAGGCCTAATAGCTGCAACTCTGCGGCTCGACAGACAACATACTCAAAAAACTCGCGAGCGATCGCTATGCAGGTTGCGGGTGTGCCCACCAGCGCCAACTGTCGGCCAGATACCACTCTCGAATGTAAACAAAACCTTCAATTCTTCTCGTCCCGCTGCGTCTCTATTGGGGAGGAAGGGAGGGTCATTTAATTTATATATTCACCGGGTAAGTATATTCAAAAATTTATTTTATAATTAAAATATAATTTTTAAATATTAAACTTAGCCGGTGAATATATAATAGCTGATTCACACCCAAGGAGGTGGGTAGAGACCAGAGTTAATATGTTTACAGCGTATAAGCTAAGAGTTTTTTCATTTTGACAGTTATCAATATAACAAAACCAAAATAAATAGGTACCTGGTAAGGAAGTCGACTTAGACGATTACTCTGCCTTTTAAGTCTGTCTTCCTCACGGAGCCCAGCGATCCTCTTAGGATGCTGACAGACTCCCAGGAGCTGAAGTATCAAGGGCTGCAACCCATACAACAGGACCTCATCAAACCCCTAATCTGGGCGCTCTCAAGAAATGACTTTGACCACCCGCCAAATCAACCAGGATGCGAAAGGCTTCTTAGCCTTCCGTACAACCCAAAAAACAATATTAAAAACATTTCAAGAGACAGATTAAAAGGATATGGAATTAGGGAAGTGTAGTGGTTGAGCCCTCACCCACTACTGCACTCGCTGCTACGAATGGACCCAGTGTGTAGCAGTCCTCGTAAAGAGTCTGGACATCTTTCAAGTAAAATGACGCGAACACTGACTTGCTTCTCCAAAAGGTCGCGTCCATGATACTTTGCAGAGATCTATTTTGCTTAAAGGCCACGGAAGTTGCTATAGCTCTAATCTCGTGCGTCTTAACCTTAAGCAAAGATCGGTCTTCCTCACTCAAGTGTGAATGAGCTTCTCGTATTAACAATCTGATAAAATATGACAAAGCATTCTTTGACATAGGTAAGGATGGTTTCTTAACCGAACACCATAACGCTTCAGATTTACCTCTTAAAGGCTTAGTACGAGCTAAATAGAACTTAAGAGCTCTAACGGGGCATAATGCTCTCTCTAACTTGTTGCCCATGATCTTTGATAAGCTAGGAATATCAAAAGATTTAGGCCAAGGACGAGAAGGCAGTTCATTCTTGGCTAGGAAACCAAGTTGAAGAGAACAAGAGGCTTTTTCTGTCGAAAAACCGATGTTCTTGCTGAAGGCATGAAGCTCACTGACTCTTTTAGCTGAGGCCAAGCACACCAGGAAAAGAGTCTTAAGAGTGAGATCCTTCAGGGAGGCTGAATGTAAAGGCTCGAACCTGTCTGACATGAGGAATCTTAGGACCACGTCTAAATTCCATCCAGGTGTAGCCAAACGACGTTCCTTAGAGGTCTCAAAAGACTTAAGGAGATCTTGTAGATCTTTATTGTTGGAAAGATCTAAGCCTCTATGCCAAAAGACCGAAGCCAACATGCTCCTGTAGCCCTTGATCGTGGGAGCTGAAAGGGAGCGAACTCTTCTCAGGTATAAGAGAAAGTCCGCGATTTGGGCTACAGGGGTACTGGACGAGGATACAGATACTGACTTGCACCAGTCTCGGAAGATTTCCCACTTCGATTGGTAAACTCTAATGGTAGAAGCTCTCCTCGCTCTTGCAATCGCACTGGCTGCCTCCTTCGAAAAGCCTCTAGCTCTCGAGAGTCTTTCGATAGTCTGAAGGCAGTCAGACGAAGAGCGTGGAGGCTTTGGTGTACCTTCTTTACGTGTGGCTGACGTAAAAGGTCTACTCTTAGAGGAAGACTTCTTGGGAAGTCTACCAGCCATCGAAGTACCTCGGTGAACCATTCTCTCGCGGGCCAGAGGGGAGCAACTAACGTCAACCTTGTCCCTTCGTGAGAGGCGAACTTCTGCAGTACCTTGTTGACAATCTTGAATGGTGGGAATGCGTAAAGGTCTAGGTGAGACCAGTCTAGGAGAAAGGCATCTATATGTATTGCTGCTGGGTCTGGGACTGGAGAGCAATAGATTGTAAGCCTCTTGGTCATCGAGGTTGCAAATAGGTCTATGGTGGGTTGACCCCAAGTCGCCCAAAGCCTCTTGCACACATCCTTGTGGAGGGTCCATTCGGTTGGAATTACCTGACCTTTCCGACTGAGACAGTCTGCTAGAACGTTCAAGTCGCCCTGGATAAACCTCGTCACTAGGGATATGCCTCGATCTCTTGACCAGATGAGCAGGTCCCTTGCGATCTCGTACAGTGTCAGAGAGTGGGTACCTCCTTGCTTGGAAATGTACGCCAAGGCCGTGGTGTTGTCCGAGTTGACCTCCACCACTTTGCCTAGAAGGAGACTTTCGAAGCTTATCAAGGCCAGGTGAACTGCCAAAAGCTCCTTGCCGTTGATATGCATGCTCCTCTGACTTGAGGTCCACAGACCTGAGCATTCCCGACCGTCCAGTGTCGCACCCCAACCCAAATCCGATGCGTCTGAGAAGAGGACGTGGTTTGGTTTCTGAACTGCTAGGGGAAGTCCCTCTCGTAGACTGATATTGTCTTTCCACCAATTCAGGCAAGTCTTTACTTTTTCGGAAATCGGGATCGAGACCGCCTCTAGCGTCTTGTCCTTTTTCCAGTGAAAAGCTAGATGGAATTGTAGAGGTCGGAGGTGTAGCCTTCCTAGCAAGACAAACTGCTCCAGGGATGATAGAGTTCCTATCAGACTCATCCAATTCCTGACTGAGCAACGTTCTCTCTTCAACATCTTTTGGATTACGAGCAGGGCTTGATCTATTCTGGGGGCCGACGGAAAAGCCCGAAAAACTGGACTGCAAATCTCCATCCCTAAATACAGAATAGTTTGGGATGGGATCAGCTGGGACTTTTCCAAGTTGACCAGAAGTCCCAATTCCTTGGTCAGATCTAAAGTCCAATTGAGATCCTTCAGACAGCGATGACTGGACGAGGCTCTGAGAAGCCAGTCGTCCAAATAAAGGGAGGCTCGGATACCCGATAAATGAAGGAATTTTGCCACATTCCTCATAAGCCTCGTAAACACGACAGGAGCAGGACTTAGGCCAAAGCACAGGGCCCGAAACTGGTACACCACATTGTCGAACACAAATCTCAGAAAAGGTTGGGAATCTGAGTGAATGGGGATGTGGAAGTAAGCGTCTCTTAGGTCTAGAGAGACCATCCAGTCTCCCTTTCTGACCGCTGCTAAAACTGACTTCGTGGTCTCCATGGTGAATTTTGTCTTTGTGACAAAGACATTCAGAGCACTGACGTCTAGCACCGGTCTCCAACCTCCTGTCTTCTTTGGTACTAGGAAGAGACGGTTGTAAAACCCCGGTGATTGAAGGTCCGAGACTTTGACCACCGCTCCCTTCTCTAGCAAAAGAGACACTTCTAGTTTCAGGGCTTGTCTCTTTGCTTCCTCTCGGTACCTGGGAGAGAGATCGATGGGGGACGTCGCTAGAGGAGGTTTGCGTACAAATGGGATTTTGTACCCCTCTCTGAGCAACCTCACAGACTGTTGATCTGCGCCTCTCTTCTCCCAGGCTTGCCAGAAGTTCTTGAGTCTGGCACCTACTGCTGTCTGAAGCTGCAGGCAGTCAGACTCTGCCTCGCGAGGACTTGGTTCCTTTCCTCTTTCCTCTCTTTCCTTCGGCACGAGTACTTCCCCTGCTGGGGGCTCTGCCACGAAAGGGCGGAATAAACCTGGACGCTGGCGTGTCTATCCTAGGTCTAGCAGACAAGGCAGACGAAGGGGTCCCTTTGCGAGCCGAGGACGCAACCAAGTCATGGGTGTCCTTCTGCACAAGGGACAACGAAATTTCTTTAACCAAAAGTTCAGGAAACAAGAACTTAGATAAAGGGGCAAAGAGTAGCTCAGATCGTTGACAGGGCGTCACTCCTGCTGACAGAAAAGAGCACAGAGACTCTCGTTTCTTTAGGACTCCTGATGTAAACGAGGCGGAGAGCTCGTTGGATCCATCGCGGATGACCTTATCCATGCAGGACATGATGAGTAAGGAAACATCTCTATCGGCTGATGAGATTTTCCTACTCAGGGCTCCCAAACACCAGTCAAGGAAGTTAAAAACTTCAAACGCCCTAAAGATGCCCTTAAGTAGATGGTCCAGGTCTGAGGATGACCAACTAATCTTCGAGCGTCTCATGGCTAGGCGGCGGGGAGAGTCTACAAGACTTGAGAAGTCGCCCTGGGCAGAGGCAGGAACTCCCAAGCCGAGAACTTCTCCCGTGGCATACCAGACGCTCGATCTAGACGAGAGTTTAGTTGGTGGAAAGGCAAAGGAAGTCTTCCCTAAACTCCTCTTGGTTTCTAACCAATCGCCTAACAGCCGTAAAGCTCTCTTGGATGAGCGAGAGAGAACGAGTTTTGTAAAGGCTGGCATGGCAGCAGGAACGCCTAAAACAAACTCAGACGGCGGCGAACGAGGAGCCACAGAGATAAAGTGTTCAGGGAACAACTCTTTAAAGATGAGCATGACTTTCTTAAAGTCCATAGATGGCGGAACTGCTCTAGGCTCATCAATATCTGAAGGATGATCCTCAGGCTGTGGGTCAGCAACGTCCTCATCTGATAACTGATGAGAAACAAGCACAGGGGTAGGCAATGCTTGACACGCAGCGTCCGCCCGCACTGGTGCATACGTGACGGAGCAGGACGCAGCGTCCTGAAACTGCTGAACAGTCTGGGAACTGTCAACAACAACAACAGGTGCGTGAGGACGCACAGCGTCCACCCGAGACTGCTTAGACCGCCTGGGTTGTGCAGTCAAAACAACTCTAGGTTGCGGAGGTTGACGCACCGCGTCAAAACAAGTCAACTCTGATGGTTGGCGAACGTCCTGAACGTCACCAGCCGCATCAGTGAGTTGCTTAACGTCCACATTAGGTTGAAAGTCCACACGAGACCGCATCGGGTGTGGTACAACCCCAACTGGTTGACGTGAACTGGCAACACCAACGTCAACAGGACGCACAACAGAACGCTTGGGTGGCTGACGGCCAGGATCTCCATGAGATAAACGGCTAGGTTCAACGGAAACCTTCTCTGCGTTGTAATCTGCCATAAGGGACGCAAGCTTAGACTGCATGTCCTGCAGTATAACCCATTTAGGGTCTACGGTAACGGGTGCGGTAACAGCCGGGGTTAGCGTCTGAGACGGCACAACTTTGCCTTGCTTAGGCGGCGAGCAGTCATCCGATGACAGCAACGGGTCCGAACTGTCCCAATGACTACATCCGGGACGTTGGACCTGTCCTGAAGGGACCGACTTGCGTTTCAAAGGCCTAGAAACCTTGCTCCATGGTTTCTTACGTGAAACGCCTTCGGACGACGAGGTAAAAATGGGCTCTCTCGTCTTATGGTAGGGGCGATCTTGACGAGATACGCCTGATACCATAGAGGGAACGTCTGTTCGCTGATCAAGGCCTCTCGAACCCATAAGTCGTACGACATTGCTTCTCCCCTGGGCTTGGGAGCTTGCAAGAGGTCCCGGACTAGGTGAACGACAGGCACGAACAGACGAACCCTCGGTCGCAACACTGTTCACAACACTTTGCGCACTAATCACTTTCCCACTTTCCGCCGTGGCACTTAAGTTCCTTCACGTCAGCCATGAGTTGATTACGGTCACTTGCTAACGCTTCAACCCTCTCCCCCAAGGCATGGATAGCACGTAACATGTCTTGCATCGACGGTTCCTGAGTGCTAGAAGGGGGGTTAGGAACAACCACTACAGGGGAAGGATTAGGTTCAGGGGCATGTGGAGAGGAAAAATCTACGGACCTAGAAGAACTTCTCCTTACCCTATCTCTCTCTAGTCTGCGTGTGTACTTATCATATTCGATAAAATCGAATTCCGAAAGGCCCACGCATTCCTCACACCGATCTCCCAATTGACAGGTTTTACCCCGACAATTGGAACAAACAGTATGAGGGTCGAGAGAAGCCTTTGGAAGACGCCTATTACAGTCCCTAGCATTACACTTTCGAAACCTAGGTACTTGAGAAGGGTCAGCCTTTGAATTAGTCAAAGGAAAATTCCAAAAACAATCCAAGTCATCAACAAATAATCCGATTCAATAAAGAGTTCAAGAGTTTATGTTGAGGAAAAACACCTGTACTGCGAAAGCTCAAACCAAAATAAAGTACTTCACCAAAGATGATGGGAAAACTCCAGGTTCTACAGCGAGTATAAGTACGTCTTGTCGTCAACGTCGACAGAGAAGAATTGAAGGTTTTGTTTACATTCGAGAGTGGTATCTGGCCGACAGTTGGCGCTGGTGGGCACACCCGCAACCTGCATAGCGATCGCTCGCGAGTTTTTTGAGTATGTTGTCTGTCGAGCCGCAGAGTTGCAGCTATTATATATTCACCGGCTAAGTTTAATATTTAAAAATATATGTTTCAAGTATTTGGCTGGAAATTAAAGTATCATATATTTATCAGAAACACATTTTCAAAGGGAAACAAACACATGACCACCACCCAACCTACGATCCCCTACCTAACCTAACTGGTTTTATTTTTCCACAAATTTCCTCAAACTATTTCAACCAGCATATTTCAATAAATCACTACTAGTACATTTGTTTATCTGTCATAACCGTAAATTGCTGGGTAATAATAACCGAGGTAATCAAATACTAAGTTTATATAATTGATAATTAATCAAATACTAAGTTTATATAATTGATAATTAAAGCAGAAATACTAGCCTACACGGCTAACGTGCATAATAAAACATGTTTTACTTGGCCGAACACATGATCGACGAGGTAATGTTTAATCACGAGCAAAGCAAACAAACAGCAGAGCCAAAACCAATAAATTATTGGCTCAATTATGTAAGGAGTTATTTTTAATAGGGAACACAGTTACTAATGACTCCAGAGAAAATGGATGGAAAGTCACGTTTTTTTATGCATCCTGATATCCTGGCAAACAGAAGCTCCAGTGTTCTAAAGATATCTCATTTCTATTACTCGGTTATGATTAAAGCAACTTTTTATTTCATCACAACTGTTTTTTTTTTTTATGATGACTAACGGAAAAAAGAGTTTAAAAAGGGTAATTTAAATATTATACAATTAAACTGGTACACGGTGTATTTTAAGGAGTTTCGAATGTAATTGATGATGATGATGATATCGTGCGCAAAACCAACGTTTTTCTGTTATGGTAATCGACCAACCTTAACTCAAAAACTATGGATTTCCGCCGGAATCCATAATGAAAAAAATTCAAAACTCCAATAATTACATCATATTCCCATGTTTATAAACGTAAAAGATATCGATAAAATATATAAATTTACTACCCAACCTAGGAGCAGTATCATTACCTACGAAGGGAGGAAGGACTTCTCTTTATTAGGAATAGAGCCTATGTATATCAGCGGCCAGATCCTCCCGCGTGCATGGAAAATGGACACCAACTAACCTAAACTTTCCAACCTAACCTATCTTACACGCCGTGTCCTTACCAATTTACCACACAGGGGGGGGGAGGGGACTAACAGCTCGCTGCGACACCCCTTTCACTGCCGTGATCTTAGTCGGCCGTCATCATACGTACAGATGGCAGCTATTATTTATAAAGCCCTAGGAATATTGGGGTGTATGTACGATAGCGGCCACCTGTATGCATGATTACAGCAAACTTAGAATACGGCAGTGGAAGGGGGTTCGCAGGGGGGCGTTAGCAGCTAACCCCCTTAGGTAAATGGGTAAGGACACGGCTTGTAGGTTAGGGGGGAAAATTTAGGTAAGTTGTCAGTTAGTTAAGTTGTCAGTTTTTAATCCAATTGTGAGGGACTGGCTGTAGATATACAAAGGCTTCTATTTACCAGTTTAGCAGTAGCAATATGACAGCGTAGTGATTTTACAATAAGAGAAAGTTGGTACTTGACCTCATCAATGTTAGGGGGTATAGGACTTAAATTGGACTTGTATTGGTTAATAAAAATGTTTTTAAAGTATATATTTACCTTAAGAATATACCAACAAAGAATATTCTTTCAAATAACAATATTTACGTCTAGGATAATTACAGTTTTTTAGGGGAGGATAACCATGACAGCCATCATATTTCTCAAGTAAAATAAGGCAATTCTCGCAAAATATCCTTAAGTTATACTTACCAACTAAGTTCTTGCATCATTAAATGCAATGACAACTCCTAAAATTTTAATTTATGGCCATATATAATTAAGAACTTCGATATCCAACTAGTTCGAACACTTGTCAGTAATATTATTGTAAACAAACTAGTGTAAAGCAGAGTTGCCAGATAACTTGTCACTCCCTAACAGGCAATTAGACTAAAATAAATAATAAAATACACTCATTATTGCCATTTCATATTTTTAAAAATAAATTTATTATAATTAATCGTTTTATTTGTTTTTATAATTGATTCATTCATTATTATTGCACGATAACAAACAAGTGTTAAGCAGTGTTACCAGATCACTTGTCACTCCTTAACAGGCAATTAGACTAAAAGAAATAAAAGAATATACTCATTATTGCCATTTCATATTTTCAAAAAATATATTTATTACAATTAATCATTTTATTTGTTGGTATAATTGATTTCTTTAATATCTTTAGCAACGTCCTGGTATCTGGTTTCTGGTTATTGCTCACGCCGCAAATATGTTTGCGGGTACTCTTATCACTTTATAGATATGTGCAAAGCTTCTTAGTTTGTTATTATTGTAATTGGGCTTATTTTGCCTGTACCGTAAATAAATTAATAACAAGATTCTCAATCTTTACTTTTATCCCATCTTACCTTGTAATCAGATAGGATAACACACAGATATCATCAGTTTTGGTAACCTATTGTGGTCAGTTTGGACTTTTTAGATTCTTCTTTCATGTGCATTGCCCTACTTATAAATGCAACCAGATTCCTGCTAGGATTTTGTAACGTAACTATACTTATGTCTACTGTCATTAACTGTCATAATTTTGGGCATAGAAATAAATATTCAGTAGTATCCTCTTCATCTTTGCACAGGTCACACAAATTATCTTCATATGTTCCCTTGAAATTTGCCTTTAAATTGAGAATATTTAATCTTGTATTCATTACAAGGATTGCCTTATACATATCCATTTCTCTGATCTTAATTTTTTCATTACCTTCTTTTTTTTCTTCAATAATTTCTTCTATTTTTTTCATAATTATTTTCTTGATTTCTTTTTTCAGGGTCCCTTTCCCCCAAATTCTTAGTTCTTCAACTTCCATCCCATATTTACTATAGATTTCTCCTTTGCTCATACTCTAGCACTTTCCATAAGGGTTCTTCAACTGATCCTCAATTATCTCTCTTACTAGACTTTTTTTATCTGAGTTTATGATATTATGGAAGAGCATTAATTTCTTATATTCTCTTCTGGAGGACACCGGCCATATCCCTGTTTCTGCAAGAATGCCCCAATATGGAGTATTTGCAGGTTGTTCATACATATTCCTTATTATCCTATGTTGAAGTTTTTCCAGATCTTTCATATATTTATCTCTTATTTCACTCCAGGTCTCCACTACTGTTTCATATATTCTTTTCTGACTTCCAGTGACATCTTTCCTACTTTTATCGTATTTTCATATTTTAGTATTTCTTGGGTCATATATACAGTTTTTTTTTCTTTTTACTGATACTCAATTTTTTGTTTCCTATCTCTATGTACCATTCACCCAGATACTTATATTCTTTAACTAAACTTACTGACCCATTCTTCACTTTTGTTTCAATCTCCTCTTCTTTCTTATTCTTTCTTTTGATAATTATTAATACACCCTATTTTAGGGTGTTGGTGTTGACTGTGAACTTCTTTAAGATCTCGAAGCTCTGAGAATTACTTACGGCACATTCTATTTCTATTTCCTTCCTGTGGGAAACATAATATCATCTACAAATACCAGTGATTCAATTTTAATATCCCTCATCAACGTAATATTCTTTTTACTAATACTGTTCACTTTGTCAGTCCCGATACTGCATAGCTTTGATCCATATATAGTTCCTTGTCTCACTTTTCCTTCAATCTTTATGTTTCCTGTTATACCTGTTGGACAGTTGATGGCTGCTTTACCCTTTTCATTCCTTTTCTTAAGTATCAGTGCTTCCTTCCATCCTATCATTTTCCCCATTTCTTTAATGCAATCCTTCAGGTCTAGCTTATCGAAGCATATATGCACCACAAAACCATAATTATGTTGATCCTCCCAAATACGCATTATAGTCGATTACTGTGCATCCCTGCTTTATCCCACTCTTTGCATCAAAGTCTTTTTCTAATTCATATCCTATGTTTATTTTGTTTTTGTCTCCGTAGATTTCTTCTAATGCATCTACTGTATTACATTTGGGTGTATTCTATATTCTTTCATGATTTCTATTATTTTTACTGAATCATAAACTTTTTTAAAATCTATTGAAATTACAAACAAACTTTCTTTCCTTTTGTAAATTTCTGCTACACAATATTGCAAAATAAATATATTATCTTCTACCCTTCCTCCTTTTGTGAATCCGGCTTGCGTTTCTTTCATCTCCATATTTTTCTCTAAGTGTTCTTCCATTTCGTCTTTCATGAGAGCCATAAATATCTTGTATAGAGCATTTTTATGCGCAATTGGTCTTATATATTTAACTGTGGGTTTCTTAACCTTTTTTATCATTTTCGTTTTTGACGTTTTCCACTTTTGGGGCTTGTTTTTCTCCTATGTCTCATTTTGTAGGCCCTTGTTAATGATTTCCAAACATTTGCTTCAAAGTTTTTTACAATTCTGGTTTTAATAATAGATTTTGATAATTATGGTAACATTGCCTAAATTTAATTCCGGGTTATGTAAAGGATAGATGAAACCATCGAATTAATATTTAAGTAATCAGGTGTGTACAAGAGTTTAGTAAAATAACAGTGAATTTAACAATATTTATTTTTTTCCCGTATATCATTCTAATATTAGAATTAAGATTTAGATCTTATCTTCAAATTATTACAGGTTACGTTCTGGTTAAAGAGTGCAGATTTTTCCTACTTCCATCGCCATATAGGGATGCAACGGGAAGCAGCTGATATAAAGCATAAAGTACAACTTTCAGCGGGTTGCCAGGTTGGCATTTTCAGGCTAAAAACATCAAATTCGGCCTTTTTTTTTAATTGGTTAGCCTTTAGCAACATCATAAAAAAGGTTTGCCTTAAATGCTATACTTTTGGCCTTTTTTACTAATGGGTTGGCCTTTTAAAGCTGCAGTAGATCAGAAGTTGGCCTTTTCTCATTTAGAAATCTTGGCAACCTACCTTTCAGCCACTAAAGTCAGCGGGAGGGGGAGGGTTGCCAGATATGGGGATTTATCTCTAGAACTGGAGATTTATCCATAGATTTGGGGATTTTGGGTGTCTAATTGGGGGGGGGGGATTCTGTACAAATTTCAATGAAGAAGAAACACAGATGGGTAAACCTTTATATCATTACAATTAGTTTGCAACTAGTTTTCTTGCACTTATATGATGTATAGTGAGCTATTTCTATGTAATTAAGGCCTACAGGATCAGAAGAAAATATATTTGTGGAAATGGGGATTTTCGGGTTGATTTGGGGATTTTTTTTTAATCATGAGTTTTGGGGATTTTCATATATATATATATATATATATATACAGCATATATATATATATATATATATATACACCATATATATATATATATATATATAAATACAGCATATATATATATATATATATATATATGTGAACATATATCACAAGCACACGTGATTTCAATCAATGTAAATATCACCCACGAATGGGCATTTAATACCGAATTCTATCTTGGGAATATATATCCACTTGGAATTCATTTTATGGTAACAGCTTCTGGCCGGGTGGAGATTCGAACCCCCACATGTGCGGCTGGAAACCCTGCCTACAGTGACTCTACCGAGTGAGCTATCAAGCAAGATAGAATTCGGTATTACATGCCATTCGTGGGTGATATTTACATATATATGTATATATATATATATATATATATACATATATATATATATATATATATATATTTATATATATATATATATATATATATATATATTCTTAAAAAATACTCTTTAAAGATGATCCGATTTGTAAAATAAAACACAGTAGACCTACAGTATTATAAGAAATATTTGGGAAGATATATTGGCATGAATGCAATGAAAAAACGACAATGAATATGTTTTTTGAAATATACCCTTTTAGTTATGCATACATTATTAACGCTTTCAAATTTGCTTGTACAAAAATACATTAATAGTAAAAAATAGACACAGATTCAGACTGTGAACTCAATAAATATCGTAATAAGCTCGGCTTCTTCAACAGCCTGAGAAACTATAGATGTCTCATATTGGACATCTGTTAAAAAAAAAAAATGGAAAAGTTATATTTACACTACTCAACTTGGCCCCAATGGCTGACGCCGAAAGAACAAAAGCCATTCAGTCACAGGGAGGAAGCTGTTATTTCGAACTTGATAAATCTGATATGCCCCACTTCCTTTGTTTTTTAAGAGAGAGAGAGAGAGAGAGAGAGAGAGAGAGAGAGAGAGAGAGAGAGAGAGAGAGGAGTAACTTAGATACGAGAGCAAACTAAAGTAGAGGATATTCTAACAACATGTATGGAAAAAAATGGACATAGGCAGGACATAATAAATGTTTGAGAAGGACAGATGACAGATGCACAGTAAGAATAACAGAATGGGGTCCCTAGCGATTGCAAAAGAAGAAGGCGAAGGAAGAGAAGACGAAGGAATGACGAGCTAAGAAAATTCGTGGGTATAGACTGTCATAGGAAGACCATAAACAGATGCGAGTGGAAGTAATGTCTGAAGTCTTTGCCCTGCAGTGGACTAGTGATGGGATGATAATGATGATATTTCAACAGAGTCATATTCATTTGTGTGTGTGTGTGTGTGTGAGAGAGAGAGAGAGAGAGAGAGAGAGAGAGAGAGAGAGAGAGTGCTGTGTCATTGTCAGGATGATAATTAGTTATCTGTCCAACTGGCTGATTCAGCAAACTCATTGAACTCACTGAACCCGTGTTGTTTACGACGAGTCTGACCTGAACAGGAAGTTTAGACTGATTTTTGAAAAAGTCTTTTATGAAAGAACAAAGACGGATCTGGAAAAAAATCTATCACTTGAATAACAGTGTGAAAACACCTCTCTCTCTCTCTCTCTCTCTCTCTCTCTCTCTCTCTCTCTCTCTCTCTCTGTTTGTCAAATGCTAGGACTCGTGTTTCTTTATGGAGAGGGTACCTTTATACTTTATAGATCGTGAATATATTTTTTCTTGTCTTTTGGGTTTCTTCTGTCTCTGTAATTTGATCAAATGATTGGTGGAAAAATAAGTCAGATTTCTGGTACTCCATGGAACACACATCCTTCTCTCTCTCTCTCTCTCTCTCTCTCTCTCTCTCTCTCTCACACACACACACACACACATATATATATATATATATATATATGTGTGTGTGTGTGTGTGTATAATCTATTTATGAGAGGTGATACCTTAACATAATGAAAGGGTTTGTGGATCGACAAGATCAGCAATGCAGTACTAGTCAGGGCCAATCATACTTGGTTGGTTTGCTGTGAGCGATCATACAAAAATCTCCCACATTCAATAATCCTCAGTTGGCCAACACGGTGATGAAAACTGGCCAAACACCAAACATGAATAAAGATATGATTGAGGCCTTTGTCCTGCAAAGTGAGAATGTATTCTTCCTAACTGAAGACGAAATCAGAAGATTAATTATTTCTTATTTTTAGAAGTATCTATAAAGAAATTATTTTAAGCCATTCCTTAAAAGAGGGTTATTATTTATTTTGTGTTATTACGTCATGGAAAAGGTTCTTGCAAAAAAAAAAAAATAAATAAGAAAAATCGATCAGAAAAAATTAGCTACATTGCTTCTAAATGGAAGACAACTCACATGAAATAGGAAACATAAGAGAGAGAGAGAGAGAGAGAGAGAGAGAGAGAGAGAGAGAGAGAGATTTATCAACAATCTATTTGCTTA
Organism: Palaemon carinicauda; assembly: GCF_036898095.1. NCBI lineage: Eukaryota > Metazoa > Arthropoda > Malacostraca > Decapoda > Palaemonidae > Palaemon > Palaemon carinicauda. The sequence goes on from NC_090754.1 coordinate 52,353,768, forward strand.
GTGTGAATAAGATATCATAATTATGAGCGTGTAAATAATGATTAATAAGTCCAGCCGTATGGTATACAAACAGACACATATCTAATGCATCGGCCCCATTCATATTAATGAATGCTAGACACGTCTTCCTGGCTTCAGTTCAAATAGACATCAAGGATGTTGTACACTGTAATTACAGTTTGTTGACTCACAAACACATAACCCAGATTCATGGGTATTAAGCTTTATCCCAATCCCGGCTCCCACTCTCTCTCTCTCTCCTTCTCTTTACACACACACATACTCACATACACACACACACGCACACACACACACACACACACATATATATATATATATATATATATGCAAAAGAACCACAGGGAAAGTGAAAATATGAAATATAAGATTAAGTCCTGACTAGTTTCGTGATACTTCTTCAGAGCACTGATTTATTAAACAAGGTTTCTTTACATTTTATAGGTATATTAACGTACGAACATACATATAGAGACTTATAGAATAATGAAATTCTATAAGTCTGTATATGCATGTTCGTACGTTTACTGTACCTACAAAAATTAAAGAAACCTCGTTCAATAAATCAGTCCTCTGAAGAAGTACCATGAAACTAGGCGGGACTGAATCCTATATTTCATATTTTCACTTTCCCTGTGGTTCTTTTGAATCTGAGCATCCCGTTTCCCTGTGATTTTTACGCATTATATATATATATATATATATATATATATATGTATATATATATATGAGCCATATGTGAAAGAGATCATAGGGAAGGGTAGATGGAGATAGTTTGGGCATGCTCTTCTAACTCCCTAAGAGAGATAAGTTCACCAGACTTCTAACTGTGTTCCACAAGGCACTAGAAGAGTTGGAAGACCCAGACCTACATGGCTGAGAACTATGAAGCGTGAAGTGGGAGGTGATGAGTAGAGGAGTATTGAATTGAAAGCTCAAGATAGAGACGACTGACGAAATCTAACCGAGGACCTTTGCGTCAATAGGCGTAGGAGGAGATGATGATGATGGTATATATATATATATATATATATACATATACACGCGCACGTACAAGCAAACAGACAGATTCAACCCTTCCCACCCTTTCCTGACTACACTACGGAAGTTTTAGGGTACCCTCTCTCATTAGGGTATGACTACTTCCTCTCTCCCTACCCGGTGGAAGAGGAGAGAATGAATAGTTATACGCCTGGCAATGCTGCTGAGCGTGACCAAAAAAAAAAATATATATATATATATATATATATACAGTGTATATATATATATATATGCGTGTGTGTACAATATATATCTAAGTAAATTTTGATAACATTTGGCAGCAGAGTTAACCAACGCTAAGTCAAATAATTTCCATTTCTCTCTCTCTCTCTCTCTCTCTCTCTCTCTCTCTCTCTCATGGGCACTCAGTAGAGAGCACGCCTTCGCCACGCCAAGCAGTCTTATTTTGTTCTTAACTCCATTGCAAACTTACACTTCGATACATTTTCTTCAAAATCTAATAGATTTATCCTTACGTCATATCTCACATGTGCACCAAGTTTCGTTGAAATTGATTCATCAGTTTTTGCGTAATGTTGTTCACAAAAAAACAAACAAACAAAATATCTGCCAATTAATTAACATTACTATTATTTTCAAAGTACTGCTGCTTAATTGTACTTTGATGTACTGTATCCTTAATACTATAGATTCATCCTCTGTTCATAACTGATATGACTAGCAAGTTTGGTCAAAATCGGTACAGTAGTTTTTGTGCAAAGTTGCTCACAAACAAACAAACAAATAAATAAACAAACTAACAGAGAGATGAAACATACACCAGGGAATACATACCGTTCATAAATCACAGTTTACTACACAAACACACACGAGCAAAGTTTGTTTCAATTAAACCACTTCACAAAACACTTGCCACTTAAACCGATCACTTCTCCATCCGAGAAGGAGCACCAATCCGCCTGGCTCTAAGGGTCTACACATAACCAATTGCCAGGACTATAACACCCCCCCCCCCCCACCCCCACCCCTCTATTACACAACTGATGCCCGGACTGTAATCAACCCCCCTCCCCTCCTCACCCCCCATTATCAAAACTCAGACGGCGTCATCATCCGGGCAGAGCTTCCTAAAGCCCGCTATACACGCACAGTTTTAACTTCCAGGCCGACTGATGAAACCAGATTTACTTACTTACTTGGCAACAGCAATGGGGTAGACTAGATGGGAATAAAATGCGAGAGGTAACAAATGTCATATCTCCTTGGAGGTATAATATGACGCCCCGAAAATGGGAGACGTCTCTTTGTCGTCTCCGTATTGGTCACACTCGGTTGACACACGAGTTTCTGCTGAAGGGCCAACACCAACCGTATTGTGACGACTGTTTAGTACCTCTAACAGTGAGGCATTTGTTGACCGAATGCCCCAATTATAAAAACTTAAGGAATAGATATTTGTTTGAGGCTCGAGGTGAGGGTGGCAGGTTCATCCTTGCCAAGATTCTTGGAAATGATGTGTCCTACCATACAAGTGGCATTTTTAGATTTATTTCAGAAGCAGGTCTTCTGAAAACTATTTAACTTTTATGACATTCAACTTTTATGATTTTAATTGAATACTCTTTCATTTTTTATTTTATTTTATTTCTTATTTTTGTATACATAAATTAAATGTTACCGGCGTCAATTACCTTAGATGTCAGGATGCCTGAAAACTTTAAATCAATCAATCAATTTACTTACTTACTTTGATGGCTGCTTTTCTGGTCCCATACAGCAGGAGAACCATACTCTCTACAGGACCTCCGCTGTCGTTTTACCTTGTTCGTTCAGAGTATTTATCGTTTCAGATCACGTATTGTTCATTTACTGTTAAATCGTCACTGTTGTAGGATTGTTTAAATAAGAAAGTCTTCAGTTTCCTCTTGAAAGCCTTAATGTCTTCAATCATTTGAATGTTTCGTGAGAGCTTATTATATAGTCTCAGGTCTCGGGGCCGCATATTTAAAGGCTCTGGAGCCTAAGTAGACATATATCTAGGTTCCAATAGTTTGAAGATCACTGTAACTATTCTCGTATCGACATCATTTGTTGGCTGCACAATATGTATCAGTTCTCTTAAGTATTTTGGGCGACCGGTTCTGATAACTTGGTGGGTTATTGTACATATTCTAAATTCAATTCTCGCTTTAATCGGCAGCCAGTGTAAATCGATTAGTATAGGGGTGATCCTTTCTCTAGGTGGAACAACTTTTATCAGTCTTGCTCCTCTGTTTATTATGTTTTGTAATTTCTTAAGTTGCACTTTTGGTAAATTGTAATAGATAGAGTTGCAGTAGTCAATCCTGGTAATAACACAGTTTATTACAAGTTTCTTTACAGAATTTTCGTCCAGGTATCTTTTTTTTATAAACGCAATATTTCTTAGATGATAACGAGCAGTTTTTATTACATTATTTATTTGGGCCGGTTTGAGCGTGTATAGGGGTATTCTCAACTGAAGCGCGGGGTTGCCAGGTTGGCCTTTTTCAGGCCAAAACTACCTCAAATTTGGCCTTTTTCAGGCCTAAACTACCTCAAATTTGGCCTTTTTTAAATTCAGTCAGGCCTAAACTACCTCAAATTTGGCCCTTTTCAGGCCTAAACTAACTCAAATTTGGCCTTTGTTCAGGCCTAAACTACCTCAAATTTGGCCTTTTTTCAGGCCTAAACTACCTCAAATTTGGCCTTTTTAAAATTCAGTCAGGCCGGAAAGGGGGCCGGATGAACTGAAGCGAATGTCGAAACTCTACCAGTCCGTTCTCGTGAACTGACGGCCTCTATAGTCCATTTCTTTTATCGAGGCAGATTTGCACCGACTCGCAGCGGTGCCCTTTTAGCTCGGAAAATTTTCCTGATTGCTGATTGGTTAGAATTATCTCGTCCAACCAATCAGCGATCAGGAAACTTTTTCCGAGCTAAAAGGGCACCGCTGCGAGTTGGTGCAAAGGACTATAGTTGCAAATCCTCATAATTAAGTCCAATTAAGTGGTGTGTCGAGAGCAGAGCAGAAGCTGTCTCCCTCTCTAGGCTCTTGCCCCAATCCAATCTTCCCCCATTCATGTTTATGGTGATGTCTGGCTGCAGGTTATGGCACAAGGGTATTTAGGTCGCCAGCTGTTATTTGTCTCTGTAGGAGGCTCTGTCGGTTATTGGTTTTTTCTTTTCCTTTTTTTTATATTCATTAACTCCGCCAACGAAGTTGGAAGGAGGTAATGAGAGAGAGAGAGAGAGAGAGAGAGAGAGAGAGGGGGGGGGGTGTGTGTGTGTGTGTTTTTTGTGAACAGATTCCTGGCCACAATTTTAGTCGTAGAGTAATGAAACTGACAGAGATTAACTGTTATATAAAAAGCTGGAAAATATTAAATTTTGGAAGGACAAGGTCAAAGGTTAGCTTTATGGTAAAGCAAAATGTCCAATTTACGTAATCAGCCATAAGTTTGGACATTTTTGTCACAGAGACTTAAAACTTGGTTAATATTTGAATGTATGAAAATCCCATCCAATTAATAAAGTCAAAGGTCAAGGTCAAGGTTGAGCGAAAGGTCAAGAAATAACATGCCGCGGCTGAGGTCTGCGCTCTACTGAGTGCCACTCTAGTTAAAGTTTGTGTTTTTAATGTGATATTATCTTCAGTAATTACTGATTTTCTTTTGTTTTCTTCATGGAATATCATATACTGTTGTCTTATTGATGCAAATTTATTTAGATCATATTCAAAAGATGTAAAGCAAAACAGATAACAATTCATAAAACGTAATACAGCGTGATCTTCTTATGATTGGGAATGTTTTTATCAATAATAATAATAATAATAATAATAATAATAATAATAATAATAATAATAATAATAATAATAATAATGATTATGATTATAATACAATAATAATAATAATAATGATTATTATTATTATTATTATTATTATTATTATTATTATTATTATTATTATTATTATTATTATTGATAAAAACAGTTCGTGTCATATGATTATTGGATCAAATTTCAAACAAGGGGAATGTCTCATATCCTTGGGAACACCGAATAATGTTACGATTTCTACAATCTATAAATGAGAGAGAGAGAGAGAGAGAGAGAGAGAGAGAGAGAGAGAGAGAGCCTTCAAAGGTCAACAACAAGCAAAGGTCGATCTTGTAACCCCTTTTTGTTGGGTTTAAATTAAGACATATCTTGAGGTGGGGTGTGGTGGAGAGTCTTTGCGTAGCATGACGTTGATAATGTCGAAATTTTGAGTTTTTTTTTTTTATTTTCATTTTGATAAAAGTAAAGAAACTTAGGTAACAAGAGTATCATTGAATAAAAATTTGCAAGTATGCATACATGTATTATGTAAAATAATTTCTTTTCGTTTATAAAGTGAATATATATAAATGTATATATATATATATATATATATGTGTGTGTGTGTGTGTGTGTATTATATATATATATATATATACATATATATATATATATATATATATTATATATATGTGTGTATCATATATATATATATTTATATATATATTTTGTATATATATATATATATATGCTGTATGTGTGTGTTTGATTATGTTTATGCATATTCATATATAAATATGTGTGTATTTATCTATACACATTTATATTGCACGTGTATACATTTGTATGCATGCATAAATTTTACAAAGAAGATGTTTCCCATTCAAAAGGCTGGCTCTAAAAAACTGGAACATTAATTCTACATAAATTGATTTTCATGAAAAAAAATAACTTTACATTCCTACAAAGCAGATTATATCGTACAAGAGAATTATCTAGATATAAACAAAGCTTGTTTACTTGTCAGGACAACAGTAAATAAACTAACATCGCAAAAGTACTGGGCTTAAGGAATTAGATGAACTCATAAATAAATGTAAAATGGAATAAAAGCACCCAGCTACTCGCGGGAAAAAACTTAACATATCAAATTACCAGTGCCCCACTTTCTCTCCTTTCATTTCCGTCCTCTCTCTCTCTCTCTCTCTCTCTCTCTCTCTCTCTCTCTCAACAGAGAACATGGCCTCTCCCTTTCACTAAAGAGAGAGAGAGAAAAAGAGAAATGAAAACACTGAGTGGACGCGAAAAGTGAAATACAATTATCCTAAAGTTGCGAGGGGTAACTCGTTTGTCAACGATTAAATGAAAATAAAGAAAACGAGAAAAATAAATGTGGACAGGGGATGAGAATCAAGCGAGTGTCCATGTTTCGTTCAGACAGGCTTCTCTTAGGTTTATAATTTTTTTTAAGAGAACACTTTACCGAGTTATGAATGCAAGGAATTTGGTTTTAATAAAGGCGTATTTAAACCTTCCCTTTAATCGTCATTCATAGCTTCTAAAGAGGGGTCGACGCCATTTCTGTTTGTGTTTGTCCGTTTAAAAGAGCTGTTGGTATTCGAGGAATGGGTTTTAATTTACAAACTCTCTGGACTTCATGACGAAATTACGTAACGTGGATAAGTTTTTATTTAGCTTTTAAATAATTTGTCTGAATGTATTTAGAGTTACCTGTATTGTGTAGGGATTACTTAACGTAGTGAAAGTGTCTTATAAGCAAAGCTGTACTAGTCAGGGACACCATTACTAGGTTAGTTGGCTGTGAGTGATCAGACGAAAACCTCCCACCATCTGCACTGGTCAGCGTGGTGATGAAAACTGGCCAAATCCCAGAGATGAATTGACATGTCTGAGGCCTTTGTCATGCAGTAGACTAGAATTGACTGGATTTGTTGTTATTGTTGTTGATTGAACTAAAGGCTAAAATGAGGGTAGTAGAACTAAGAGAGTAATAATACTTAAAATAGATACCAGAATATGACGTAACTAGAGAATAAATTTAAAGTGTTTCATTAAACTGACATAAAGTTTTACGGGTATCAGGACAACTGCCCCTCGGACAACTGCCCCCCGGACAACTGCCCCCTGACATCTGATCCTGGGACAACTGCCCCCATAGGACAACTGCCCCCGTAGGACAACTGCCCCCGTAGGACAACTGCCCCCGGGACAATTGCCCTTGTAAAACCACTGGACAATGGTGTAAAAAATAAAAATACCTAATAACTATTAAAACTAATGTTTTGTTATTGTTAATAAAAAATACATGATTTAAAAAATACATGTTTTAAAAAGATAACATTATATACTAAAATTTGTACATAGATGGGTTGCAGAAATATTGAAAAGGGATTTAAATACTAGAATTTTAAATTGTGGGCTATGTATCTCAAAAATTCCAATACATCGTGGTTCTCAAATTCTAGCACAATGTTTGCTATTTGTATGCTAGAATCCTGATAGCGTTTTTTTTTTTTTGTAAACATCTGTTTGACTATACAGAATTAGCCAATTGGCGATAGCTTTCGAAAATAAACTATAAATCGTACGACCGATGACCTAATTAGGAAATAACTACATAAATGGTAATAAATTTAGGAAATAGATACAATTATTTGTTCAATGACCGAATATGTAATTAGGAAGAATATCTTCGTAAATTGTTACGAAAAAGTAATTACGTAAATGGCAATATGGGGGGCAATTTTCCGGGGGGCAGTAGTCCTACGGGGGCAATTGTCCCAGGGGCAGTTGTCGGGGGGCAACTGTCCTGGGGGCAGTTGTCTCGGGGGCAGTTGTCTCGGGGGCAGTTGTCCTAGATCCAGTTTTACGTATGTATGTTTTTATGCCTCATGTTTGTCTGTTTGTATGTGGCTCGTGAAATTTAACAAAATTGATAAAAACGCAAATAAACATTTAAGTAAGAACGAAGAATTCTATAAATATTGATAAGATGTGATCAAGGTAATCAAATAAATGGTTTAACACACAGGAAATAGCATATCAAAATGGGGACTTTGAAAGAAAACATTAACATCCTATTAACAAAAAGTAACATTAGTGTTCAAATTGTGAAGTTATTCAGAATAATGTACCAAGAAACATACATACGAGTATATAAATATATATATATATATATATATATGTGTGTGTGTGTGTGTGTGTGTATATATACATATATATGTGTGTATATATATTATATATTATATATGTATATATATCATACAATGTATATATATATATATATATATCTATATATATATATATTAGATAATATATATACATATATTTATATATATTAAAAAAAAGAAGGAACAGGAGAAAAAAGGTAAAAGAAAAAGAAGAGTAGGATGAGGAGAAAAGAAATATAAATAAAAGAATAAAAATCATGCGATAAAGGAAGGAAATTAGAAGAAACGGACAAAATGAAAAAAAAAATGAGTAAGAGGTCAGAGAAAATGAGAAATTGAAGACGAAACAGACCGCCAACATTGCCATCTGGCGAGACGTCCAGGCACCAAAGTCCAGACCAGGGATCACTGAGTTTGTTTAAAGGAAGAAGAAAAACTCTTCCTTCGTTCTCCTTGGCGCCTTCTTTGAGAAACAGACAGTTCGTAACCTTTTTTTTTTATTGTGAATTGTTGTGACTTGTCTAAGTTGCCCCTCGACTTCTAACTGGAGTTGATGGTGTTGTAGGAACTTGGGGGAATTCTAAATTACTATTTTGATTGATAATTTAACTAACCTAACTTGAATTGTTATTTTGATTGATAATTTAACTAACCTAACCTATCTTTGGAGGAAAGATTTAATCTTATTGTGACTGATTTTGACTTTTTTTTTGTGACTTATTCCTAGACTTGTAACTGGAGTTGATGGTGTTGTAAGAATTGGGGAATTCAAAATTATTACTTTGATTGATAATTTAACTAACCTAACCTAACCTTGGTAGAAAAATATAATTTTATTGTGATTTTTTTTTTCTTTTTTTTTTGTGACTTGTCTAAATTGCCCCTCGACTTCTAACTAGAGTTGATGGTATTGTAGGAAATTGGGGAATTGTAAATTACTATTTTGATTGATAATTTAACTAACCGAACCTAACTTTGGAGGAAAGATATAATTTTGTTGTGCCTTGTTGTGACTTTTTTTGTGACTTGTCTAAATTGTCCCTCGACTTCTAACTGAAGTTGATGGTTTTGTAGGGAATTGGGGAATTCAAAATTATTATTCTGATTGATAATTTAACTAACCTAACCTAACCTTGGAGGAATAATATAATTTTATTGTGACTTGTTGTGACATTTTTGTGTGACTTGCCCCTCGACCTCTAACTGGAGTTGATGGTATTGTAGGAAATTGGGGAATTCTAAATTACTATTTTGATTGATGATTTAACTAACCTAACCTTTGAGGAAAGATATAATTCTATTGTGACTTGTGACCTTTTTTTGTGACTTGTTGAAACCGTTACATAATTTCTTACGTTTTTTTTTTAGACATTTTGGGTAAAATATATATATTTTTTTTTGTGATGGTGGGAGAAAAAGGATCTTTTTAGTGTTGATTATGATGGCAATAATACTGAAAATATTTTATTTACGTAGTTATATGAATTTGTCTGTAATTACACACACACATATACACACACACACACACACACACACACACATATATATATATATATATATATGTATATATATATATATATATATTGTGTGTGTACACAAATGAAATATAAAAAAACATATACACAAACAGTATATATATATATATATATATGTATATATATATATATATATATACATATATATACACACAAATAAAATATAAATAAATATATTGTTTTTTCTCTGGAAAAAACAATATACGATACGTTCAAAGATATGTCTAAACAACTGCCCAACTCACTTCCTCCCATAAATTAGTCAGAATCTCTCTCTCTCATATCAGAGATGCAGGAAATGCATTTAACATCAGTTAAGCTTTAACTGCAGTCCGCTTTCATTAATGCACTTACCCTGCAGTAGACACGGAGGCCAGCCGAACAGGAAATACAGTTAAGCCAATTTACATGAAAACCGAGATTGGTTGAATGCGACCTAGTAATGAAATACGGATGGTAGATACGTAGAGTTTTCTGACCAACGTTTTATCGGGTGTTGGGTCTAAATTGACACGGTCTTCATCTTTCATTCGTGTAAGGTTACGGAATAGTTTATGAGGTAGGTTTTGAAATAGGTTATGAGATAGGTTATGAAATAGGTTATGAGATAGGTTATGAAATAGGTTATGAAGTAGGTTATGAAATAGGTTATGAGATAGGTTATGAAATAGGTTATGAGATAGGTTATGAAATAGGTTATGAAATAAGTTATGAGATAGGTTATGAAATAAGTTATTAGATAGGTTATGAAATAGGTTATTAGATAGGATATGAAATAGGTTATGAGATAGGTTATGAAATAGGTTATTAGATAGATTATGAAATAGATTATGAGATAGGTTATGAAATAGGTTATGAGATAGATTATGAAATAGGTTATGAGACAGGTTATGAAATAGGTTATTAGATAGATTATGAAATAGGTTATGAAATAGATTTTGGGTTATGAAATGAAGTAATGAATGACTGAGTATAAAGGCGATTGTATGATATGCCAATGATTATTTTGTCGGCTATTAGTTGGTTACTTATCTTTAAATCTTGATAAAGTATACAATATATACATACAAACAGTTGTTTAGAATTCCTTTTATTTATGCATAGGCGTAATATTATGTTAAAGACGCAAATAAGTGTATACATTAACACAAATACATACACATACAATGGGGTATACATACACGAACACAGAAACAGACCAATACACGTAATCAATGGATGATATATATATATATATATATATGTGTGTGTGTGTGTGTGTGTGTGTCCATTTAACGGTTATGCCATGCTCGCTATATCGAAGGTCTTATGATAATTGAAGGTTAATCTAATTGGGTGCTAGCTAGTTTGAACACTAACGACTTTCGTTGCAAAACGTAATCAGAAACTTTATCACCCTATCTATCTATCTATTAATCTATTATATATAAATATATATATATATATATATATATGTATACAAATATAAATTATATATGTATATATATATATATATATACATACATACATACACATATAAGATAACTAATATATATATATATATATATATATATACATACACGTATAAGATAACTAATAAAGAGGAAAGCTTAAACAAACATTATTATAAGCTTAACAAACTTCACATCCATATCCTATTTCATAATATTTCTGTATAACCATGATTGTATTCTCATTGTGCCTAATGCTAGAAAGTGAATAATATCAGAGAGAGAGAGAGAGAGAGAGAGAGAGAGAGAGAGAGAGAGCACATGAATGATTAAATTAAGACTGAAGAAACCAATTTCGGTAGAAATTCCAGTTTATGGAACGCTTCCAAAAAAGCTAAGAGTAAAATGATCTCTCTCTCTCTCTCTCTCTCTCTCTCTCTCTCTCTCTCTCTCTCTCATATTATCTACTTTCTAACATTAGACACAGTAAAATCTAGGTAATAGATAAGGAGAGAAAATAGAAAATTAAAAATAAAACATTTTTAACAACGATCAACTATACACTTAACACAGCCATAAGCGTTAATTTCCTCCTTCAAACATACGTTTTCAAAACATTTGTCCCTCTGCACGCTTGGTGGGAAAACGTTTCCAATATATACCGAACGCGCCATTGTTTTCCTTATTTACATATGAATGGGTAGGAGGGTCATGCCTCCTTTCCAATGCTTTTCGTATTCACACTCCACGTTTTGCTGTGACCAACAACTATTGGAATTCGTGTTGTTTATATTTTTGTTAATGTTGTTTTTGTTATGGAAATATCTGTCACGGGAGAAATTCCTGCGAGCGTCATGGGAAAATGTATTGTATAAACAATTTCTGCAAAAGTGAGGCTTTTATTATTATTATTATTATTATTGTAGTTGTTGTTGTTGTTATTATTATTATTATTATTATTATTATTATTATTATTATTATTATTATTATCACAATTTTAATTTTAATTTTAATTATCATTGTTATTATTATTATTATTATCATTATTATTATTATTATTATTATTATTATTATTATTATTATCATAATTTTAATTTTAATTTTAATTATTATTTTATTATTATTATTATTATTATTATTATTATTATTATTATTATTATTGTTGTTGTTGTTGTTGTTTTTATTATTATTATTATTATTATTATTATTATTATTATTATTATTATTATTATTATTGTTATTGTTATTGTTGTTGTTGTTGTTATTATTTTCATTATTATTATTTATTATTATTATTATCATTATTATTATTATTATTATTATTATTATTATTATTATTATTGTTGTTGTTATTAGGATTATTATTTTCATTTTTATTTTTAGGCCTCTTACCAGGGTATGGCTACTCCCTCTCCCCTGTACCCGATGGACGGGGAGAGCAGAGCCTGACTGGATATATATATATATATATATATATATAGCTAGACACTAGCTCTTTATTATATAGGGAATATTACGACTATTATATTTACTTTGAATGTAAAGAAAATTATAAAATATAATTCTAAATCTGTTTACGATATCATAACCTTTACTCCACGCTCCCTTATCTCTCTCAAAAAAAAAAAAAAAAAAAAAAAAAGATAAGAAAGATGATACTCGAAGGAAGTTCATTTCCTCCAAGTCTCAGGACCCAGACTGAAAAATACGTTGGATATCGGCAACGGTTCGACGAACCGGGTTGTCGAACCAGTTTGTCAAACGGTTCGAAGAGGTGGAGTCAGCCACAAAGGTTTGTGGACAATGAAACCCCGCCCACAAAAGTCAGGCGGGAACAGACTTTCTTCGAACTGTTCGACAACCAGATACCCCGTTCTCACGTTTAAACATCACTTCAAACGCTTGCCTGTCGAACCGCGTTCGAGCGTGTAAACCCCGGTTTTATTTTGCAAGGCAAAGCGCCATTTTTCCCGAGACGATCAGGCGATCTTTTCCAATGAAGTCATTTCCCCCCACCTTGGCTCATGACGTTCTTGCCCGGGAGGGAAATGGAGTCATTTACTAAGCTTAAACCAGACCCACAAGACCGACCACAGACTCTATCACTGTTAGAAAAAAACTGCAATTTTAATCAGAAATTCTCCGTAAAGATATACTGCTCTCTACCGTATTTCACTGAAATACAGGCGATCGTAATTTTAACTTACTTTTTTATTATCTTTTACGGGTTGGTGGCCGTAATATCCCTCCTTTACGTCAATATATCCGCTTTGAAACTTGATGAAGATTCACTTGTACTGTTTTTTTTTTTTTTTTTTTTTTCAGGTGGACACATGCAAGAGAAAAATGTCTGACTTCTTGTATGTTTGGCAGCAGCAGCAGGAACAGCAGCAGTAGCAGGAGGAACAGCAACAACAGCAGCAGCAGAGGCAGGAACAGCAGCAGCAGAGGTAGGAACAGCAGCAGTAGCAGTAGCTGCAGCAGGAACAGCAGCAGCAACAGTAGCAGTAGCAGCAGCAGCAGAAACAGCAGCAGCAGGAACAGCAATAGTAGCAGCAGCAGGAACAGCAATAGTAGTAGCAGCAGGAACAGCAATAGTAGCAGCAGCAGGAACAGCAGCAGCAGCAACAACAACAATTTATTTTGGATACCTAGAGATTCTACAAATGGACTCAGCAGAGGGAAGAAGTCTGACTTGCTCTTTTATGCTTTGAACCTTGATGAAGATATCACAACCCATTAAGATATAAAAGGCTTCCAGTGACTATGTAGACGCTCTCTTTTCTGAGATCTAAATATCTTCCATTAATTGCTTCTTCTTTTTCATAATTCATCAGATTAATTTCTTTGAAATTGTGGTATGTTAAAACTAGCAGAAATTTGATGCATCAAGTTACTTGTTTTATTTATTTGTTTATATTCTTAGTCGTTTCTATATATAATGATTTCTTTATATATTCCTCATATGAATATATCATATGGACGACGTTCTAAAATGAATATCAGCTGATGGCGAAGGGGAGAAAAAATAAAGACCACCATTTTGACATCTGAACTTTTGCTGAAATACATTTCCTTTTTTTCTTATTTATTTTTTTCCTTCCGGCCCTTCTCTCCTACACGCTTCTCCTCCGTCTATTGTTTTAGTTAATTGGTTTCTTTTATCATAATTCCACTTGAAACGGTGAAAAAACTGCGCAATTTAATTTAAAAATCATTATTTATTCGAGAAACGATGAACTGCGACCCTGAAGCTGATTCCATTAAGGAGATGAGAAGATGACTCGTCGTTGATATCTTTTTTAATATGGGATGATTTACACAAACATTTTCGAAAAGTATTTTTTTTCTTTTTTGTAAGTGTTTTTCTTTCTATTTTATTCTGTAGACACCAATTTAAACGACAAAAAAAAAAAAGTTATCAGTAACAGTATATCAATTTTCTCAAGTGCTTCAGGTAGGTATGATACAATTTTATTCTCCTTTCTTGGCAAATTGTGTTTTTATCTTATGTAAAGTTGGATACAAAATGGAAAAGGAAATAATGAAATAGCAAGGATACGAGGAAAAATAAATTCCGTATTACTGTACTTTTATGAATTTTATTTTACCATTACAGTGTTTTTTCCCCTGACTGTACTTTCAATTTTATTTATGAATTACACTGTTTCTTTCCCTAACTGTGTTTTACCATTACACTGTTTCTTCTCCTAACTGTACTTCTTTCAATTTTGCTTAACCATTACACTGTTTCTTGCCTTAACTGTACTTCTTTCAATTTTGTTTAACCATCGTAATGTTTCTTCCCCTAACTGTACTACTTCCTTCAGTTTGGTTTAACCATTACACTGTTTCTTCTCCTAACTACTTCTTTCAATTCTCTTAACCATTACACTGTTTCTTCCCCTAACTGTCCTTCTTTCAATTTTTTTTAACCATTACACTGTTTCTTCCCCTAACTGTACTTCTTTCAATTTTGTTTAACCATTACACTGTTTCTTGCCTTAACTGTACTTCTTTCAATTTTGTTTAACCATTACACTGTTTCTTGCCTTAACTGTACTTCTTTCAATTTTGTTTAACCATTACACTGTTTCTTGCCTTAACTGTACTTCTTTCAATTTTGGTTAACCATTACACTGTTTCTTCCCTTAATTGCACTTCTTTCAATTTTGTTTATAAATTACACTGTTTCTTTCCCTAACTGTGGTTTACCATTGCAGTGTTTCTTCATCTGACATTACTTCTTTCAATTTTGTTTAACCATTACACTGTTTCTTTCTTTCATTTTAATCTCATTGTGACTCGTAAGTAATTAAAGCTTGCCTTAGGTCATATATCTATTTATGTACATTCATATGCTTGTCTGTCTCTCCTGAGGAAATCTTAAGAACTTAGAGATCTTTTTGAAGGATACAAATATAAGTCTCGGTTTCTAACTCTCTAATGCTGTCTGTGATAAGTAATCATTTGTTTGTTTGTGTGCAGTGTGTCTTCAAGTTTATTTGTCTGTCTACCCGTTTGTTTCTCTGTTTGTTCGTTTTGTCTTTTTGTCTAACTGTCTGTTTGTGTATTAATCCTTTTTTTATGCATTATTGGTATGTTTGCTTTTCTAATTAGGTTTGTAGCATATCTAGTAATGTCAATAATAGCATTACAGGTACTTTAACGCTATGCGTAGTACAATAAATCTTTTAGTTTGTCAGGTGGAGTAGAGTTTGTCTGTTTGTTTATATTGTCTGTTAAATGTCTTTACTTTTAATGTACCAGTTAATAAAAAACACGAATAAGTATTTGCTTGTAGCCCAAAAACCATTATATCAAACAGATAAGTCTTAGTTACATCTATTCCTAATACTCAATCTATCTGTCAATCAATCTATCTATCTATCCATTTCCTCATTTTACTTGAAACTTCCCTCCGTAGGCTACCTCTTTTGGCGCGGAAGCTTCCCTCCTCACCTCTTTTAGCGCGAAAACTTCATCATCCCCTCTTTAAGCACGAGTCTGTGTTCCTTTATCTCTGTGACATAATCTCGCAAAGTACCTGCGAGGCGAACGTCCGAAAAGAACGGCTCCCAAATCTAATTTTGAAATGACAATTTCCTTCCCTGGCTTTTCTTTTTTTTCGTACTGAACAGCTCCAGTAAACATTCAGGGGAGTATGCTCCAGATGGGATGTTTAAGGTTGCTGGTATGCATTTGGTAATGTTGTCTTTATTTTTTATTTATTTGATACCTCATATATTGATATTCCTTATTTGGAAAGCTGATATTATACATTTGATGGTTATCTTCATTTTGTTATGACTGTGCTTTGAAGTCTCTAGTCTTGGGTAGTGCCATAGCATCTGTACCATGGTCTTTCACCATCTTGGGGTAGAGTTCACTTACTCGAGAGTACACTCGTGCATACTACTCTATCTTATCTTCTCTTACTCTTGTTTTTTTTCAAGTTTTTATAGTTTACATATGGAATATTCACATTAATGTTACTGTTCTTAAAATATTTTATTTCAATTGTTAATTACTTTTGTTTTAGTTTCCTTATTCCCTTTCCTCATTGAGCTATTTTCCCTGTTGGAGCCCATGGGCTTATATTATTCTACTTTTCCAACTAGGGTTCTAGCTTAGCAAGTAATAATAATAATAATAATAATAATAATAATAATAGTAATAATAATGTTGCTTATCTTGAAGATAAAATTTCCCTTAATACTTCTCTCTTTTCTACACAACATAATTCACGCAGTTTTTCTAATATGTAAAATGCTCAGTGTACCTCACTTGTTGCATTCAAGGCATGTCTATAATAGTCTACATTATTAGAGAGAGAGGAGAGAGAGAGAGAGAGAGAGAGAGAGAGAGAGAGAGAGAGAGAGAGAGAGAGAGAGAGAGAGAGAGAGAGAGAGAGAGTTTTAGGATTTCATATCGCCAAGGAGCGATAAGGGACGTCGAAAACGTAAACAATCCATCTGTTTTTATGTTGTGTTTGGGAGAAGAAGGAATCCCACTGCTCAAATACATAAAGTATTCATCTTTTCTTCTCATGAAGTAACAGCAATAAACTTTTATTTCAATTGCTCTCTCTCTCTCTCTCTCTCTCTCTCTCTCTCTCTCTCTCTCTCTCTCTCTCTCTCTCTCTCTGAAATGACTATAGTTATTGTCACCGCTAAGGGAATCTTCAACTGTGGTATGGCACTTGTCTCACAGTCGTAGGGTTCGTGGTTCGATCCTAACCACAACCTCCATTCTATGAAGATGCAAATGGCTTCCAGCGTT